>NC_042619.1:126894756-127197070 GCF_901001135.1 Rhinatrema bivittatum | reverse complement strand
TTCCTTCCTTGCTGAATCCTGCTGATCGCTATGGACGTTGGTTCCTGGTTCCTGCTCTTCCCGGCGAGAGACACTCTCGGGTACCCACTCCTCGGTGGCCCTGGTCCTGTCTCTGGCTATCCGTTCCTCAGAGGGCCCTGCACCTCGAACTCTGCTTACCAGCTCCCCTGTTCCTCAGGGTTGCTCCCGGAACCACCCTCCTCGCGAAGACTATTAGTGTATCCCGCTCCACCGGCCATTACCGCTCTACTCTGCTTGTGAAGATTCAAAGTAGGTGTACCCCGCCCAGCGGGCCATTGCCTTCCTACTCTGCTTCGTGGAGACCAACATAGATGTACCCTGCTCTGCGGGCCATTGCCCCCTGCTCCTTGGGGCAACGCATTGTTTATCTTGTGACTATGCCGCGCTTTCCCGTTCCTCGGGGTAGCGCCTTGTATATCCCAGTGACTACGCCCTGCTCCCCCGGGGTAGCGTCCTGCAGCATCTCATAGACTGTACCGCACTCCCCTGCTCCCCAGGGGTAGTGTCCTCTCTCACTTCTAGAGATCCCTGGGCTTCCCCGCTCCTTGGGTAAGCCTACGTCATATCTCCAGTGCTGATATGCTCCATGGCTCCATCCCTGGGGAAGCCTTCTCTCTGCACTTTTCCATACTTGGGCTCCATGCCTCGGGCTTTGCCCAGCTCCTCACCACTAGGGAGACCTATTCTGTATCCACATCCTTCTCTCTATACCCTCTGGGTTGTCTCACCCATTGCTGCTGACCTCGCCTCCTGACGGTGAGGCCCAGTGGGGCTCCTTCCAGTGGGTGGTACCATCTCTCACCTCTGGCCAAGGGTCCACTAATGCACAAGTTCTAACTTTCTAGAACTTTAACTGAGCCTCATTGACCATGCTCATGCATGCAATATACTAGAGATGTGAATCGTGTCCTCGATCGTCTTAACGATCGATTTCGGCTGGGAGGGGGAGGGAATCGTATTGTTGCGTTTGGGGGGGTAAAATATCGTGAAAAATCGTAAAAAATCGAAAAAACGTAAAATCGCAAAACCGGCACATTAAAACCCCTAAAACCCACCCCCGACCCTTTAAATTAAATCCCCCACCCTCCCGAACCCCCCCCAAATGACTTAAATAACCTGCGGGTCCAGCGGCGGTCCGGAACGGCAGCAGTCCGGAACGGGCTCCTGCTACTGAATCTTGTTGTCTTTGGCTGGCGCCATTTTCCAAAATGGCGCCGAAAAATGGCAGCGGCCATAGACGAACACGATTGGACGGCAGGAGGTCCTTCCGGACCCCCGCTGGACTTTTGGCAAGTCTTGTGGGGGTCAGGAGGCCCCCCCCAAGCTGGCCAAAAGTTCCTGGAGGTCCAGCGGGGGTCAGGGAGCGATTTCCCCGCCGCGAATCGTTTTCGTACGGAAAATGGCGCCGGCAGGAGATCGACTGCAGGAGGTCGTTCAGCGAGGCGCCGGAACCCTCGCTGAACGACCTCCTGCAGTCGATCTCCTGCCGGCGCCATTTTCCATACGAAAACGATTCGCGGCGGGAAATCGCTCCCTGACCCCCGCTGGACCTCCAGGAACTTTTGGCCAGCTTGGGGGGGGCCTCCTGACCCCCACAAGACTTGCCAAAAGTCCAGCGGGGGTCCGGAAGGACCTCCTGCCGTCCAATCGTGTTCGTCTATGGCCGCCGCCATTTTTCGGCGCCATTTTGGAAAATGGCGCCGGCCGAAGACAACAAGATTCAGTAGCAGGAGCCCGTTCCAGACCGCTGCCGTTCCGGACCGCCGCTGGACCCGCAGGTTATTTAAGTCATTTGGGGGGGGGTTCGGGAGGGTGGGGGATTTAATTTAAAGGGCCGGGGGTGGGTTTTAGGGGGTTTTAGTGTGCCGGCTCACGATTCTAACGATTTATAACGATAAATCGTTAGAATCTCTATTGTATTGTGTTCCATAACGGTTTAAGACGATATTAAAATTATCGGACGATAATTTTAATCGTCCTAAAACGATTCACATCCCTACAATATACCACACATCCACGCAGGATCCCCTTCAGTCTTATAATATAGAATTTTAGAAAATAAAATAATAAAGGAGAAAAAACTCATGTAATGGAAACCCAACTCTGCGGGGTGGTGGGTGAGTTTCGTGAGGACTAACATTCTGCTGTCTTCAGAGAACACTTGTTACAGGTAAGCAACTCTGCTTTCTCTGAGGACACACAGGATGTCAGTCCACTATAAACAAGAAAAATCATGATGCAACTCAAGGCAATGTTGTACAATTGGGGGAGAAGTTTTCCCAGTGCAAATAAATCTGCAACATTCAATAAGTCAATAAGATCTGATATTTATGGCAGGCCATAGTGAAGGTAAATTTTAACTAAGTGTATTTATTCAGCTGCAAAAATCATCCAATTCAGTTATAGAGAAATTCCATGAGAAAAAAACCCATGGCTATTCTATATACTTGCTGGTAAAACTGTGTGCCAAACATGAAGAAATTATGAAATAATGCAATCTCTGCTAATGCTATAATGAACACGTCATAATGTATTTACTACTTGCTCTTATAGCCATACTAGCAGATAGTACCTCAAGGGCAGCAATCTGTGGTATATTTGTATAGATTGCCTTGATGTCCATAGTAATCATGGTGGTGATATTTATTTATTTATTTTATTTTAACTCTTTTCTATACCAACATTCATGATACAAATCATATCATATCGGTTTACAAGGAACAAGGGGGTTATAACATTAACATTGAAGAAGAATGCATTGACTGTATAATTGATCAAAAGGATTGACTGATTAATTGATCAAATGCATTGACTGTATAATTCTCAAAAAGAAAGCTGTGTCTTGCACATAAGAGCATGTGTTTGTGACTGCTGACTTAAAAAAAATGATCAATAATGCCAATGGTTCTAACACAGATCCCATAGAAGCAACTGTAGGCTGGATAGCAGGGTTGATCACAGACTTATGATTCTTTGGTACTACATAAATGATAGGAATGCATGGATGCTTAAAGCAGTGGTTCTCAACCGGTGTGTCGCGACACACCAGTGTGTCGCCAAGAATACACAGGTGTGTCGCCACACTTCCCGGTCCCTCGCTGACCCAGCTGCTCCCCGGTCCTCCTCCGCCTGGGCTTAAAAATGCTGTCAGCCCAGGCAGAACGCGGCAGAACATGTGGAATCAGCGGCACCGGCATGGTCTCTTCGTCCAGTCCCGTGTCCTCCCCCGTGGCCCGAAAGAAGAAGTGGTGCGCAACGGGTGCGTGCGCCTGAAGAAGAGACCATGCTAGTGTGGTCAGCGTCAGCCCAAAGAACAAAAGAGAAGTGCAGCCTGAGGAATGAGCAGCGCGGTGCGCAGAAAAATGAAGAAGAACGTCAACCCTTGCGGCCGATGGGATTCCTTACTCCGCCAGGGCAGAAAACGAAGGAGGTTAGGGTTGGGAAGAGGCTGCTGCTGCTGCTAGTTCCGGGGAGGGAGGGAGATTACATAAATCCCCGGGACCAGATGGCATGACCTCACTATTTTATAAATCATTGGGAGACCAGTTGGTGCCGTCCCTAGTTGCATTATTTAATTATATGATTGATCATGAGATGCTACCAGAAACTATGAAAGTTGCAGCCATTACTATCTTACCTAAGCCGGGTAAAGATCCTGCTGAACCAAGTTCATACCGTCCTATATCATTGCTTAATCAAGATGTAAAAATTTATGCTAAAGTGCTGACTAACAGGTTGAAATATGTATTGCCTGATCTTATTTCCTCCGAACAGACGGGATTTGTACAAGGCCGTAAACCTGTGACCAATATCCGGCGATTATTAGCTGCCCTGGAGAGTTGTAAAGTTGACATCGATGCCTGGACCTCTCCTAGTAAGCTTCGACGCGGAAAAAGCGTTCGATAGGGTTGCTTGGCAATACTTATTCGACGCTTTGCGGGGTTTTGGATTTTCAGGACCGTTTTTATCAGCGGTTCAATTACTGTATAGGGACCCCAAAGCTTTTATATGTGTCAATGGTACCACGTCTCCTATGTTCACCTTGGGAAGGGGCACCAGGCAGGGTTGCCCCCTGTCTCCCCTTCTGTACATATTATCTTTGGAACCTTTGACCCAAAAAATCAAGGAATCCCGCCTTATCCCTGGTATCCGAACAGGGGCCATAGAGCAAAAGATGATGCTATTTGCCGACGATATGCTGATGATGATTATTCAGGCCCGTAAATCCTTACTGGAGCTGCTTAATGTGATCAAGATCTTCGGATCATTCTCTGGTTTGAAACTTAATTTGACGAAGTCAGAGGCGTTAGACTTATCAGGCTCCTTACAGTCCTGCTGGGGTGACTTTCCATTAATGTGGGCGTCAGATACGATTAAATATTTAGGTATAAAAATACATAGAGATCCTCAGCAATGGTATGCTTATAACATACTACCAGTGTTAAAAACTTTTCAGGTGAAAACGGACAGTTGGCGAGCATTGCCTTTATATATATCCGGGAGAATTGCATTGGTGAATATGATCCTGTTACCGAAATTACTATATATTTTACAAATGACTCCCCTCTATTTAACAGTTAAGGATGTGAAAACTTTCTATCCGATTATGGGTAAATTTTTTTGGAGCCCTAAGCGAGCCCGGCTGGCATTTTCTAAGTTGATGGCCCCCAAGGCCGAAGGAGGTATGGGCGTTGCCAATTTGAGGTTTTATAATATTGCTTGCTTGTTGCCCACACTGAGAGAATGGTTGGGATATGGGATTGAATCTGAGACCCTGCTAGTAGAGAGGGAGGCGTATTCTCCTCACCACTTGACTTTTTGGTTACATTCTCCGCAGGGTAGTCTCCCAGTTCATGTCTCCTGTGGTTTAGTAGCAAGTGGAATGCGCAAATGCTGGAAGTACCTTAGACAACATTTGCATTTAGACTGGAGGGTGTCCTACTGCCTCCCTCTCCTACAAAATCCGGATTTCCCAACTGGGATTCCTATACACACGTTGAGGAGACTTAATCGGAGGGGTATTGTGGATATCCTTCCGTTTATTGACTTGCAGACTAATTTGGTCCACTCCTTTGCTTACTGCTGCCAAAAGTTTGAATTGACTAATGCGGATCATTTTACATATATGCGGATACGTAGTTATATACATTCTTGTCACAGTCGATGTCAAAGAGCGGTCACAAACGGCCCCTTCCAGAGGTACTTACACATTAATTCACTTAAAGTGGTCAAATTATCTATGTTTTATAAGTTACTGCATGATACTACTAAATATCTGTTATATCAGGGGTGCTCTACTCGCTGGGAAGGGGCTTTGCAGGAAGATGTTTCGGCGAAGGCTTTGCGGCAGGCAACTCACATCGTACCGAAAGCGGTAACTAACGCAGACATGAGGGACTTGCATTTCAGACTTCTGCACCAACTTATTATTGACCCTCATAGAGCGTTTTGGCTGGAAATTACCACTTCGGTGGGCGTGCCTAAATGCTCTGAAGCTCAGGCATCATTGTCCCACTGTTTATGGAATGTCCACAAATTCAACCATTTTGGATACAACTTTTTAACTACAATAGCCTGCAATGGACACGGAGTTTTAGGTCAGGCTCTTTCTGCTTATTGGGAGTCACATCTATTACGACCTCTCAAGCCTCCTCGACGACTGTCTCGGTATCTTCTTCTCTAAAATTCCTGCATAAAAGTCGCTTAGTGGCGTTGCGACTTGTCCTGCGCCATTGGATATTCTCGACTATTCCATCATTGCAAGAATGGAAAGAGGCTATGTTGGACTTATATCTCCTGGAACGAAAATCGATCTTGGCATCCACTAAAAAACAACAGGCAAGCTTTGAGACTCTGTGGTCTTCTTTTCTCAAAAAGTCTTCCCTGAAGGGGGCTCTCCCCTAATACTGAAGTGCTCGGTAACTGGAACACTCTGGCAGTATTTATCCCTGATTGTGATGCTTGATTATTTTGCCATTGTCCTATTAGTTAATTTCTATTTAATCTCTATTTAAATTCTATGTATATTTCTAATCCTATTTTCTAGTTGGTATCAAGAGATGGTGTCTACCAGAGGGAGGGGTTTGGGAGGGGTGGGTGAGTGTATGTATATATATATATATATATATATATATATGTATAAATATATTGGGTGTACTGTGGTGATCATGGGGCAGTGGGGAGGGGAATAATAATGGGTTCTAAGGGGATAAAATGTGACAAAAACCAAAAATGTGACAATGCCACTAGGGTCCAACAACTCTTTTTATTTGTCATTTGGTTACAAGTATAAGAGCAAGTGAATAAGCTGTTTATTTTCATGATTCATGGTGATCCTGATATGATATTTGTATTTGTATTTGTTTTTGTGTTACATATGTAGCCCATGTTGTGTTACAAGAGAATTTCATAGTCTCAATTGTGTGTATTGTGACATTTGCTGGTTTTGAAACTCTAATAAAAACCCATACAAACAAAAAATGTGCGGCTTGGCTGCACATTTTGCTTTCTGGATCGCGTGGGAATAACTAAAGGGCCATCAACATGCATTGCATGTTGTGGGCACTATTAGTTTTGGGAGGGGGGGGGGAGGTGTTGGCCGCGTGTTTTCAACACACTATTACCCCTAACTGTATAAGTGGTAAAGCTAGCGCGTCAAATGCATGGCCAAACCCAGGCTGATACAGTGCACCGGGACACTGTACTGTATCGGCCCGATAGATGGCAGTGCGCTCCACTGGAGTGCTGAATGATGATACTGACTTCTTATCTTACTCAACAATCAAAAGCATTATATTGAGTGCACATTTATTCAAGATCACTATCCAACGATTAATGAAATATTGATCTTCAATGAATAACATTGTTTCCTTCTCTATTCTCAAACCATGTGATATCATGCTATGTTTAATATACTCCACTATGATCACACTGTGGAGTTCTGCTCTAATGAGTCTCTCGTTCAGCCTCGTGCAATCTGTCCACATGGAATCAGAGTTGCCCAACTCACATTCAATAAGTAACGAAGTCTCCTTTTTAATGTCAGCTACATAATTGTCAAGTAGCTGAATGTCTACATTGATGTGGTTGAGTAACATCATATGTTGTCTACGTTACATATGATATGTTGTTTTTTTTCATAAGGAATTCCACTGACTGAACTGGATGATTTTTGCAGGTGAATAAATACACTTGATTCTAATTTGCACTTCACTGTGGCCTGCCATAAATATCAGATCTCATACTTGGATGTTCAACTTAACTTTGTGGGAGGGAATTTTTCTATTACTGTTTTTAGAAAACCAGTTGACAGGAATAATTTGTTACAATTTCAGAGTCATCACTTTATGTTCTTTAAATTGGGCCTCCCCATGAGTCAATTCTTTAGGATTCGCTGTCTGTTCGGACATCCAGGAATAGAAGAAACAAGTAAAAATATTAACATGGAATTTTTTGGCTCATGGATATCTATCTTCCACAGTCAGCTGGACTTATTCAGACCACAACAACCTTTAAATTACAAGGCCCATTTAAAACCACCTGCTACTGTGTGTATCTTAAATAGATAGATATATTGGCAATTTATTGCATCTTTTATTAGGCGCCACTGGCATGTTTTGTCTTTGCATAATATCTTTAAAGACATGCCTGTAATAGTATACTCTCATGGCTTGAATATCCGAGACAGGGTACTGCACTTGGTGATGACTGACTCTGTAGCCTTTGACTCCTCAGAAGACTTTATCCTTTCACTTTGTAACAACTGCAATTTTTGTATCAATACATCTGCTGGATCAGAATGAGTGCATCCAGGTTACAGTTATTAGAAAAGTAACAAATTGTCTAATTTACATTCGTAGTGTGTGTGCGGATCTGTCCATGTCTTAAACTTTATATGGACTGGACTAAATGAGCATATAAAACATCAAAGTTGTATATGAACTGGGAAAACGTCTGCCCCAACTGTACTACATTACCTTGAATTCCATCATGATTTTTCTTGTGGACTGTTTTAGAATAAGTATTGCCTTCAGTTAGGGGAGGGGACAGAGAAGCACAGCTAAATCTCCAGGAATAATAGTGGATCTACAAAACTTAGGGGTAGATTTTCAAAGGCTATGCATGTAATCTGAGAAAATCTGCCCCTGTGCGCGCGCCGAGCCTATTTTGCATAGGCTCGGCGGCGCGTGCAAGCCCCGGGACGCGTGTATGTCCTGGGGCTTTCAAAAATGGGTGGTCTGGGGGTGGGGTTGGGGGCGTGGCAGCGGTTCTGGGGGTGTCGGCGGGCCGTTCGGGGGTGGTCCCGAATCCTCCGCACAGCGAGCCGGCGCGCGCAAGTTCAGAAACAAAAGGTAGGGGGGGATTTAGTTAGGGCTGGGGGGGATCGTAAAAAAAGTTCCCTCCAAGGCCGCTCCGATTTCGGAGTGGCCTTGGAGAGAACGGGGAAAGCCACTGGGGCTCCCCTTGGGCTCGGCGCGCACAAAATGCACCCCCTTGCGTGTGCCGACCCCGGATTTTATAACATGCATGTGGCTGCGCACGCATGTTATAAAATCAGGCGTAGATTTGTTCGTGCCGGGTTGCGCGAACAAATCTATGCCCGCGCGTATTTTTTAAGATCTGGCCCTAAGTATAGTAGCTCCTGAGGGACTGAATGAAGAAATGGACTGGTATACTCTCATTTAGCAGTCAGCGGATTATGGACTGTGTCACTGGTTGTTAGCATTCCTATTAGGGTTGCCAATTAGTTCCAGATTTTCAGGGCAGGTTGATCCAGTCCTGGTTTTACCCCATTGCATGCTGGCACTTATTCTGATTTCCCTTTTGCATTCCCTAAGCAAGACTATAAGTATCTGCATGCAGTGGAGTAAAACCGGGACTGGATCAACCTGTCCTGAAATCTGGAACCAGCTGGCAATCCTAATTCCTACTGGTTAATAGAGTATGTTCATGATTGTTTCCAGCTTCTAACAATTTCATTAATGGACTCTGCAGGATATGGGAGCCGTTAAAATGGATGTCTATTCTTGTCGGCATTCACAAAATGGAATCTTTTGGATGTTTGACTGCTTGAGAACTGCCGGACTTTCCTGATAGTCATTTCAAAATTTGGCCAACGTCAGGCTACATACAAGAGCAAACTGTGAGTGGACCTTTTGAATGTTAGTTCTGCATTGGACAGTTAAGTTTTACTTGAAATTATAAAAAGCTTTTGAAAGAACAGTTCCAGTTAAGAACTACATAAGTAGAATACAATGATTATAATGGGGGCTCTGTTTTTGAATGATTCAATACATAATGAGCTATTTATTCTTTTCTCACATAGTATATTTATTTCCACACATGTTATATTAACAGTGATTTTATAGCGGTTAATGGAATTTTTTCACTTTGTACAGTGGTAATTCTGTATAGTATTGTCAAAATTCTTTACCCCATCTGTGCGGAGTACACCCACAGCAAAATATCCTTTGAAAGGTTTAGTTACTTCCGTGCTATTCTTTGCTGTCAGACTTGCAGACATATTTGACAACACCATCTATGACATTTAAAATGTACCCAGTAGCCTTTGCTGTAGCTGGAGTACATGTCAACCATTTGGTTAACAAAACAGTTTTATTAAATTTCTTAGCAGTTTGAGGGGGTGGAGGAGAGAGTCAGTGTTGGTGTCACATCTTCAAATCCCTCCTTAGTGTTCCTGGATCATAATACATGTTCTTTAACAGCCCCTGATAAATGGTTACTCTGAAGGCAATCCTTCGCAAAGTGACAAGATTAATAATAAAATCTGTATTTCAAACAGGACATTATTAACAGCCACATCTGTAATATGCATTCCTTTTCATTTTATTTTTTTTTTCCCAGCAATACCTTAGTGTTACCTAGTCCAACCTGAAGATCATGCCCAAGCTTGTATCCTGAGGATATGTTAATTTAACGTGTTTCAGGAGTGCATCATTTCCAATAATGTAGTTTAAAGTGGGCATGGCTTAGACCGGCAAGGATAATGTTTGATACTGTACCTATTAATTACTATGAAATTCACTTTGAAGTGTTCCATTGGAAGATTAATGTAATGTTCTGAGCTGTAACGGACAGTTAGACAGAACAAATACAGTTCTCCTCCCATCTCCCCAAGTATAGGCTGTGTACCGAGATTCAAACACTTTATAGGAGGCTTGTACGGTATCACTGAGTTGAAGGGAAAATGCTGGGAGTTTATCTCAACTAACCTACTCTTCCTGGGCATCCTACCATATGGAGAATCATCTCCCTCCCCCACGTTAACAGAAGTGGTCAGCTTTAATTTCTGAATACGCACTGAACCTTCCTCCTCCTCTTGAAAAATATTTTTAAATATTCTCTGCTTTACTGCTACCAACAATCAGCTTTAGTGCATGCTTGCCTGGTTCTATTAAATCTTATCAGGTCCAATACTGCTGTGAAGTCCACTCTTTCCCTGCCATCGGGTTATGAAGCTCACTAGTCTGCCCCTTCAGCCTTACCAGCTCTAAGCTGGATGTGTTTACTGTGCACTATATGACATTAAAGAGACACCAGTCACTGGATAAACCTTCAACTGAACTGTCAAGTAAAACTTTCAACGACGGTATTTCCCTGTTGAATTTTAATCGCCATGCTTTATGAATTAAATATGAGCTCTGGAAAACTCTGTAAATATAATTTTCACACGAGATGCTGTCCAAGAGGCAATTAAGGAATTAAATAGATCAAAATGAAATCTGGTTTAAATCCCAAATGAAGACTCAGACATTCATTCACTGACGAGGGTTTTAGCAAAGCACAAAATAATAATCCTATCCCACATTCATGTGGTATTTCTTTTTTTTTTTTCAGACCTGTTTAATTCTTCTGGCTCCTTTGGTACTTTCAGCTCAATTAGAACCAGAGGTTCGATCTGGTACCATGAGCCTTTATTCACAACTACCCATGGATTTTTTTTCCCCTCTATTATATATCCTCTCCCTACTTACTTTCACGTCAGTCATTTCAGTGACATTCCTCAGTCAGAGGTCATGATCCAGAGCTCCCTCCGAAACTGTGCAATCATGGGCCCTGAATCTAGCCACTAGGTGTCGCCATTGCACGACGATTGATGACTCCCTCCTTCCAGAAGTGGTAAATGCTGCCTTGGCAATATCTCCAGCCTTGGCTGACCCAGGGAGCAGAAGATTTGAGCGAGAAATTGAACCCACACTGAGCCACTAGTTAAGCTTCCTGTGGTAGTCCTATACAGAAGAAACTACCTGAACTATACATATTGTTGTATTCCTTGCTGAAAGAAACTTACCGTTACCTTGGCACCTACGTTGAAACCAATGATATTCTCTTTTTCAGAAAACATTAAGTAAATTTCATTCTGTCTGATAAATCGAATTCTAATGTTTGCATTTAGCTTCATATTGATGGGTTGGAAAGGTGGTGCATGAACATGAAAACTTAAATCCCACCAACTCCATCGCTTGAGCGTTCTTCCATTCTCATCAAAGCTTTTGCCGCCAGTAGGTGTCAGATTCACCCTATACAGAGAATCCATACATTAAACAAAATCCTTTCCATATAGGTCAAAACGACAACAACTCATGCAACAAGATACAATAAAATACAGGATAAGCTGCTGCTTCTTTTGAGCTTCACTGCAATACAGTCACTGTTTTTGAAGGCCAAAAAGCTCTTGTAATATTTTAAGAAACATTTTTATTATTATTAACAAAAAAAAAACTCAGTAATGGAAATTACTGCCTTCATATATAAGCAGAGAGATTATCCTACATCAAATATTGAAAACATTTAAATATCTTGTAGGCTTCAGTAAAGTACAAGATAGAAGTATATTAAATGTAAAACAGAAGCTTGAAGTTCCAAGATGGCTAGATAGATGTGCTTTCCTGCTCTGTCTTGCTGGAGTGAATTTTTTTTTCCCTAATATTTTGGCTCCCCAGAATTTCACAGAATGATGAAAAAAAGAGAAAAATCCCTTATCTTTCCCTCTATGGATCTTCAAGCCACTGCCAGTCTTCCCATTCTCATGAGTGGACTTCAGCTGGGGATGCAGTCTGTGCCAACCAAGATTACAGTGGGTCTTGATTTAGACCTGACTCCCAGTCCTGTTTGTAGCCACAGAAATTTCCCAGGCAGGTATTGCTGGAGACTGCCCTGCAATCGGACCCCAGACATGAGAAGAAACTGAGATTTCCAACTGGTTTGGTGGAGTCAGGTACAAGAGTGCTGCAGGACTTTGTGGCATGGCAGGAGGAGGCTGCCGATTGCTGGGCCTCAGTGTCTGCATCCTAAACGGAGGAAGAGACAGGAATGGCTAGAGTCATAATAAGAGAGGCAAAGCAGTGGCCTGCTGTAGCAGGATTGGGGGTATGGGAACCTCCAGGGTCAGTTCATTGAAACCATGTTCTTTGGCTTTGTCAGTGTTGGTGCAGCCATGACTCTTATTCGTGCTTTGAAGGGACAAAGTAACACACATAGTAGATTAAAGCAGAAAACACCATTCAGTCTTTCCAGATATTTCTGTCTACACTGCTACAGCTATATCCCAGTTGCCAACCACAGAAGTTTGACAACTTATAGAATATCATTCCTTATCCAAGTCAGTTTTTGTTTCCTTATGGCGTCTCTACTATCCTGGGTAGATGGCATTCAGATTCCCCCTTCCCCACCCCATCTTCAAGAATTCAAGGGCTGTAAAACCTCAAATGGGACAAATGGAGCTGAACTGATTGATCTGTCCTATTTGAAGCTTTCATATCCCATGAAGCAAACATTTGGTGGATTATTTGGTGAGACTTAAATTCTCAAATATGGACTCATGAATCGGGTTATTTATTTTATTTACTTATTTAAAAGTATTTATATCCCGCCCCTCCAAGGTTCGGAGCGGGTTACAAAGATATATACATAGTATGGTTGAAACTAACATTACAGACTAAAATTAAAATAACATGTAAGCTAAAAAAATTATCATGAGAAAAAAAATAAAAGCTGTAAGAAATGTATGTGGTACACAGATCAGGGACGGCTTGGAGGAACAAATAATGTTTAAGAGCTTTCTTGAATGCTTTAGTCTCTGGGATTAATTGAATGTCAGGTGGGAGTGTATTCCAAAGAATGGGTCCTGCTATAGAGAAAGTACTTCCCTAGTGGATACTAGTCTTGTTGTTTTTGGAGATAGGACCTGTAAGAGCAGTTTGCTTTTGGAACGGAGATTCTTACATGGGGTATAAATATGTAAAGAAGCAGACAACCAAGTGGTGTTATTACCATAAATAAGGGTATGTAAAATAGTTAGGGTTTTGTATTGGACACACCATTTGATTGGGAGCCAATGTAATTTATGAAGATCAGGAGTGATATGATCGTAAATATTAGTATTAAGAAGGAGATGGGCTGCTGAATTTTGTAACAGTTAGAATGGACGGATGGTGGATTGGAGAAGACCTAAGAACAAAGAGTTACAGTAGTCTATGCTGGAAAGATTTAATGATTGGAGCATGATACGAAAGTGAACCGGATCTAGTAAAGGTTTGATGTGTTTCAATAATCTGATTTTAAAAAGAGAATTTTTCATGAGGGTTTTTATGTGGGATTTCAATTCTAATTTTGGATCTAGTACGACTCCTAAGTTATGGACTTGTTTTACTATATTGATGGTGAAATTGTCATGTTGAATTGTGGTGGGGATGTTGTCAAAACAAGGATTTCCTAATATGAGTATTTTGGTTTTTGATAAAGTTAAGCTTAGTTTGTTGTAAGTTAACCATTTTTTGATAGATGAGAGACATAATTCTAGGAATTTGAGAGTTTCTGACCAGGTATGTTTAATGGGAAAGAAAAATTGTATGCCATTTAGTTTTTTGTGCATTTTTTTATTCAAATTCTTTCACTGTTCTGTGCTGTGTTTTAAGATTTTTTTGGACTGAAGAAAAAATGGACTTAGAGGATATATGATCAAATGATTATGCATGTTTGTTTACAGCACTTTGCTTGTATTTAAAAATATTTAAGTTGTTTTGAGTTGATATTGTTAGTCCTCCTAGTTTTTTGAGATATGTTTTCTAGGTAGTGCTTCCCTTACCTGCCCCTAGTTTTCTCTTTATCTTGCAGGACAGCAGCCGGACACAACCAACCTCAGGCATCAAACCAACTGGGTTCTGGGGAATTGTAGCCTGTTGGCACCAATCTGGCTACCCCAAGGCTTGTATCACTAGGTTGTGTTTTCTTAATCTACTCCTTGCCTTCTTCTTTTCACCTTGTAGGCCTTCTTGGTACAACACCTTCAAGGTTTCAACCCTGCTCCTGGCATCCTTGATTCCAGAGGCAATGGTGAAGGGCAGCAAGTTCCTTGGTCAAGCTACTTTTGTAATGTTTTCAGTTCTTGGTAAGATGAAAATAATTGTTGGAGACACACCTACAGAAATTCTTCTGGCAAGTAATAACCTGACTTGAGGCTTTTTTTTATGTTTAAAATGGATTTGCAGCATGTATCTTTATTAAAACTGAAGAAAGATTCAATAATCGAGGCTATGATTCTTGCTACACCTGAAAAATTACTGAAGATGGATTCTAATGCTTCTTCTTTACAAATACTGTGTGATTCATTAAGGACAATTTATTTCTTTAAGATATAAAATGGAAAAGTATGGGGGGGGGACGGGACGCTATTGTGATGCTAACCAAGATGGCTGCTTGATTTCGGAGCTTTTCTTCCTCGCACTAAATTTAAACCATTAAAATGTTTAAGCCTAGCGATTGCTGAGAAAAAAAAAAGCAAAAACAAGTTGCTTACCAGCTACCGATGGCAGCCAAACGAAAAACCGCCGATATTAAACAGTTCTCCTTTAGTAAAATGGCAGCAGCCTCTGCTAGTGAGGAAGAAGAAACGAGCCTGCCCGCCAGAGTCAGGGGAAGGGATAAAACTGCAGAGGGAATGGCGCCCGATCCAGCAATAATAATAGACCTCGCTGATTTTCCTTCAAGAAGCGAACTCCGTGGTTGATTCACTGACCTATCAGCAGACTTAAAACAGCACCAAAAAGAGCTACTTGGATCCATCGCTGAGATATGTGAGGATCTTTCGGCCCTGGGTTCCAGGGTTGACGAGCTGGACTTTGAAGTGGAGAATCACAGCTCAGCCCTCACTCAAAATGGTGCTTCAGAAATCGCTACAGGAGGAATGTGCTTCCTTGGCAGACAAATTGGATGACCTAGAAAACAGGTCCCTCCGTTGCAACTTGAGGATAAAAGGGGTGCCCGATGTTGCTGAAAACTCAAATGGGCACGAGGTAGCCCAGAAAATATGTGTTCACATCCTCAGTTCTCTGGATGAGGGAGCCCAGGCTGATGAGATCACTATGCCCCACAGAACAGAACTATGTGGAAGTCTGAGGAAGCAGCTCCTTTGGTGGAAGAGGAGGGAGGCAGGTATACTCAGACAGTGGTGGCTGACCCTATTTCGGTTTTGGAGCTTGGAGGAGTGCTGCAGAACGCTGAGGATAGAGCTGGCTTACCCGTTCAGCGGCAGTTGGAAGAGCCCAAACAATTTACATTGCCCGAACTGGTAAGGCCTAATTCTATCACTCTTGAAACTATTTGGGAGGCGATACAGACACTGAATAATAATATATCTAAACAACTAAGTCCTTTTTTTTTGGCTGTGCAAGGCTTTTGAAAAACGTCTGGAAACAATTGAGAAGGATGTGTCTTTAAATAAGAGTTCTTTGGAGAAAGTAAATACTGAAGTTAGAAGTTTGACAGCTACTCATCAATTAATGATGAAAGAAAATCAGATGACACTTAACAGAATGGAACAAATGGAAAATAAGATCAGGGGAAAAAACTTACGTATTATAAACTTTCCTAAAGATCCAACAGTTTCACCCAAGGACATGTGGAAAAGATACCTACTAGAAGTATTAAAACTTCCAGAGCAGACATTACCTTTGGCTTCGAGAGTATACTATATACCACCCTTTAAGAAGACTTCTTCGGACTAAGAGGGTTTCCAAATTATAACACCAATGGATATTCCACGGTTGGATATTTTGAATTTGCTAGAGTCTTCTCAAAAAGACTTAATATCACCAGCAACCTTAATAGTATCCTTCCTGCTTGAATCTGACCGTGACTGGGTCCTGAGATCTTTCTTTCGTCATCATGGAGAGCTTTTTTTGGACCTTAAAGTTAGCATATTTCCTGATTTAGCAAACCTCACTCAAAAGAAAAGGAAGCAATTTCTTTTATTAAGGCATAGAGCTTTAGAAATAGGTGCTTTTTTTCTTTTAAAATATCCGTGTAAGTGCATTCTTAAATATCGTAATGTATCCTATATTTTCTTCCTGCCTACGCAATTAGTGGCTTTTCTTGCTGATAAGTTTCCATCTGATACTAATAGGGTTTCTTCCTCTCCAGTTGCCTTAGAAGGGAATAGATAGCTTAGCTCTGATATCCGTTGCAATGATATATTGGTCCCTGATAGCCTAATGTTTCCTACTAAGATTTTTCTGTGGTTGTTAACTGGATCCCCTTATTGAGGACTTAGGCTGAAGAGCAGAACTTGAAATTTTGTGAGAATCTTAATATATTCGTTTAACTTGAACAGCTAAAAGTTGAAAAAATTATTTTTCTTTCTTTTTTCCTTTTATTTGTATAGTTTTGAAGATAAATGTATCCTGCTCTTCTGTATTCAATTCAAGAGTATATCTTGAAAAACAATGTAAAAAAAATTTTCAAAATTCAAAACAAAACAAAAAAACATCTGCAGAGGCTGCGGAAGCTTTCCAGAAGGCGGACTTTCCGGTCCCATTCTCTCTGCTTAAAACAACAGATACTTCGCTGAAAGTGGACCTACAACCTCGCTGGCACCGCATTGGCAAGGGAGGCACACGGCTCCGAAGACACTCAGAGGACTCTCGCTCTGTTTTTTCAAAGTTGAGGACTCGCAGTGTATTGAATCTTGCCTCTATTCATACTACTTTACTCAGGCATACTCTTCTAATACCTGAGTAACGGAGTAATAATACTTGCATGTTTATTAAGCCTCACTCTCAGCATGGTTTTATAAGTTTAATTTGATGAAAGGTGCTGACGCTATTATTTACAATGCAGGGGGGGGGGGGTGGCGGGGAGTTTATTTCTGGTTTGTTGTCTCTGTCCCCAAAAGGTAGGGGCATTTGCCAGGTAGGTTGGGTGAATAGTGGGGGTTGTGGGTTATTTTGGGAAAAAGTCATATATATTCGAGATTTTTGATGCACAGATATGGGTTTTTCTATGCTTCAGGTTTTCTATGTCTTTTTAAATTGTCTAATTTCTGGATATCTACATCTTTATGGAGTCCAAGTTAGTTTCGTTAAATGTAAAGGGCCTTAATACATACAGGAAGAGGTACTCACTATCCCAAGAGTTAAAAGCATATAAAGCTTCTATCGCCTTAATCCAGGAAGCACATCTTAGAAAAAGCCATGAGCATCTTTTGACCCTTCCTGATTAACCTCACAAATATTTAGCTGCTAAGAATAAAGAAGCCAGATACGCCGGAGTAGGTATTTTGATTTCATCTCAGTTTGTTTGTGAGATGTTATCTCATTTATCGGACCTAAAAGGCCTTTATTGTCTAGTAAAATTATGGGTGGGGAAGGAGATATTCACGATAGTCAGTGTTTACGCCCCAAATACTGACCAAGGATCTTTCTTTCAGTATTTGAATAGCGTTATGCTAGATAATGCTGAGGCTCTATAGATTGGCGGATATTTCAATCTCATCAGGGTCTCAGGCATCTTTCAAGGGCAATAGGCAGCAACTCACAACACACTTGTCCAGCTGGGATCTTTCTGATATTTGGAGGCAATGCTAATCCACCTAAAAAATGTATACTTTTTATTCTTCCCCACAGAAATCATATTGTTGTCTTGATTATATGTTCATTGATGTTACCATACAAAACTGGGTTGCAAGAGTGGGTGTAGAAGATATCAGATGGTTGGACCATGCCCCCATGATGCTTAAAGTAACTCTTCACAGCGCAGATAAGGGTGTCAGATTTTGGCGCTTAATGAAAGCCTCCTTAACGATAGTACTTTTTCTAAGTTTTTGGAGGAACAAATTAAGACTTACTTTCACAATCATGCCTCAACTTCTCTATTTCAGGGGGTAATTTTGGAATGCTCAAAGGCAGTGGTTAGAGGCTTATTAATATCTCAAGCAGTTTACTGCAAAAAAAGTGAAGGAGTGTTCTCATGCAGCCTTAACTCATCAAATTTCTCAGCTTTCCCTTTTAAATATGAAATCTCAATCGCTGCAGGTTTTTAGTTTGAACAATTTTTTATTGTGCAAAAGAAACAGAACAATCCCTGCGGAGCGTTCACTCTGCAACTCCACAGGTAGTAACAATACAAATGATATTTTTGTGCTATGCATAGTGCACAATAACAGTACTTATCATCCCCGAGACCCACCCCGAACCCCCCCTCCCCCCCCCCTTAGCTCACTCACATCAATAATGAAATTCAGCAAATGTTACGATATGGTATGCCATAAAAATAAATCTGAGAGTCAGACATTCAGAATGAGACTTTGGGAGCGATGTGGCAGTGACTGGATATAGCAGTCCCAAATCAGCATGAATCGTCGCCTGAGACTAGGACAGGATGCCGATGCCATGTGCTTCATGTGCATCAGACGGTGCAGGCTGTTCCTCCACATCCAGGAGGGGCTTCTGAATCCTTCCAGAGCACTAGAATGAGGCATTTCCCCACCAGTCCAGTCTTCTGAATCCACAACCGTGGTGCTGCGCCCCGAATAGTGGAGGGAGCGACGTGGTCAAATAATACTACCTCAGGAGAGACTGATACGTTCATGTCCAAAAGGTCAGCTAGATATTGCGAGACATGGCCCTAGAAATGCCGAATTTGAGGGAGGTCCCAGAATATATGAAATAAAGTCCCCGAGGCCACCTTACATTTAGCACACAACGCCGATGGGGCAGCTTGGCTAGAAACATAATATGAGGGGGATATAAAAGCTCTGTACAGGAATTTAAACTGCATTTCCCGGTAGTACATATTGGTGGTCACTGTGGACAAGTGCCTGAAACATGCCTGCAGAGTAGAGGCAAGGGTCAACTGCCCATCTTTATTCCATCGTTCCGCCAGTATTGTGCAAACATCTACCCGCACTAATTTCCTGAGACCTTTACAGTAGGCCGATAAGGAGATTGTGCTATCTTTGTCTAGCAAAAAAAGTGTCAAGGGCCTGAAATACAGTCGGCAGGCGCTCCACCAAGGGAAGGGAATGGATATGATGACAAATCTGTAAATAGGGAAAAACCTGAGAACTAGGAAAGTTATATAGTCCCCTCAACACTGGAAAGGTTAAGATCAGGCCCTCCCGATCTAGCACATGTCCCAACTGAAAAATTCCCTTGGTCGCCCAAAGGTCAAAGGCCCGAGAATTCAGTCCAGGGGTAAACGCCGTGTTGCCCCTTATGGGCAGAAAATAGGCACACACGCTGGGGAATCCCCAATAATTTTGTTACACGAAACCACATGCGGCGGATCGGCTCTAAAAGCACGTGCTTCTGTAGGGATTTGGGCAGACTTGAAGTGGAAGCCTGTAGGACATACCACAGACCTAAGGGAGCCACTAGCACTTGTTCCGTGGAGATTTTTACAAAAGCCAATTGACCCAGTATCGAGTCTCTAATAATCAGTAAATTCCTTGCTACCTTATAACTAGCTAAATCCGGGACCCCCATACCACCCTGCCCCCATTGCTCCTTAAGCCAGAGCAAGGGGATACGGGCTTTCTTCCCCTGCCAAATGAAGGAGCGCAACACCATATCTAGAGTCGTCACGTCCCTATATTTAAAATGAAATGGCAAGTTTTGGATTAGATACAACAACTTGGGGAGGGAGACCATTTTAAAGAGGTTAATGTGCCCTGCTAAAGAGAGCGGCAACGCCCACTAGGCTTGTAATTTACTCATCGTATGATCTAAATCCCGGGGAATATTGAGACGATAGAGCTGGGTCAGGTTAGTAGATATGTAGATCCCCAGGTAACAAATGGACTCTTTGGCCCACTGCAAAGGGAAGTCCTTCCCCATGCACATTTTAACTCCTCAGGGGCAATTAGAGCCTCTGATTTGTCCCAGTGTTATTGTTTGGGATATTTGTGGGTGGATCCTTGGGCCGGTGGCAGATAACCACGCTCCCGGGGAAAGATCCCGAGAGGGACCACCGGTCAGGCTCAGAGTTTGGAGACACACACTAGTTCTTTTATTAAACAGTATATTGAACCACCAGAGGTGGCAGTAGTGAGCTGGAAGCGCCTGGCTGGGCTGTAGTCCCTCAGATACTGGAACAGTGATCCCAGGATGGCAGAGCTGGTTCCAGGGAACCTCTGAGAGAAGGAAGGTAACTCACTGGTGTTGTAGGCAGCGATGACTTCCAGGCAGAAGTGGTATTCAGAAGCAGATCTGAGAACGTGGGCCCTCGAGGAGCGAGCACCGGTTCCAGACTGCGACCTGAAAGGCAAAAGAGAAACGAGACCCCCGAGGAGCAGGTACCTCTGGTAAGTCCGAGGCGGCAGAGTAGCTAGGAGCAAATGAAATCAGTTCCTTGCTAACTCGATTAATTAGCAAAGTCAGAGACCTTAAATATCCAGTGCGGATGATGTCATCTCAGGGGGACGCCCCTGAGGTTAACGCCATTGCTGGTACTTGAGACGGGGCTGCGCCGTGCTCGCGCCCTTAGGCTTCTGGAAAACATGGCGGAGTGCAGTGTCTTTCCGGTCTGGGGACACCGGAGGACGGCAGGATGACGCCGCGGCAGCCAAACATCCAACAAGCAAAGAGGGAGTCGCCACAGAGGTAAGGTGGGCGGGGTGGAGACGTCGGGCAGCGATGGTCGCAACACCCAGTTTATCCTCAAACCAGAAAAGGCGCCAAAAGTAGTAAACAACCGTAACAGTGGAGGCAGCAACCGTCTGGGTTCTGTCAGAAAGACCAAAATATCAGCTCAAATGCTGCTTATTTGAAGATGGTATCCTGATACTTAATCCCCCTGTCCTCCTTATGCGCTTGGATGGAGCGCAGAAAGGGCTCAAAGGATAAAAAGCAATGGCGAAAGGGGGCAGCCTTGCCTCATCCCTCTGAGGATGGAGAAGGGATCTGACCTGGTACCATTAACAATAATCAAAGCCATCGGCTCCTTGTACAACAGGGCTACTGCCTTGGTAAACAGCCCATCAAATCCCATAGCATGCAAACATTGAAATAAATAATTCTACTCAAAGCTTACCACCATGTAAGGGGCTGCCACTTTCACACAAAGAGCCATAGCATTGAGTACCAGTTTAATATTAGTTAATGCGTACCTCCGACGCACAAAACCTACTTGACCTGGAGCAATCAAAAACGGTAGTATGGTGGCCAAATGGGTAGCCAATATTTTGGCCAACAATTTTTGGTCAAAATTCAACAGTGAGATAGGTCGATAGGAGGCCGGGGAGAGAGGGTCCTTACCTGGTTTGGGTATTAAGATAATATCCTTAATATCCTTTGTCAAAGATCTTAACTTAAAAAAGAACATAGCAACCAAAACCAAAGAAGGATTCTACAAACTGCATGTTCTGAAACATCTAAAACCTCTTCTCCACCATCAGGAATTCCGAACAGTTCTACAATCACTGATATTCAGCAGCCTTGATTACTTCAACTCGATACTGTTAGGTCTTCCTAAATCTACCATAAAACCACTACAACTACTGCAAAACGCCGCTGCCAGAGTACTAACCGGCAAAAAAAAATCGGATCACATCACCCCCGTTTTAAGAAGTCTCCACTGGCTACCCATCGCGCAGAGAATCGAATACAAAACCATTACAATTGTACACAATGCCTTATACAAAACGGACAACACCTCGCTCAGCAACATGATCCAACTTCACAAACCTCAATGAAACACCAGATCTGCCCGCAAAGTACTCATAGACATACCCCCTTATCCCATGGTGAAGCTTACAAGCACTAGAAACAGAGCTTTCTCCATAGCTGGACCAAACCTATGGAACGCCCTACCACATTACCTCAGCTCTATTACTGAAAGCAAATCCTTTAAAAAAGAACTGAAAACATGGATCTTCAGCCAAACATTCAGAGATGGAATAGGCTAAACCACTTAACCCCGCCTTCAAATACCTCCGTCAACAACTTCCATAACAGATGATCGCTCTATTATTACCTACGCTTCACTCCCCCCCCCCCTCCCTCCTCCCCGATCTCCCCCTCCAGTTCCCCCCTTGCAAAGATCTTCTACAATGTCACCCCGAGTTAACCCTCCCATCACCCGCTTTTCCCCTCCCTCCCCCTCTGGCCTTCCCTTCCGCCCTCTTCTCCCTGTCTACCAATCCTGTATTTTAGAAACCTGCCATCAGTCTAGGCTTATTTATAAACCCTAGTTGACCTGTGAGTCCCTAGTTAAAAGTTATATACATCTGCTATTCTATGTTCAGTTAAAAGTTTCGTTGACCTGCTCTATGTAACAAGTTTTGTTCTGCTGTAAATCCCAGTTGACCATGTGAGTCCCTAGCTAAAAGTGATCAATATCTGCTATTCTATGTTCAGTTAAAAGTTTCGATGACCTGTTCAATGTAACAAGTTTTGTTTTACTGTAAACCGGGGTGAAGGCTAATTGCTAAACCTCGGTATATAAAAAAACTCCAAATAAATAAATAAATATGGGCTAAGTTTGTGTGCTCAGGATATTCACCTCAGCGAATTAGCTCATTATATGCCAGCGCTAATGGAGGGCCTAAAACGTCTACCAATGTCTTATAAAATTCGGCCAAGTACCCATCCGGGCCAGGCGGGGGGCACAACGAATAGCCTGTGTAACCTCATCCACGGTAATAGGTTCATTTAAATAATCCTGTTGCTGAGGCAATAAGCAAGGTAATGTCCATTATGCCATAAAATTGGCAAACCCCTCGTTGGGTCCCCCCTCAGAGGCATAAAGCACCGAATAGTAATGTCTAAAAGCGTCCGCAATAGCTGAGGTGTCATTTATCACCTGGTCTGTGGAGTCACGAAAAGCTGCCACATGCCTCGGCCCCCACGTAGATCGGACCAAATTCGCCAGCATTTTCCCAGATTTATTACTGTACTGGAAAAGTTTGAATTGGTAATAGGCCAGGCTCTTCTGAGTCCTCTGATGTATTAAAGAGTTGGGGGCAATTTGAATAGACATATCAGGGTACATTTTAAAAGTACGCTGGATTTTATAAGATACGCGCGTAGCCTATAAAATCCGGGGTCAGCGCGCGAAGGGGGTGCACATTTGTGCAACTTGCATGCGCTGAGCCCTCCCAGCGCTGCCCGTTCCCTTCGGAGGGAACTTTCCTTCCACCCCCCCACAACTTCCCCTCCCTTCCCCCCCCCCCCCCCCCACCTTTATCTGAAAAGTTACTACTGCCTCCGGGCAGTAGTAACTTACGCGTGCCGCGCGGCAGGCCCCGACACAGGCTGCTGTGTCGGGACACTCGGCCACACTCCCGGTCCACCCACACGCCCTCGAACATGCCCCTGATCCTAAACCACGCCCCCGACCGCCCATTTTTGCAAGCCCCGGGACTTACGCGCGTTCCGGGGCTTGCGCACGCCGCCGAGCCTATGCAAAATAGGCTCGGCGCGCGCAGGGGCGGTTTTAAAAGGGTTACGCGCGTAACCCTTTTAAAATCCGGCCCATAGCGCTCCCTATTTACTGGAGTGTGGGCTTCATTAAGCGCTTGCCGAGGCTGGTGCAGCTGCGCAGTAAGAGCCAACAGGCGCCGATCCATGGTCTTTAATAAACATGTGGATATAGGTGAACCGGTAGATATAGTATACTTGTTCCCTGACTCGCTGCCTGCGCCTACCTTCTCTTCTGCCTGGATTTTCTATCTTCAACACCAGTGAGTACTACCATCTTCACCTCAGAGCTGTTCCCTGGAACCAGGTATTCGCTCCTCGAGGGCCTGCCTCCGTTCCAGCCCTAGTGCCATCTCCTACGTGGAACCGCTGTGTGAATACATCACCTTCAAGCCTCTCAGGGATCAGGTACTCGCTCTTCGAGGGCCTGCTCTCCCTTTCCTGGGATTCTCCATATTGGGGCTTGTGCATATTCCACTGTACTCATTATTCTCAGTTCTTTCCACTACAGTACTGCTACTGGAGGAGTCGCTGTTCCAGCACCTGAGGGATACTAGCCCAGCCGGGCTACTTCAACTACTCACCACTGCCACCTCTGGTGGCTACAACACATTGTTTAATAAAAGATCAATCTCTGTGTTTGTGTGTCCTCAGCTGAGCCTGACCTGTGGCCCCTCACGGGACTGCCCCCCGTGGGCGTGGTCAGCTGCCACAGTGTCCAAAGGTCCACCCAAACCTCACTAATTATAACAGTCCCTTCTGAGACTGACTTTGGTTTTCTGGGTGAGCTCAGCAGGGAACCTGAAGTCCCTAAGACTTCAAATAGGGTGAACATTCCAGAGAAAATGAAAAATAGGGAATTGATATTTGGCAGCTAATACAAAATAGTGCAAAGTTATATATTCAGAGGGCAAGAACCCAGAGAAGCAGTACGTGTTGGGAGTTGAGAAATAATGTGTATCAAACAGCAGCGGGATCTAGATGTGAACATATCTGATGGCCTCAAGCTTGACGAACAATGCAATAAGCCAGTGGAATGCTAGTTTGCACAAAGCGGGGTACAACCTGCAGGAAAAAAGGAGGGGATAACACCTCCTTGGAAATCACTAGTGAGGCCCCACTTGGAGAACTGTTCAATTTTGGAAGCCATACTTCTAGGAAGATATAGACAGAAAAGAGACAGTCCAGCAGAAGTCTATCAAAACGGTGCATCATAAGACCTACAAATGCCCTTGAAGAGAGAAGACTTTCAAACAACCCAATGGCATAGACAATATGCAAAAAGTTAGAATTTTGCAGTGGAAGGGAAGTTCTAGAACAAAGAGTCATGGTAGAAGGCTAGGAGGTTGATTCAGAAAAATGAAGCACAATATTTCTTCACAGAGAGGGAGGTTGTTTATATGGCACAGACTTCCAATGGAGGTGATAAAAGCAAAAGCAGTATTTGAATTTGAGAGGATGGAACAAGCATAAGGGAACCTTAGGTGTGGGGAATTGAATATAAGGCTGGATAATCTGCAGCAGGAATAGGAAATGAGCAGTTCAGGAAGGCCTTGGGGTCATTACCTGCTGTCATTTTCTAAGAAAAGAAATGATACTAAACCAATTGTAAAAGAACTGCATTGATTACCTGTCATAGTGTTAATTCGTTTTAAGTTCATAATTTTGAGTTTTAAAGCCCTTTACAGGCTTGGTTCAAGTTAACTCAGAGATAAGGTATCATGGTTATGGTCCATAGAGACTGTTAATGTCAATGAATGAAGTCTTCCTGAGAGCTCCCTCACCAAAGAAACATAGAAATGATGGCAGAAAAGGACCAATCGGCCCATCCAGTCTGACCAGCAAGCTTATGGTAATATCTGCTGCGCCGTGCAGATTACACCCATGTTTATCAGTTTCCCAGACTGTAAAAGTCAGGGCCCTTGTTAGTTATTGTTTGAATCCAATTCCCTGTTATCCCTTGCCGTTGAAGCAGAGAGCAATGTTGGATTGAAAGTATCAGGCTTATTGGTTAAGGGGCGGATTTTAAAAGGCGCGCGAATAGCCTACTTTTGTTTGCGCTCCAGGCGCAAACAAAAGTACGCTGGATTTTAGTAGATACGCGCGGAGCCGCGCGTATCTGCTAAAAACCTGGATCGGCGCGCGCAAGGCTATGGATTTTGTATAGCCGGCGCGCGCCGAGCCGCGCAGCCTACCCCCGTTCCCTCCAAGGCCGCTCCGAAATCGGAGCGGCCTCGGAGGGAACTTTCCTTTGCCCTCCCCTCACCTTCCCCTCCCTTCCCCTACCTAACCCACCCGCCCGGCCCTGTCTAAACCCCCCCCTTACCTTTGTCGGGGGATTTACGCCTCCCAGAGGGAGGCGTAAATCCCCGCGCGCCAGCGGGCCTCCTGCGTGCCGGGCCGCGACCTGGGGGCGGGTACGGAGGGCGCGGCCACGCCCCCGGACCGCCCCGGGCCGTAGCCACGCCCCCGTACCCGCCCCCAAAACGCTGCCGACCCGCCCCCGAAACGCCGCGACGACCGGGCCCGCCCCCCGACACGCCCCCCTCGGAGAACCCCGGGACTTACGCGAGTCCCGGGGCTCTGCGCGCGCCGGGAGGCCTATGTAAAATAGGCTTCCCGGCACGCAGGGCCCTGCTCGCGTAAATCCGCCCGGTTTTGGGCGGATTTACGCGAGCAGGGCTCTGAAAATCCGCCCCTAAGAGTAGTAGCTGCCACATCAGCAAGTTACCCCCATCCTTGTTTACCCAGACCATAGAAATCGGGGACATTAAGCTAGTGTCGATTATGAAATAGTCTCTTTCTTTCACTGTCCCATGTTTTTGGAACTTGGCTCCTAAGCAAATATGATTAATTCAAGATTCGGTGACTTTTAGAGCTGTTGTAACTTGGCTCTTTAGTATGGCAGTTTCCATCTAGATTCATTTTATATAGATTTCTTATTTGTTGATTTATTAATCTGTTTTTGAGTTTTTATTTTTTTATGCAATTGCAGTTGTTCACATGCTTTGGGCTACCAATTGATAGGCATGGATATATGAATCTAATAAATATTTTGTTTCTAGGTTCAAATGTGCCTACTCTCATTTCATTACCGTAAGGGATGATTGAGAAAGGCACATTAGTAGCCATGGAAGCTGGCATTTGTGAATATTCATTAGCCTAATAAATGGTAGTATGTCTCCCTCTCTATTTTGCTGGTAGCATATTTTATTTTTTGATAAGTTAAAAAGATATCCCTCTTCTACCCAATGATTTTGCTCTATAGCCCGCAATCTTGATTTACCTTACTGAAATACAGAACTACAAGCACAAAGGAAAATTTTGAAACACCAGATCTGCCTAATATCCTGATACACATTCATTTATCATTCAGACTGTGATATCTAAATAAGAACAATGGATAGCTTAGGCATGTAACTGGGCTGAAGTGCTTCTTAATGCTGGCAGACTTTAAGAAGATAATCAAAGTCATTTACCCAGAGAAAGTGACCTGTCTGAGAATTGACCTCCCTATAATGTGCCTAAAGCTGCATTAAAATGTGAGCTTCCCTGAGGGTAGGATGGGGGGTGTATATTTAGATCCGGAGAGTAAAGTATGTGTACAGAATGGAATTTTAAAATCTGCATGTGCACTCTCCCCCTCTCCACCCCCTTTTCCTCTACCCACAATAAAAGGAGGTGCAAAGTCCAAGGATGCTTTTGACATCGGGTACTTGCTTAAGTGAATTTTCAAGAGAAAAATTACATATACGGTTTTCTTTGACAACTGCCTACCAGATCTGCAAGTACAAAGCTATCTGTGAACTTTACACCTAGTAGGCCACCGAAAAGGTTTAGCGCTGGGATGTAAAATACAACTTTAAGTACAGAAAAGGGGACCACAGCCGTTAACTGTAAATATATCTTTGATTCCTGGTACAGAAGGCTCAGGTCACTAATCTTTTAGCAAGGCATTACGGCTGCAAAGCCCAGACAGCCTTAAATAAAGCGAACACATATAAAGGTTGATGCTGGCTGGAGAGCCTGCTCCAGCAGGTATAATGAGCTATAAAATAAATAACGGTAGCAAAGGTTTAAAAGAGCAAGAACCAAATACATCCAGGTTTCTACTATGTACAACCCCGCTTGTCTCTATAATCTCTGCAGTCCATGTTAGCGTGATTTACAGCATTCTTACATGAGAGAGATGCCTCAGCACTGAAAAGTACTGCTGGAAAGCTTTCCTCTGGTGTAGCTGATCACTCTAAACAACATTTAAAATCGTCTAGCTAAAGCATCCTTTGGACCACTAATAGCATTCAACACAAAAACAGGACATGCACAAACACACACAAAAAAACCCATTTCATGTAAAATGAGATTGGGGTTATGGTGCCATAGAGCACATATTGAAGACAAGCTGGAGCCTGTTAGCATTTAATTAAATTACTTATGTTTCTTGTAACATTTTTGTCTCTCTTAAAGTAAGATAAATATTTTCTAGCTGTGGTGGACATTTACATCGAGAACTCCTATCAATATTGCACAAAGAAGTACATCAATGTCCAATCTGCCTTCTCCTCTTCACTATCCATCTTTTATCCACATCAATCTAATTGTTAAACAATGTGCTCCCTCCTCCATCCAGCTAAAATCTGTGCGCAGATTTAGCCAGACAAAAAGGGGCCAGGTCGAGGTGTGCCCAGGGTGGGAGTTCTCAAATTTAGCTGGTTAGTGCGATATTCAGCTCTAACTGGCTTTGTCTGCCTGCCTTAAATTTAACCACACAAGTTCTGCATGATTAGATTTAACTGTATATTCAGCCACAAAATTTTGCTGGTTAGCCAGGGTTGAATATCTGAACAAAGTTAACCCCAAACCTGTCCTGGGGGATCCTCAGTTACTTGGGTTTTTAGGATATCTACAATGAATATGCATGAGATAAAATGCGCATCTTATGGAGGCAGTGCATGAAAATGTATCTCATGCATATTCATTGTGGATATCCTGAAAACCCGACTGACTGGGGGTCCTCCAGGATAGGTTTGGAAACCTTGAACAGAAGGATCTTGTATATGTTTTTAAATTTTTGTAAATATTTTCCCAAAGGTGAATGTAAGAATGCTGCCAGCATTCCAGGAGCTATGAAACACAAGGGACAGTACAAAGCTGTAGATGGGGCCTAAAGCAAGAGAACAGAACAGAAGCCCAAGCTGCAATGATCAATGCACATTAGCATTTTGATAAAACAGAAATATGACTCTCTCTTCCTGGCTTTCTCCTCCTTCCTATAGTACATAACATTAGCAAATGCAAGCAAGGGGATGGGGGCAGGTGCATTTAAATGGGTAATTTGTGCTCTAGCAAGTAGAAATTAATAGCCAAGAGAACCTCCAGAAGTTGGTCAGATAATCACATCACCTCTGCTGCTCAATTTGCTGTGCAATGCTAGTCACAGCATGCTCATTCCTTAAGGCACAGCTTATTCAGCTGCAATCGGGTAATGCTACCAATCATGCTGTTCCCTCATCCCTTAAACGACTCTACTTGGCTCAGGTGCTAAAAATGCGCTGAAAGGTCATCCACTCCAAAGGTGGCTGAAGCTACATTAGATGCATTAAGTTGTGAAGCTCACTGCAGTCCTGTTTAGCCGAAGAGCACTACATAAATCCAGATTATTATTATAAATTAGAACAAATACGATCACCACAGAAGGACCTTGCAGCATGCATGCAGTCTAATCCTCAATTAAATCATCTGTCTCACTAAATAACTATGTTAAAGAACATCAGAACGCAAAATGTCCTCTCTACTACTTCCATTGTTTTTTTTGCTCCTGGCAATTTCCTCCTGCTCCTTTGGGCTTCTGGCTCAGTTGGATCCAGCCTCCATTGGGCTACAGTGTAGTGGGCCTCCATTCCCAACTATCTGGAAGTTCTCCCCTCTCTCATTTTGTATCCCCCAGCTCATGTAACTCAACCATCACAGCCACGATCCGTGCTGGAGGGCCACAGATCCTAGCTCACTCAAGAAACTGGTTCACCTCCATCTTGAGTCTGGCCAGTAGGTGTCTCTGCTGATCAATGGACTGAGCCCCATCACCTCAGCCTCCCCAGTCCCGGCTGGGCCAAGAAGAAGTCAGGTTCAAGAATCAACCCAGGGTCCCCCACAACATTGCAACTGAGTCAGCGGGCCAGCCCTTTATTTAAAACTGAACTACTGGTTTAAAGATTGCAGAGGAATTATGTTAAACTATGTAGTCAGGTACAAAATCAATTTACTTCCATGGCCATTCAATATAGTCTGACTGGGCCTTCTCCAGCGCATACATCTCCTCTATGTGGAAAATGTGCACCAGATGGCAAGACTTCATTTGATCTCTTGATAAAGATATTTTAGAAATTTCATTTTCCATGGCATCACTCCTTGCTGCATGATTGTTCCATTTACAATGGAACAATCTGCCCTCGGAACTCCGAACAGAACCCTGCCTGCGGACGTTCAAAAAAAAACTGAAGACCTGGCTCTTCTCAAGAGCATTTACTTAAAGTTCCTTACCTGACCCTACTTTATAGAACTTAGGTTCAAATGTGTCTAACTGATCGAAATTTCCCCATAACCTTTATAATGTACTCCCTGTGCTGACTATCATGTTTTTCCTTTTTTGATTTTCCCCATATTCCACTCGTTATGCTTGTTCAATTATAACTCTATTCGTGTACAATTTTGTTAATTATGTTCATATAGTTTGCTGTACAATTTTTTGTTAAATCAAGTTCATATTGTTTGATGTAATTTCCAAATGTTGGTTCACTGTAAACCGAACCGATATGTACTTGTACATGATCTTCGGTATAGAAAAGTATTTAAATAAATAAATAAATAAATGATCTGAAGTTTCTTCTATTAACATGTTTAATCTTCAATGTCGAGTGACAACTAATGAGTATCCGACTGTACTTTTTCTTTGCTGCCAGAGTACTCTTTAATAATATTTTAAAGATATCCATTTCTTCAAGTAGACTCATTTTTTTACAAACATCTTTTCCCTAAGAAAGCAAAGTGGTACTTCTGATGGTGACCTTTGTCTGGGGATTTACTGCCTACCACTGTAATATAAACTCATTCACCTTTATTTTTGAGCTATAACTATTATCGCAGCTCGCTCACCTAAAAATAACAAATGTCACTAGGTAATATATGTCTTACTCACAGCTGACAAACACACTGAACAAAGAAAATATGTCTTTAAAAAAAATTCTCTTAAGAAAATAGAAGCAGAAATCTAATTCCAGTAAAGCTTTAAGTATTTTGTAGAAAAGTGATTAACACGCAGAATACATTTTTTCCTGAGTCTTTTCAAAACTGAGTCAGTCATGCATTTAACAGAATGCTGAGACTCTCGACCCAGGAAGACAATACAGCAGCAGTAGCATGAAGCGGAAAAAAAAAAACCAGGAAAAAGAAAAATGATCAGAGCCAAAGGGGGTCAGACGCATAGGGCAGGTGGTGTTTTACAGTTTCCAGTAGACCTGGTTGTAATTCCTTAACAAATCATAACACTTGGTGATGGATGAAGAAGTAACGGCTCTGCAGGCAAAAGCTGACGCTGCGCAGCTCTTTCTGGAAGGGTTATTGTAAAGGCTACTTATAATGATTTGTAACAGTCCATTCTAAATTTAATGTGGTCATTGATTTTTTTATACACTGAAGGAAACCTGGGACGCCCATTTGACATAAACAACTAATAATTATAAGTAGTACTGGATTTTTATTTTTTCCATTTGTGAAGTGGCAAAGCATGGAAATAATAAAAAGCAGGCCTCTGCTTTGATAATGTTCTGATTCTTTATTTGTAAAATTACAAAAGAATATTTTTTAAAGTGTAATGAAAAATTGGATATTTGGAAAATAATTTTAATCATCCTTAAAGACTCATGATGCAGTGCAGCAATGATATACTAGACAGAGTTGAAGAAGGCACACTTTTAAGACAACATAGAACACACTAAAGTGCATTAAAAAAAACATGCATCAATGTGTGTTAGTGCGCCAGCATTAAAGCAGTATTTTCTAAAGGGTATTAAGCCCTTAGTAAATACCATGTTAAGCAGATACTGTGGCCAGTAATTAGCCTCCAATCCCCTACTCTCCTTAAAGGGCCATTAGTGGCAGACGTAATTCCCCTACTTCATGCATCAAGCCACCAAAGCAACAAACCACTCCCTTGTTCCCAACCCAGAGCTTAACCCTTCCCCTGGAGCATTTCCCCTGCTCCCTCAAAGGAGTCTGTCCTGCCATCTCACAGAGCAGAATCTCTCCCGCATCTGAACCACCCCCACCCTGCCCAGCAGAAGCTCCCCCACCCATTATACCTTCTCTCCCCTAGGGCCCCCCCCCACCTGATGTAAAGAGATTCAGAGCACTACAGGCAGACGTAATTTCCACTTACTCATGCTCAGATTTCCAAAATGGCACTAGATGACCTGATGTTTTCTTTTGATTCCCACATGTACAATAATTTGGCTGCAGCTGCCCACTATGACTGACCCTGTGGTCAGAGCTACAAGCTGGGTCCTAGCCTGGGGAAAGGCTGACTGATTCATACTAATACATCAGAGATACTTTGTAAGTGTGGGTAGCTAAATCTACCAGGTTTTCCCAGCCCTGGAATAAAAGCTGGGCCTTTCGGATCCTGAGGCTTCACAGTTGAAGGCACAATAGCTCCTATTTGGAATTTTTCCTGACCAGGGGCAAATCGGCCTATCGGGGGATTGGGCATCCCCTGGTGGGCCGGTTGCTCCATTCACATGATTTTTCCAGTTTCCTGCCCCGAAGAGAAACCTGTAAGGCCGCGGCAGAGCTCATTCTGTCATTGCCCGACTAGCGCTCTTGCACGGCTGCGGCCCAACGAGAGGCCCTGCACAGCTGCAGCCAAAGCCCTCCCCTCCCCACCTTGTAGGAGCCACGGGTAGCAGTGGCCTTTTTCCACCTCCTTTCTAGCATTGAGGCGCAGTGCTGCCATCCCACAGTGGACAAAGGGAAGACCAGAAGAAAGGGGGAGGCTTGAAAGCTATATATGTGTGTATGCTTGTGTGTATGAGAGACAGCCTGCATGTGTATGAAAGTGCGACAGAGCCTGTGTATGTGTGAGAGACTGTATGATTGACAGAGTGCCTATATGTGTTTGTGAGAACCTGAGACTGTGTGTGTGTGAGAGAGAGTGAAAGAGACTGTGTATGAGACAAGATATATGAGTGAGAGAGAGCCTGTATGTTTGTTGGGGAGGGCGATAGATGTAAAAATTGTGAGGCCTCCTCCCCCAGTCCACAACAATCTGTGGGTGACTAGAAATCAAAAGATCCCAGGTATGGAGAGTTGGAAATTTTTAATCCTATTATTTTAAATTTTGGGGTGTTATTTCATGTGTCTGCTGTTTGAAATATTTGGGAAATATAGAAAAAACTTGTTATTTTAATTATTGGATGTTCGATGGCTGTTGCCTACTTGACATATTTATTCTTTTTTTAATATGGTTTTAATATTATGAATGATGTTTTATATCTCTTGACTTTATTGCTTAATGTTTTATGAGGAATGATGTTTCTGTTTTTCCAATGTTGCAATGCTTAATAGTCAGGCTTACTCTGTTTTCCAGAGCATGTGTGTGAGCAAGAGTGAGTGAGCCAGTGAATATGTATGTGAGTGAGAAAGAAGGAGCATGCCAATGAACATTTGTGTGAGCAAAAGGACTATTTAAAACACTGAGCATATGTTTGAGCCAGTGTTTGTGAGCTAGGCAGCATGTATGTGAGAGAAAATATAAGGGAGTTTGTATGAGAATGAGCATATATGTTAGAAAGTGTGTATATATAAGAGAGAGAAGAAAGTTTGTGTATACCTCCGATCCCTGACTAATCCATGTCAATCTGCACGTGACTGGAATGTAAAGTTCCTACTTATGAAGAGCAAGGGATTGTTTTTTTAGCCTTAGTTTTAATTATTGGGTGTTATTAGATACGTCTGCTGTTTTGAAATATTTTATTGATTGGAAAATTAAAATAAAAAAACAATGTTATATATTTTTAATCATTCAATGTTCCATTCATCAGCTGATTTTACATATTTATTCTTTTTATGAGTATGGTTTTACTGTTATGATTGATGGTTTATATATTTTGATTTTATTGTTTGATGTTTAATGAGGAATGGTGATGTTTCTTTTTTTCCCAATGCTGTACTGCAAATGAAGTCTGTCTGGTTATGGTTTCCAATTCAGTTTTTGTTTGCATGTTTCTAGTTAAACTTTATTGTCTATTCTGTATTTGGTGAGAGGCTGTGTTCTGCATGTGTAACTGAGGTGAGGTATTCCTCTACTGTGTAGTTTCTTTGTAGGGATCTATAACAGCTTAGCTTATTCTGTTATCCTAATATCAGGTGTATTGGTGTTTTAGGGTCTGCTGTAACAGAGTAGGTAGGCAATGCAGAGCCTGAGGAACTATAAAAGCAGCAGACTTTGTAGCACTCAGTCAATGAGAATGCACTTGTATGGTGGGGGAGGGGGTAAGGAGAAGTGGAGGCAAGCTACAGTCACAAAAAGGGGATGGGGTGAGCCAAGAGGAATTGCCGATGCAGTGTTGGGAAGACTTCTGTAGGCTGGGCTTTCCTCCTGAAAGGGTCAACTGCCTGGAGTGGGAATGGGAAAGGGAGAGGATGGGTACACCTGCAGGCTGGGAAAAGGTTGGCAACAAGAAGAAATGTTTTAGATAATCATGTGGCAGTACTGAAGCGGGGGTACTCACTATGTGAGCATATGAGAGCAGCAGCACAATGACAGAATGTGTGTTTCAGAGACAGTGTGTGTGTCTTTTTCCCTGACACAGAAAGACGCCCATACACACACACTTCTCTATGACAAGAGTGTGTGTGTGTGAGCGTCTTTATGTCTGAGAAGACTATGTGGGTGTCTGACACTGGCTGGCAGTATGATTGTCACATTATTTGGCAAATGGTTCAAGAACTGATTGGTTGGCAAAAGACTTTAATACCAGACCAGGAATCCAAGCTGTGTTGTGCCTGTTTATCACAGACCAGGCACAACACTCCTGGGGAAGCCCTGGAACCAGCAGTATCAGTCCTCACGGAAGCCGCTTCTGATCTGGTGCGCACCGCAGCTAGAGGCGTGTCATCAGCCGTGGCAGCCAGAAGACAACTCTGGCTCCGAAGCTGGTCGGCCAATGCATCTTCCAAAACAAGACTCACAAGGATGCCCTTCAAGGGAACCCTCTTGTTGTTCGCAAGTGAACTAGAGAAACTAGCCAACAAATGGAGCGACTCCTCACTGCTGCAGCTAGCGGAGGACAGGAATAAGAGAAACCAATGATCCTTCCCCCCCAAACTTCCAGGGGTAGAGGATCACAGCGTTTGAACCCATATAGAAGCACATATTAAGCAGCTCGCCCTGCAGGCAAGAGCCAGTCCTTTCAGAACAAGCACAACAAAAGGGGAGCCGACTCCGTCCAAAGGAAGCAGCCATAGGGGGCAGGCTTGCCCTATTCTACCAAAGATGGGTTGAGAACTTCGGACAAGTGGGTCCTAGCCATCATTCAAGAGGGATATTACCTGGATTTCCACCACCTCCCTCTGGAGAAATTTGTGGAATCCCCCTGCCATGACCCAAGAGGATGGCAGTGGAAGCTACACTGACCAGATTACTAGCCTTAGAGGCTATAAACACCGGTGCCTCCACAACAAACAAATACTGGAAATTATTCCATCTATTTTTATTGTTCCCAAGAAAGAGGGCACGTTCAGGCCCATCCTGGACCTCAAATCAGTCAACAGTCACCTGAAGATTCCTCACTTCCGCATGGAAACCTACGCTCGGTAAGAACATAAGAACATAAGAAAATGCCATACTGGGTCAGACCAAGGGTCCATCAAGCCCAGCATCCTGTTTCCAACAGTGGCCAATCCAGGCCATAAGAACCTTCTCCTCCAAGAACTTATCCAATCCTTTTTTAAACACAGCTATACTAACTGCACTAACCACATTCTCTGGCAACAAATTCCAGAGTTTAATTGTGCATTGAGTAAAAAAGAACTTTCTCCGATTAGTTTTAAATGTGCCCCATGCTAACTTCATGGAGTGCCCCCTAGTCTTTCTACTATCCGAAAGAGTAAATAACCGATTCACATCTACCCGTTCTAGACCTCTCATGATTTTAAACACCTCTATCATATCCCCCCTCAGTCGTCTCTTCTCCAAGCTGAAAAGTCCTAACCTCTTTAGTCTTTCCTCATAGGGGAGTTGTTCCATTCCCCTTATCATTTTGGTAGCCCTTCTCTGTACCTTCTCCATCGCAATTATATCTTTTTTGAGATGCGGCGACCAGAATTGTACACAGTATTCAAGGTGTGGTCTCACCATGGAGCGATACAGAGGCATTATGACATTTTCAGTTTTATTCACCATTCCTTTTCTAATAATTCCCAACATTCTATTTGCTTTTTTGACTGCCGCAGCACACTGCACCGACGATTTCAATGTGTTATCCACTGACACCTAGATCTCTTTCTTGGGTTGTGGCACCTAATATGGAACCCAACATTGTGTAATTATAGCATGGGTTATTTTTCCCTATATGCATCACCTTGCACTTATCCACATTAAATTTCATCTGCCATTTTGATGCCCAATTTTCCAGTCTCACAAGGTCTTCCTGCAATTTATCACAATCTGCTTGTGATTTAACTACTCTGAACAATTTTGTGTCATCTGCAAATTTGATTATCTCACTCGTCGTATTTCTTTCCAGATCATTTATAAATATATTGAACAGTAAGGGTCCCAATACAGATCCCTGAGGCACTCCACTGTCCACTCCCTTCCACTGAGAAAATTGCCCATTTAATCCTACTCTCTGTTTTCTGTCTTTTAGCCAGTTTGCAATCCACGAAAGGACATCGCCACCTATCCCATGACTTTTTACTTTTCCTAGAAACCTCTCATGAGGAACTTTGTCAAACGCCTTCTGAAAATCCAAGTATACTATATCTACCGGTTCACCTTTATCCACATGTTTATTAACTCCTTCAAAAAAGTGAAGCAGATTTGGGAGGCAAGACTTGCCCTGGGTAAAGCCATGCTGACTTTGTTCCATTAAACCATGTCTTTCTATATGTTCTGTGATTTTGATATTTAGAACACTTTCCACTATTTTTCCTGGCACTGAAGTCAGGCTAACTGGTCTGTAGTTTCTCGGATTGCCCCTGGAGCCCTTTTTAAATATTGGGGTTACATTTGCTATCCTCCAGTCTTCAGGTACAATGGATGATTTTAATGATAAGTTACAAATTTTTACTAATAGGTCTGAAATTTCATTTTTTAGTTCCTTCAGAACTCTGGGGTGTATACCATCCAGTCCAGGTGATTTACTACTCTTCAGTTTGTCAATCAGGCCTACCACATCTTCTAGGTTCACCGTGATTTGATTCAGTCCATCTGAATCATTACCCATGAAAACCTTCTCCATTACGGGTACCTCCCCAACATCCTCTTCAGTAAACACCGAAGCAAAGAAATCATTTAATCTTTCCGCGATGGCCTTATCTTCTCTAAGTGCCCCTTTAACCCCTCGATCATCTAACGGTCCAACTGACTCCCTCACAGGCTTTCTGCTTCGGATATATTTAAAAACGTTTTTACTGTGAGTTTTTGCCTCTACAGCCAACTTCTTTTCAAATTCTCTCTTAGCCTGTCTTATCAATGTCTTACATTTAACTTGCCAATGTTTATGCTTTATCCTATTTTCTTCTGTTGGATCCTTCTTCCAATTTTTGAATGAAGATCTTTTGGCTAAAATAGCTTCTTTCACCTCCCCTTTTAACCATGCCGGTAATCGTTTTGCCTTCTTTCCACCTTTCTTAATGTGTGGTATACATCTGGACTGTGCTTCTAGAATGGTAATTTTTAACAATGACCACGCCTCTTTGACATTTTTTACTTTTGTAGCTGCTCCTTTCAGTTTTTTTCTAACAATTTTTCTCATTTTATCAAAGTTTCCCTTTTGAAAGTTTAGCACGAGAGCCTTGGATTTGCACACTGTTCCTTTTCCAGTCATTAAATCAAATTTGATCATATTATGATCACTATTGCCAAGCGGCCCCACCACCGTTACCTCTCTCACCAAGTCCTGTGCTCCACTGAGAATTAGATCTAAAATTGCTCCCTCTCTCGTTGGTTCCTGAACCAATTGCTCCATAAAGCTATCATTTATTCCATCCAGGAACGTTATCTCTCTAGCGTGACCCGATGTTACCCAGTCTATATTGGGGTAATTGAAGTCTCCCATTATTACTGCACTACCAATTTGGTTAGCTTCCCTAATTTCTCTTAGCATTTCACTGTCCATCTCACCATCTTGACCAGGTGGACGGTAGTATACCCCTATCACTGTAGTCTTCCCTGACACACAAGGGATTTCTACCCATAAAGATTCAATTTTGTATTTAGTCTCATGCAGGATGTTTATCCTGTTGGACTCTATGACATCCCGGACATAAAGCGCCACACCTCCTCCCGAGTACTCCTCTCTGTCATTGTGATATAATTTGTACCCCGGTATAGCACTGTCCCATTGGTTATCCTCTTTCCACCATGTCTCTGTGATGCCAATTAAGTCTATGTCATCATTTACTGCTATACATTCTAATTCTCCCATCTTACTGCTTAGACTTCTGGCATTAGCATACAAACATTTCAAAGTTTGTTTTTTGTTTGTATTTTTATTCTGCTTTTTAATTGATAGGGATAAGTTAGAATTTTTTAGCTCAGGTGAGTTTTTAGTTACAGGCACTTGGACTACTTTTCTAATTATTGGAACCTCACTGTCGGGATGCCCTAATTCTAATGCATCATTAGTATCCTTTAAAGATACCTCTCTCCGAACCATGCGCTGCTGAGCGACTGTCGGCTTTCCCCTTTGTTCTAGTTTAAAAGCTGCTCTATCGGGAGAGTTCCTTACATCCCTGGATCTGTCGGGAGAGTTCCTTACATCCCTGGATCTGTCGGAAGCCTACCTCCACATTCCGATCCAGCAAGAGCATCAGCGTTTTCTATGCTTCACGATCCTGGACCGTCACTACCCGTTCCGGGCACTACCATTCAGGTTAGGCACAGCACCCTGGACGTTCACCAAGATCATAGTGGTGGTGGCAGCAACACTGAGGAAGTAGTTACACGATGCTGTAGTTATATGATGTTAGGTTCCATATTAGGAGCTACCACCCAGGAAAAAGATCTAGGCATCATAGTGGATAATAGCTTAAAATTGTCGGCTCAGTGTGCTGCAGCAGTCAAAAAAGCAAAGAATGTTAGGAATTATTAGGAAGGGAATGGTTAATAAAATGGAAAATGTCATAATGCCTCTATCTCGCTCCATGGTGGGACCGCGCCTTGAGTGCTGTGTGCGGTTCTGGTCTCTGCATCTCAAAAAAGATATAGTTGTGATGGAGAAGGTGCAGAGAGGGGTAACCAAAGTGATAAAGGGGATGGAACAGCTCCACTATGAGGAAAGGCTGAAGAGGACTAGGGGGCATTCCATGAAGTTAGCAAGTAGTGCATTTAAAACTAATTGGGGAAAATTCTTTTTCACTCAATGCACAATAAAGCTCTGGAATTTGTTGGCAGAGGATGTAGTTAGTGCAGTTAGTGTAGCTGGGTTCAAAAAAGGTTTGGATAAGTTCTTGGAGGAGAAGTCTATTAACGGCTATTAATCAGTAGCATGGGATCTTCTTAGTGTTTGGGTAATTGCCAGGTTCTTGTGGCCTGGTTTGGCCTCTGTTGGAAACAGGATGCTGGGCTTGATGGACCCTTGGTCTGACCCAGCATGGCAAATTTCTTATGTTCTTAAGCTATAATTATGAGAGATGTAACCAGACTTACATGCAGATGGCAACCGACTGCATGGATGGAAGGGGGCACGCAGCTCCTTCTGTTCACCTCTGGTCTAGGGTGTGTACTACGACTTAGTTACTTAGGAAAAATATGACATTTATGTTGGAGATTTTTTGGCTTAATTCTGCCATGCTCTAGGTCACATGATACACCTATGAGGGGTCAGTTTAGTGTGCTTTTGGGAACTGCTGAAACATATGCTGCAGGGAAAATGCACAAGGGAGTTAGATACCTTGTGGGCCGGTTTTGAAAAAAATTCCCCGTGGCAGTATTCTCGTCAAAAGCAACTGTGGACAGACTAGCAAAAAACTTGTCTATCTACACTACGGAAAACAAAAATATCAGGTAAGTAATTTCTCCATTTCCTGTGTAGACAGATGGACTCAGGACTAGTAGGATGTACAAAGCTACTCCCCAGCAGGGTGGGAGGCTGACCGCGGTCCAGCCAAACACCGCATGTGCAAAGACTGCATCCTCCCAGGCCTGCATATTCAGACGATAAAACCTGGAAAAAGTGTGTAAGGAGGCCCACGTTACAGCTTGGCAGATATCGAAGGGAGACAACAAACTAACCTCCGCCATTGATACACTGTCTGAGCTCTAGTGGAATGAGTCCCATTCTGAATAGGCAACGGCTTTTCAGCAACCACATACGTGGCTGTGACAATATCCTTAATCCAACGAGTTATGGTAGCCCACGAAGCCAGAGTGCCCTGCTTAGACCCGCCATGGAGAACAAACAGATAAACCGCCTTATGAAAAGGTTCAGAAACCTCCAGATACCACATGACAAGTCACTTGACATCCAAGTAGTGCAAGAGGCAATACTCCTCTGCATCCCTGACCTTATTTAGGGATGGCAAGGAGACGGAATGATTCAAATGAAAGTCCGAGAAACCATGGGCAAGTAGGGTGGAATAGAATGCAGTTGTAACACCCCCGGAGTCAACCGAAGGAACGGCTCCTGGCAAGGCAAGGCCTGCAGCTCTGAAATTTGACACGCTGAACATATAGCCACAAGGAACTCAGTCTTCAAGGTCAACAGCTACAAGGAAAGGCTATGTATCAGTCGGAACGAAGAACCCTGCCAAAAAATTCAGCACCAAGTTAAGACTCCACAATGGAATCAGTAACTTCAAGGGAGGCTGAAGATGCTTCACTCCCTTCAAAAAACAGGCCACATCAGGATTAGATGACAAGAAAACATCATTCACCGGGCCTCTGAAACAGGCAAGAGCTGCAACCTGCACCTTCAAAGAATTAAGGGCCAATCTTTTATTCAAACCTGCTCCTCACACCAGGCCTCAAAAACTCTCCCAACCCGCACATAAGCCAAGGAAGTGGAGAACTTACAAGCATGGAGTAAGGTGGCATTCACCGCAGAGGAATAATCAAGCTTTAATAGGCGAGCCCTCTCAAGGGACAAACCATAAGACAGAGCCGAGATGGATCCTCATGAAGAACTGGTCCCTGCTGTAACAGATCCATGTGCAATGGAAGGCGAAGGGGGGTGGGGGGGGGTCTCCATCAGGAGTCTTCGCAAATCTGCATACCATGGACGCCTGGACCAGTCCAGTGCCACCAGGAGTATTAGCCCCCTGTGGCCTTCAATCTTGCGAATTATCCTGCCCAGCAAGGGCCACAGAAGAAAGGCATAAAGCAATCTGTCTTCTGGCCAGACCTGTACGAGAGCATCTATTCCCAGGGACTATGGATCTCTCCTGTGATTGTAGAATCAAGGAACCTTTGCATTGTGAGACGTCGCCAGCAGGTCTAGGAACGGAAGGCCCCAGCGATCCACGATCAGCTGAAACGTCTCGGCTGGCAACACCCACTCTCCTGGGTCTAGACTCTCCCTGCTGAGAAAGTCTGCTCTTACATTGTCTTTTCCTGCAATGTGAGAGGCTGAGATCATCTGCAGATGACCTCCTGCCCTTTCTATAAGCTGGTCTATTTCCTGTGACATTTGCTGGCTCTTGATTCCTCCCTGGCGATTTATATAGGCCACTGTCATCGTGTTGTCTGACATCACGCGATCCCTTGATCCCACAGCCTATGGCTGAACTGCAAGCATGCCAGCCATACCACCTGGGCTTCCAGGTGATTGATGTTCCAGCGGGACTCTTCGGCATTCCAACAACCTTGGGCCGTTAACTACAGACAGTGAGACCCCCAACTATGAAGACTTGCATCTGTCGAAAGTACCAATTAGGTCGGAGAGGACAAAGGAACTCCCTTTCTCAGATGATCCTCCTGCAACCACCATTGGAGGTGGCATCAGATTTCTATCGGCAAGTGGAGCTGAACCGCATAGTCCTGAGACTGTGGGTTCCAATGAGACAGCAGAGTGCACTGAAGAGGACGCATATGCACCCTTGTCCACGGCACCACTTCCAGGGTAGCTGCCATCAAGCCGAGCACCTGTAGGTAGGACAACACTGTCAGGCGTACAGTATTCACCAATTGACACACTTAACACATCAATTTCTGGATCTGAACTTCTGGTAAGAAAACTCTGTCCTGCCCCATGTCGACCTGGACCCCCAGATACTCCGACGACTGGGATGGCTGAAGATTGCTCCTGGTCAGGTTCACCTCCCAACCAAGCTCCTACAATATAGAGATCACTTTGTGTGTCACCAGGCGGCTCTCTTCCTGAGACTTGACTCGAATCAATTGCACCAGGATCCCTTTTTTTCACAAGGCCACCACTACTACCAACATAATCTTAGAAAATAAGAACATAAGAAAATGCCATACAGGGTCAGACCAAGGGTCCATCAAGCCCAGCATCCTGCTTCCAACAGTGGCCTATCCAGGCCACAAGAACCTGGCAAGTTCCCAAAAAAAATATTCTGGGAGTAGTGGCTAGACCAAAGGGCAGCGCCCGAAACTGATAATGGTGCCCCAGCATCACAAAGCGTAGAAAGTGTTGGTATTCCAATCGGATAGGAATATGAAGATAAGCCTCTGACAGATCCAAGGAGACAAATTCCCCCAACTGCACCGCCATTATCACAAAGCATAAGATTTCCATGCAAAAATGAGTTGCTTCAAATGATGGTTGACCTTCTTGAGATCCAGGATGGGACGAAAGGAGCCCTCCTTCTTGGGCACAACAAAATAAATGGAATATTGCCCTGGACACCGGAACCACAGCCCTCAGCCTGAGCAGCCTTTGAAGAATGAACTCCACTGCTTGCCTCTTCTGCAAGAAGTGGCAAGGGGACATCATGAACAAGTCCTGATGAATACTGCAAAATTCCAGCGCATATCCTTCTTGTATCACCTCCAGAATCCACTGGTCCGACGTGATCTCAACCCACCTCCGATAAAAGAGAGAGAGACGTCCCCCTATCTCTTCTTTTGGAAAGTGGATCGGCAACCTTCATTGGGAAGCTCGGGAAGGTCTGCCACCTGAGCCCGTTCCTCCCTTGGGCTGTCGGGGATAAAAGGACTGAAATCTACTGAAAGGCTGAGTCCGCTGAAAGGTTGACCCTCTGTAGGGACGAAACTGCCTGGAACCCTGGAGACGACCTCTCATACCAAAGGGGCGCTGTAATTGCTTCTTATCCTCCAGCAACCGAGGAACCAGAGACTTGCCCCACTTACTGGCCAGTTTCTCCAACTCGTTCCCAGACAAGAGTGAGCCTTTAAAGGACATCTTGGTAAGATTAGCTTTGGAGACTGCAACAACTGACCAATTTCGCAACCAGAGTTGACGTCTGGCTACTATCACTGAAGCCACTCCTCTGGTCAAGGTACGGACCAAGTCCCAGTCTATGTCTGCTAAAAAGGCATCAGCAGACTCCATAACTGCTCTGAATTCCCTCCAGACTCATCAACCTCCTGAGAAAGAAGCAAACAAGATTGTGCCGCTAGGGCACAACAGGAAGCAATCTGTAACGTCGTGGCAACCGCCTCAAAGGCTTGCTTAAGAATAGCCTCAATCCTTCTATCATGTACATCCTTCAAGGCCGTTCCTCCCTCAATGGGGATAGTCATCCGCTTAGAGACGGCACAAACCAGTGCATCCACTTTGAGAAATTGCAAATGCGCTCTCACAGCCGGATTCAGGGGGTGTAGGCCTTTCAATGTTTAAAATTTGCCTCTGGGGTGTCCCATTCTAGATCAATCAATTCTTGAATGGCATCCATGACAGCGAAAAAAACAAGAGGCTTTATGTAAGGAAACCAAAATGGGATTCTTCCTCGGCTACGACATGGCATCTGAACCAGGGACACACAGCTGTTTCAAGGTCTGGGAAATCAGGGCCGGCAGTTCATCTCTATGAAAGAACTGCAACATAGTTCGATACAGTTCCAGCCCTGGAGGAATCTATCCATCTTCCAGGGAATCTGGATCATCAGTGCCATCCGGAGTCCTGTCGGGAACACCCGCAGGGAGCTGAGGCGAGCTCCGGTGCTTAAGCATAGGACTGGAAGAGGAAGGAGCCACCGGCTGAGGGTCTGACTGGACAGGTATGGGAGAAGTGGAGGACTGAACCTGAAAAGCTTGTAAGCCTTGAAAAGAATTCCACCCAAGAAAAAGCAGCCAGGTCCAGACCAAGCCCAAAAGGAACGGGAGGTGGTCCCACAGAACTGCCCTTGCCTGCAGAGGAGCCAGTGAAGGGAGAATCAAGGTCTGGTGTCTCCCCAGTCAAGGCCAGGGCCAACCCATCATCAGAATGGGAGGATCTAGGCTTAGCAAAGTCCGAGGACAACAACTCTCCCTGACCATCTGAGCAGAGCTGACATAGGTTAGAAGGCCAGGTCAGGCTGAGAAGCCCTAATACGACAGGCAACACAAATAGGAAGATGCTTAGGTAGAAAGCTCAAATCCAGAACCTCCAGGTTGGCATTCTCTGAAATGCTTCCTGTTCCACATGCAGGTCCCAAGAGGCAGGCAGGCAGAGCTCAGAGTTTCAATGCATGGATGAGATGATGGTGCAGAGAAGAGGGATTTAGTTTTTAAGGAACTGGGGAAACGTTTGGGGAAGGGAGAGACTTTTCTGAAAGGATGGGCTCCACCTTAACCAGAGTGGAACCAAGCTGCTGGCTCTAACTTTTAAAAAGGAGATACAGCAGCTTTTAAAACAGAACAAGGGGGAAAGCCGACAGTGACTCAGCAGTGCATGGTTTGGAGGAATGTATCCTTGAAGGATACTAATGAATCAGGAGAGTTAGGGCATCTCAACAGAGAAATTCCAATAAAAGCAAACGTAGGCCATGTGCCTACATGTAAAAAATCACCTGAGCTAAAGATTTCCAAATTATCCCCATCAACTGAAAAGCAGGTTGTTAATACAAACAAAAAACACACTATGAAATGTCTGTATGCCAATGCCAGAGGTCTAAGAAGTAAGATGGGAGAGTTAGAATGTATAGCAGTAAATTATGAGATTGATATAATTGGCATCACAGAGACCTGGTGGAAGGAGAATAACTAATGGGACAGTGCTATATCAGGGTACAAATTATATCACAATGTAGGGAGGATCAACTTGGTGGGTGTGTGGCACTTTATGTCCAGGAGGGTATAGAATCCAACAGGATAAAGATCATACAAGAGACTAAATGCTCAGTAGAATCTATATGGATAGAAATCCCATGTGTGTTGGGTAAGAGTATAGTGATAGGAGTAAACTACCATCCACCTGGACAAAATGGTCAGACAGATGATGAAATGCTAAGAGAAATCAGGGAAGGTAACCAATTTGGCAGTGCAGTAATATTGGGAGATTTTAATTACCAAAACAAACAATGTGAAACCCAAAAATTATTTAAAATTTATCCTAAGAAGGTGTCAGCAAGCCTGATGTTGTGTGATTTCAAATAAAGACACCAACCAGTCTTCTAATCATTCACCTTCATCATTTTTTAATGCTTCAAATATATATTTTTTATGCGATTTTTATAATTTTTCTAAAAATAGTCCTTCATCCTCAGAAAATGTTATGTTAGAAGGTAGACTCTTTAGATGTAATCATTAAACAGCCCAACACGGCCAGTGTTTCGCTTATTAGCTTCCTCAGGGGCATGCGAAGAGTATAGGAACAAGAGTCTTTAACCTAAAAATAACAATAATATTCTTAGAAACATTCAATCAAAAGGAAGATGAAAGGATACTTATCTTGAAGTAGTAAGGCTACCCTTTAAAGAGGACATTACGTCTCGACCATCTCATCATGGAAACGGAGGAACTGAAACCAAGGCTCGCATCCCTTGCCCTCGGCGAGCCCGGACGCAGACCACGCGGCGAGTCCTCGATCCACCGCCGCACCGTCTCGCTGATCGGTCCTCCAGCCCTCCCACAACGCAGACGGACCAATCGCTGCGTGGGGAGAGGGACCTTTAAATCCAGAGACCATCCGGCATCGCGCGCCGAAGGAGCGCGTCAAAGGGGCTGGCCCCTTTGTGCGCCCCTTCATGCAGCCCAGAAGAGCAGCCCAGAACCCAGGTCTCCATCCCCACTGGCTGTCCAGGTAAGCTCAACACAGCAGCGACCGCGTTTAGAAGGCTGAGCCCTCTCATCGGGCCTAACTCCATTGTTGCTTGACGTGACCTCAGTGTAAGACCCAAACCGAGAAGTCCTCCCGCATCAGGACACCACTAGCCTAGAACTCCCCCCTGTCTACCGGATACTTTCTACTGGCTACACACCCGCTCCTTTTTCCATCATGCACCCCCTAACCATCCCCATCATCCACAACCAAAGGTGGAGAGCACCTAAGCTCCCCACCACACCACTCCACCACAACCGCCAACAGAGACTCAGGCCCATCATGCTGACACCCATCACCCAATGCCTTGGCCTGGCTCTTTTTTCAATCACGCTGTTTAATGCGCAATCCATATCCAAGAAAACGCACATACTCAATGACTTCCTATCCGACTCTAAGCCAGATATCTGTGCCATCACAGAAACCTGGTTAAAACCAACCGACACAACCCTAATCAACCAGCTTCCTATCCAGACCTACGACATACTGTCCATACCCAGACGCAAAAAAAGAGGAGGAGGCCTCCTCTTAGCAACCAAAAAATCGCTAGGTCTGACATTGCAGACATCCAATACTATAGCAAATATGGAATTCGCTTTATTCAACTCTAAACATCTGACTATCGCGCTAATCTACGCTCCACCCGTCTTTTGGAATCAGACCCTTCCCCAATCATAGAACTAACAGCAAAACACTTAAATTCAGGAAAACCGGCCATCTTGATGGGAGACTTCAATCTCCACGTGGATGTCCAACCTCATTCCTCCAACTGCAAAACTCTTCTCTCCTCCCTCAACCATATGGGTTTCAGACAAATTGTGACAGAACCTACCCACAAAGCTGGTCATACTTTAGACCTGATCTTTATAAACAAAGGTCTTTCATCCCACTCCACCCCAACCTGCCTTGCGGTTCCTTGGACTGACCACTGAGTAATTTCTTCAATGTTAAAGATCCTTGAGCCTCTTCCCCAAACAACTCAAACAATCACCATCTCAGTCAGGAAACAGTGCTCAGGAGATCACCTAAGCAAACACCTAGCCAAAGAACTAATGAATCTGGACCTCACCGACGCCAACTCAGCAACCTCATCATGGATCAACATCATCAACAAGGTTGCAGATCAAGTGTGTCCCATAACAACAAAGTCTATCAACCCGGACAAAGACAACAGGAAACCTTGGTTCACCACAGAGCTGAAGTCTCGCAAACATGAGCTTAGAAGCAAGGAAAACCAATGGCGTAAAAGCCCATCTACAACAACCCTCCTCAACTACAAATCATGCCTCAACACCTACAGAAACGAAATCAACAAAACAAAAAGAGAATTCTTCTCCAAAAAGATACACCACTTCTCATTTGATTCAAGAGCCCTCTTCTCTTATGTCTCAGCCCTCACTAAACCTCCTGGACCAAACATCCCAGATGACCAAGCTCTAAAAAAAAGCCAGTGAACTTGCCGACTTTTTCGACAACAAAATCACCGCACTCATAGCCCCCCTCAAAGGGCCAACGCCGCACACAAGCCACGCAAGCAACCACAGCCCGCAATCAGCTACAGCAACCGCTCTTCAACCCAACACATACACAGCAGCGCTCGAAACTCTTGAACCCACGTCCACCTTAGAAATAGCCAATATCCTTAAGAAGATAAAACCGTCCTCTCACCCCTTAGACCATATACCATCAAACCTGCAGAGTTCAATCCATGACATTATTGCCAAGCCAGTTGCAGATATCATTAACTGCTCCCTCGCCCAAGGCCAAGTTCCTGACCAACTCAAGTTAGCATTGCTCAAACCTCTCCTCAAAAAAACCAACCTTCCCACTACAGATCCGGCTAACTACAGACCTATAGCTAACCTCCCTACGCTAGCTAAAATTATGGAGAAAATTGTCAACAGACAACTTTCTGAATTCCTTGACGACAACAATATCCTCACCACTAACCAATATGGATTCCGGAAGAAAAAGAGCACCGAATCTTTATTAGCCACACTAACGGACACCATTATCTTCAATCTTGAAAAAGGCCAACCTTGTCTCCTCGCGCTTCTGGATCTTTCCTCAGCGTTCGACACCGTGAACCACTCTAGCCTACTACAACGACTAACAGACATCGGCATCACAGGAGCAGCTTTCAACTGGTTTAAGTCCTTCCTAGAGAACAGAACATACAAAGTTAAGATAAACAACAAGGAATCTCACCCCATCCAAGCCAAGACGGGGGTACCACAAGGATCAACACTCTCCCCCACTCTCTTCAACATTTACCTTCTCCCACTCTGTCATCTACTTACTAACCTCAAGCTCACCCATTTCTTATACGCGGATGACATACAAATTCTCATCCCTATCACAGAGACCATACACAAAACCATGGCCTACTGGAAAAAATGCCTCTCATCCATCAACGATCTTCTAACCAGCCTCAACCTGGTTCTAAACACCAACAAAACGGAAATCCTTATAATAGCACCGGATCAATCTGCCCCGCCAACATCCAGCAACTCTCCAGACACCTCAGGATATGCCACAGCACCTCAAGTCAGAGATCTGGGAGTACTACTAGACAACAGACTCAGCCTCAATAAATTCATAAATAACACTACAAAAGAATGCTTCTTTAAATTACAAGTGCTAAAGAAACTAAAGCCTCTTCTACTCTATAGGGATTTCCGCACAGTACTCCAAGCCATCATTCTCCCTAAATTAGATTACTGCAATTCACTCCTGCAGGGCCTTCCAGCATACACCACCAAACCACTCCAGATGGTACTGAATGCCACTGCAAGGATCCTTACCAACGCCAAAAAAGGGACCATATCACCCCGATCCTCCAGCATCTCCATTGGCTTCCCATCAAATACAGGATTCAGTTCAAAACCTGCATGATGATTCATAAGGCCCTACCTAACATCTCTCCACTCAACTTAACCTTCCAGCTTCAACTACACTCTTCTAAAAAACCAACCAGAAGGGCATACCAGAACAGAATGATCACCCAACCTGCAAAATCTACCCTGAGGAAACGCGCTCTATCCACAGCGGGCCCGTCTCTCTGGAACTCCCTACCACCGGACCTCCGCCTTGAGCCGTGCCATACTACTTTTAAAGTGAAACTCAAGACTTGGCTCTTCCGTCAAGCTTTCCCAGAGAGCTAAAAGCAAGAAGAACAACAACCATTCTTGTCTTACAGCAACAATGTAATGTTTATATTGCTTCAGTTATATGTTCCAAGTTTATGTTCTAAGTTGATCTTAGTTGTTTCGTAATAGATTGTACTTTATTATAGATTATCCGTTCATTATATTCGATATGTTCCATGTAAACCGCCTCCCCGGCGATAGTTCTCTCTGTTAAATGTGAACCAGAGTGATATGTATTGTGTACAGGAACTTCCGGTATATAAAAACCAAAAATAAATAAATAAATAAATAAATCTCTTTAAATTCTCAACTCCCGCATGACGTCACCAAATATGTAAAACATCCAATGACACGTCTTCCTATATTATACCAAGTGTGAAAAAATGTCAGAATTTATTCATCCCAAAAACACATGTAGGTCAGGTTCTATATTGAGGCCAGCCGGTGCAACAGTATTTAATCTGTAAATCCATCGCTGCTCTGACTGTAGTAATAATCGTTCCCGATCTCCACCACGCTAGTGTGGTGGTATATGGTCAATGGCACAGAATAGCAAATCACTGAAACAATGTCCATGCTCAAGACAGTGGGTAACTAAAGGTTCGTCGACCTGGGCATGTTTTATATTGGACCGATGTTCGATCTTAATAGCTTCCCTGAGGAAGCTATTAAGCAAAACACTGGCTGTGTTGGGCTGTTTAATGATTACATCTAAAGAGTCTACCTTCTAACATCCTTCTGAGGATGGAGGACTATTTTTAGAAAAATTATAAAAATTGCATAAAAAATATATTTTTGAAGCATTAAAAAATGATGAAAGAGAATGATTAGAAGACCTGTTGGTGTCTTTATTTGAAGTCACACAACGTCAGGCTTGCTGACACCTTCTTAGGCTAAATTTTAAATAATTTTTGGGTTCCACATTGTTTGTTTTTCAATTTGGTTACTGTGGTTAACCGCTGACTCCTTGTGTGTAAGTTGTGTATCACTATATCGAGTCATGGAGGCTGAAGCCATTATTCCTTTAAAGACCCTCAGTTTTTCGTACACGGATTTACAAGCATTACTTGAGAAGTCATCTTCCTTTTCTACATCTACTGACTCTTCCTCACCGGATTTACAATGGTTCACTCTTCAAAAATTGTTGCGTCGGTCTATTTGCACAACCTCGCATGCTAATACTCTACTAGAATATTGCCGCACAGCGTAATCCCCGAGGTCTCCGCATCATAAAAGAACCGCACTTATACAAAGAGGATGCCGATTTTATATCCGATTGGAATGCTATATTAAATAAGTGTAGTTTAGATCTTATGATCTTAATCATCAAGAAAGCCCAATCGTCTGATACGCTGATACGTGAAGAGATTGAACTAACCAAGACTATATTGGCATCTACTATAGAAACAGATCAATTTAATATTCAGATGAAATATACTGAAGAGTTAATGGAGAAATTTCGATCTGAGTTGAGAAAATTCAAATTAGAAAAATTCTGTCACGACGAGCGTGACTATAGCAAAGGATTTGTCTACCCTTGGATGATGAAAGATAATACAGCTAAATCATCAAGACATGTTACTTTTGACTCCAGTGGTGAAGATTCCTCAGGAGACGATGAGATACGTTCTCGTCCCCATAAGACTGACACTTCCTCGATCCTGAAATCCTCTGCCTCGTCCTCTTTTTTAGGCCAAAGCACACGTGGATCTCTGCGTCCGTATAGGAATCGATACAATCGATATCCAATGACAACGTATCAGGACAACTACGAACCTCGGGTGACTCGGTCTCAATACATAAAGGATACCTAGTTCTAAATCTATCTTCTTGGAATCTTTCTTCTATTCAATTAAAGGTTTTGGAACGGGGCCTGTCTTTTGTCCCTACCACTCGGGGTGATACATTTTCTTTGCAGGTAGCTCTATTCCGGTTTGTTCGAAATCTAAAAATAAAAAAATGTTTTGACTCTCAGCCACCATTTATTGATTAATCTATTATATCTAATCCTTCCAGTTGGGTACCTCCTGGGCCTGATGAACCAGCAATAAAAGTGTTTTATCAACTCGTATCGAGAGACATTTCATCTTTACAAGTTTCCACTACTAAGCAACCATTTTTTAATTTATCACGGAAAGAAATGGTTGCTTTTCAAGAATTATAGTCTGCCAAGGAATTGATTATCAAACCAGCTGACAAAGGCGGTAAAATCATCTTACAGGATCGTACAGATTATGAGACAGAGATATGCCGACAACTAAATGACACCCGATTCTACAGACGTCTGGATTCAGATCCAACCACCAATATACAACAGATGATTGTTCACGTAGTGAAGAGTGGTACTAAGTCTGGTTTCTTAACCGTGAAAGAAGCTAAATTTTTGGTTAAAACTCATCCTTGTGTTCCAGGTTTTTATACACTACCGAAGATACATAAAAATTTGTCACCCTCCTGGACATCTGATAGTATCTAGTTGTGGATCTTTTCTTGAACCACTTTCTCGTTTCATTGATCACTTTCTGGCATCTTTCGTTCCGTTGATGATATCTTTTGTAAAAGATTCTTCGGATATGATTGTCTTTTTAGAACAATTAAATGTTGACACCACTAATCTAAAAATGGCTACCTTAGACGTCAAGGCTTTGTATACCTCTATTCCTCAGGATGAAGCCATAGAGATTGTAATTCTCTATACATAGGTCTCCCAGAAAACACACTTCATTCACTTCAATTAATCCAAAATGCAGCAGCACGTATCCTAACAAATTCTTCAAAAAAAAATCATATCACCCCAATACTTCAATCTCTACATTGGTTACCAGTTAAATACAGAATACAATTTAAAATTTTATCCATTATACACTCTCTCATTCATACCCCTAACTCAGTTACCTTATGCACCATCCTCCGCATTTACAAACCTACAAGACACCTAAGGTCAATGGACAAAAATCTTCTTGATATCCCATCACCTCGACAAGCCCGTTTAGACATTACCAGAAAAAGAGCTTTTTCAGTCATAGGTCCCATTTTATGGAATTCATTACCAGATTCCATCAGATCCATACCCAACTCCAAACAATTCAAAAAATCTTTAAAAACACATTTATTTCAAATTGCATTTCATATACCACCCACCAAATAATGCATCATACTCCCAGTTTTGGCACCTGATCCCGATTTTTTCCACTTGCTTTCTGATTTGTTTAAATTACCTATTTTATTTTAATTTTATTTTATGTTAATGAATAATTTTTGTAATTTTTATATCTTCTATAACTAAGTTATCTTTAAGTAACCTTTACTTTTAGTTTTTATTAGTTTTATCTTTATTTTATTTGATATTTGTAAACCGTTTTGATTAAACACTGTTTGTAAAGACGGTATAGAAATATTTTTAAATAAATAATAAATAAATAAACACTTATTTTGAAAGACGCCCGAGGCCTCACCGGATTCCAAGTGACTTCCTATCTCAATTATTGCAGATAGCTCTCAAGCAAAATTTTTTTGCTTTTAACCACGATTTTTACCAACAAATTTGTGGGACGGCCATGGGGGCAACCATGGCCCCTGACCTTGCAAATCTCTATATGAACTCTTTTGAAGAGTGATGGTTAACTTGTCATTCTTTTGAAAATCACTTAGTGGTCTGGAAACGATATATCGATGATGTTTTCATCCTATAGAGAGGTGATGAAGACATTTTCAGATCTTTTCTATCATGGCTTAATTCATATAATTCCAATTTAAAGTTCACTGCTATTCAATGTGAGTCCATTTCTTTTTTGGATATAAAGATTACAATGACTGATGATAGATTTGTTGTTTCTTTATTCCGGAAAGCGGTGAGTTTCAACACTTATCTACATTTCTCCAGTGCACATCCCAGGAACTTCAAATTAAACCTACCTGTGAGTCAATTCATCAGATTAAGACGTCTTTGTACTACCATAGCTGACTTTGAAATCCAGTCCAAGTTATTATGCGAACAGTTCTTGGCTTGCGGATACCCACGATCTAGTATTCGAAAAACTTACTTGCAAGCAAAATTTTCTCAACGGGAGTGGCTTTTCCTTCCACGTTCCATGGAGGATTCGTCCTGTCATACTTGTGTTTTACCATACTCCTCCGATGCTCCACTGATTCGCTGCTCAATTTTAAAATACTGGCATGTTTTACAAACACACGATATCTTCAAAACGCTTCCACGCATTACTTTTTCGTGTGCCACCAATTTAAAGAACTTGCTAGTGAGGACTGATTGTTCTATTAATCTTGGACTGGATAACATCATGATGGGATCACATTATCCGTGTAATAACTGTTCGGTCTGTACTTCTTCAATGTCTATTCAAGACTTTTTGGTAGTGAAATCTGGCTACAGAATTTTTCTCAAATATAAAACTACATGCATCTCCACTATGGTTATTTACCTGATTCAATGCCCGTGTGAACTTCTTTACATTGGTAAAACAAAACGTTTTTTAAAAACATGGATGATCAAACATCGGTCCAATATAAAACATGCCCGGGTCGACAAACCTTTAGTTACCCACTGTCTTGAGCATGGATATTGTTTCAGTGATTTGCTATTCTGTGCCATTGACCATATACCACCACACTGGCGTGGTGGAGATCGGAAATGATTATTACTATAGTCAGAGCAGCGATGGATTTACAGATTAAATACTGTTGCATCGGCTGGCCTCAATACAGAACTTGACTTGAATAAATTCTGACATTTTTTCACACTTGGTATAATATAGGAAGACGTGCCATCGGATGTTTTACATATTTCGTGATGTCATGCGGGAGTTGAGAATTTAAAGAGACGCGAGCCTCGGCCATTGCAAACGGCCCCGCCTATGACACCTTCATAAGGCAGCCAGATGCACGAAATCTCGGGGTTCAGATAGACCAACAACTGAACCTAAAAAAACATATCAATCTGATCCTCAAGGATGGTATCTTTAAACTAAATGTCATGAAGAAACTGAAACCCTTACTTCATGCCAGTGATTTTCGCACCGTCATTCAAGCTACTCTCTCAACAAAAATGGACTACTGCAACTCCCTCGTTCTAGGCCTCCCCTACTCTACAATAAAACCTCTCCAAATGCTGCAGAATGCAGTAGCGAGAACCATCTCTAATGCCCGTAAATACGACCATATTACGCCCCTCCTCAAGAACTTGCACTGGCTTCCTATCCCCTCTCGCATCGTATACAAAACCCTAACACTGACCCACAAAGCTATACACACACACAATTCAAACTGGCTCGTTGAGTCATTCTGCCCTATATGATCTAACAAATCCACCAGAGCCTAAGCAGTCCTATGTAATTGGAGGTGAAATTCTTCTAAGCACAAAGGACGAGTAGGATCTGGGGGAGATTATATATGATGATCTAAAGGTGGCCCAACAGGTGGATAAAGCAACAGAAAAAGCCAGAAATGTGCTTAGCTGCATAGGGAGAGAAATGGTCAGTAGAAAAAAGGAGGTGATATCGCCCCATAAAGATTCCTGATGAGACCACACTTGGAATACTGTGAACAATTCTGCAGACCGCAACTTCCAAAGGCTATAAACAAGATAAGAGTTGGTCCAGAGGGTGGTTACTAAAATGGTCAGTGGTCTTCATGCTAAAACATATGGGGATAGACTTAAAGATTTAAACATGTATACCCTGGAGGAAAGGCGAGATAGGGGAGATATGATAGAGACATTCAAATATCTCAAAGGTTGCCATGCAAAGGAGGTGAGCCCTTTTCAATTGAAAGGGACTCTAGATCGAGGAATCATGCGATGAAGTTGATAGGGGGTAGACTCAGGAGTAATCTTAGGTAATATTTATTTACAGAAAGGTGGTAGATGCATGGGACAGCCTCCCATTGGAGGTGGGGAGACACAAAAACAGCATCTGAATTCAAGAAATCATGGGATAAATACGGGGGATTTCTAAGGAAGTGATAGGCATTATAATGCTAAATTAATTGGTCAGATGGGCAGACTAGATGGGCATTATGGTCTTTTTCTGCCGTCATGTTTCTATGTTTTTCTTGTGTCCTTCCTCTACGTCTCTAAAAAATGAAGGCCAAATTGGAAACTGCCTGCCTATCACGGGGCTTCCAAAAATTGCCAAGGGAAACCAATAAGTTCAGTGTCTTAGTGCTGACAAGAGGAAAGGAGGCAGCAGCAGAGAGGAGTGCCAGAGAATGATGATCTCCAAATTGTATATTCACAGGATCAATATAGCAAAGTTGCTATATTGTTGCCAGAGGATGTGGTTAGTGCAGTTAGTGTAGCTGGGTTCAAAAAAGGTTTGGATAAGTTCTTGGAGGAGAAGACCATTAATGGCTATTAATCAATTTTACTTGGGGAATAGCCACTGCTATTAATTGCATCAGTAGCATGGGATCTTCTTAGTGTTTGGGTAATTGCCAGGTTCTTGTGGCCTGGATTTGGCCTCTGTTGGAAACAGGATGCTGGGCTCAATGGACCCTTGGTCTGACCCAGCATGGCAATTTCTTATGTTCTTACCTGAAACAGGTGTTCTCATGGAGAACAGAGATAATCAGAAAACACAGTAGGGCAGATGTCATCCAACAGAACAGAGTTGGGTTCCTTCTCTCTCACAGCTCAGAAAGTTTTACTTTCACTATCAGAGCATGCATGGAACTTCCCGCGCCTGCGTCACTGCATGCCCTATGCCATCTCAGTCTGTTCCATAGCTGAATTCAACTTCCTGAACATACCCAAATAGTCCAGACCAGTGGGTTGTGCATTCCTACCAGCAGATGGAGTCAGAGAACAAAAACTTTGGGCACTGTTACATAACCAAGAGTACCACTTGCAGTCCCTCAGTATTTCTCTAACTCCAGCAGATGGTAGAGATGCAAACCCTCAGTCTGTTAGTTAGTTAAAAAAAAAAAGTATTAGGGAAAGTTTTTTCCTAGGTTAGGCTAGTTAATAGTTAGCTGTCTAGCTTCCTGAGGTGTTAGGCACCTTCGTGGGCCATCCCTCAGTTGAAGCCTGGCGACTGGGGGGGGTTGGACACCCCTGCCTGCGTCTCGCCCACAACGGTCCAGTGGCTTCGATAGCCAGGGGCTCCTGGTTCCCTCGATCACTGAGGCGGCTCCCCTCCCTCCTTTCTTCAGACCTCAGGAGTTCCTGTTTAAAGTTTCTTGAAAAAAAAAAAAAAAAAGAAGAAACGGATCCTTTTCAAGGTAGGAGGAGTTTGTTCTGGGGACAGGCCGTGCTGTTTTTTTCGGCAGGCCAGTCGGAGTGGTGAGCTCGACCCCGTGGGTCTCAATGACAGCCCGGGGCTCTGGGTAGGTCGAGGGGGGAGGCCTTCAAGTGTGTGCTAGGCCACATTTTTTCGCACCAGCAGCTCTTCTCAGAGCAGGTTTTTGCGCCTGCAGGGAGTTTGCTATTTTCAGCTCCTCCAACCGCACGAAGATTTCCCAGCTTGATTTTTTCTTTTTTTACTGGCGACCGCGTGGCTGCTCGGTCCTGCTTATGGCTCCCCAGCCCAAAATGGGGACCTGTTGCGCGTGTGGCACATCAGGGCAGGCCCTAGATGCTAGTTCCCACTGTTCTGCCTGCTCCACAGGGCAGGAGGGAACTTCCTCAGGGGAAACTTCAGGCAGGCAAGGGCTGTGTTCCTCCGGGCCGCAGTCCTCCTCAGTGGGGGAGGGTGGCTAGCGGCGGGTGTCGCAGGAGGAGGATGCCCCTCCCATTCTCTCCCCGGTGGAGCAGATTTACACTTTTGGGGATGACCATGAGCTAGCGGACCCTTCTGCAGAGGGGGGTATCGATTCGTGGGAGTTCTCTCCTGAGTTTGTGCTGCTGCTGCACCAGGGTTTCCTGGCTAGGAAACAGGTGATCCTGAAGAGAGCAGCACGACCGGACGCTTTGGCAGAGCCTCCTCCTAAGTGAGTGTCTACGGGACCCCTGGACCTCCAACAACCTTCAGGGGCTCGACAGGGGGTCCGAATTGAGGATAGGTTGCCAGTCCCGCTCGGGGATCCCTCAAGCTCCGGAGTAGATCAGGATCCGGGACTCACCCATGATATGGGTGATGGGAACTAGGACGACTCAGACCCAGATGACCTCCCACTCTCGGAGGGTGATGATCCCAGTGTGATGTGCTTATTTAAGCCGGAGGAACTCCGGCCTCTGATTCCCCAGATCTTGGAGGTCCAGGGGGATCAAGGTTTCACAGGAAGAGTCTGACAGCAAAGGTGTTAACCCTATCCTGGATGGGATTTGGGGACTGACAACTTCATTCCATTGCCTAAGAAGGTCCGCAAGCTGGTGACCTGGGAGTGGAACTCACCGGATGCTGGTTTGAAAGTGGGTAGAGCCATTGCGAAACTTTACCCGCTGTCGCAAGATGTTTTGGATTTTCTGAAAGTTCCGAAGGTGTACATGGCTGTGTCTACCGTGACGAAGACCACCATTCCTGTGGCCGGGGCTGCGGTGCTGAAGGACATACAGGACTGCAAGCTGGAGATACACCTTAAGCGAGTCTTCAAGGTTTCCGCACTGAGTCTCAGGGCGGCAATTTGTACCAGCCTCATGCAGAGAGCCTGTCTTTGTTGGGTCCAGGAGGTGTCCGCAGCACCGAGTGCTGACAGCGTGGGGCCCATACAAGCCACACGACTGGAGGCAGGTGTTGTCTATGTCGCAGGCACGTTGTATGACTTGGTTCGGACCTCAGCGCGTAGTATGGTGTCCACTGTCACAGCTCGTAGACTCCTCTGGTTGTGGGAATTGGTCAGCAGATTTGTCTTCCAAGTCTCAACTCTGTAACCTCCCCTTTAAGGGCAAGCTTCTCTTTGGGGAGGATCTGGACCAATTGGAAAAATTATTGGGGGAGTCCAAAGGCAACCGAACCTACTGGTAAGGTTTTTCCCTCTCGAGCTCGTTTTTGGGATTCTTGCAGATTTCGCTTTGGTAGGTCTTCAGCTCCTTTGGGGACTAGGCCGGTTTCGGGGCGTTAGCAGTCCTTTCGAGGAGGTCGGCGCCCAGGCAGATAGTCCACGGGCTAGGGTGCTGGATGTCAAAAACCCTCCCAATGAAGCCAGAGGCACCCATTCCATTGTAGAAGCTGTCAGAGACAGATTGTCGAGCTTCTACGCAGAGAGGGAAAAGATTACCTCAGACCGATGGGTCTTGGAAGTGGTCCGGGTCGGTTACGCTCTCAAGTTTTCGCATCCGGTGCGGGAAGCCTTTGTGGAGTCTCGCATTGCTTTGCGGGCCAAGCGAGAGGCAGTACAGGGGACCCTACAATGGCTTCTCGATCTCTGGGCCATTGTTCCGGTCCCCCTTGCGGAACAAGGCAAGGGACGGAATTCGGTGTACTTTGTGGTTCCCAAGAAAGAGGCACCTTTCGTCCCATTCTGGATTTGCAGAAGATGAACCGGTGTCTGTGAGTCCTCCGTTTTCATATGGAGACTTTGAGGACTGTGGTGGCCGCAGTACGCAAAGGGGAGTTTCTCGCGTCCTTAGACCTCACCAAGGCCTATCTCCACATTCCGATTCACCAGGGTCACCAGCGGTTCCTCGGATTCAAACTGCTGGGTCAACATTTCCAGTTTCAAGCCTTTCGGCCTAGCTACGGCCCCATGTACCTTCACCAAGGTCATGGTGGTCGTGGCGGCATTCCTGTGCAAGGAGGGAGTCCTAGTTCACCCATATCTGGACGACTGGCTGATTTGAGCGAAGTCACAGGAGGTCTGCGTAAGGTCGGTTCAGAGGGTGATGCTCTCCTTGCGGTCGCTCGGATGGATCATAAATGTAAAAAAAAAATCACTTGGAGCCCACACAGTCGCTGGTCTACTTGGGAGCACTCTTCGATACCTGCCAATGCAAGGTTTCTCTGGCATCGGACCATGCAACGAAGTTGCAAGATCAGGTCAAGGCCTTCCTTCAGAGGAAGACTCCAACGGTTTGGTATCACTTTCAAGTCCTGGGATCCATGGCCTCCACCTTGGATTTGGTCCCATGGACGTTTGCTCATTTGTGTCCGTTGCAGCGTGTGCTGTTGTTGAGGTGGAGCCCGGTGTCTGAGCAGTTCCATGTACCGTTGCCTCTACTTCCAGATTCTAAAGTCAGTCTGTCATGGTGGCTTTTACGCAGCAACTTGGTGTAGGGTGTGGATTTGGATCTGCCGAATTGGGTGGTTATCTCCACAGATGCCAGTCTGACGGGCTGGGAAGCAGTGTGCCTACACAAGTCCGCTCAAGGTCTTTGGTCCCCAAAGGAAATATTCTGGTGCATCAACCGCCTCGAGATGAGGGCAGTCTGACTGGCCCTGCGAACCTTTCTGCCCCCGGTCGAGAACAAAATGGTTCGAGTGTTCTCAGTCAATGCGACGACGGTAGCTTACATCAACCAGCAAGGCGTGACATGGAGTCTCGCGTGGCGCTGGAAGCAAGGCTGTTGTTCGCTTTGGCGGAACACCATCTCAAAGGAATCGCCTCGTCGCATGTCGGCAGGAGTGGAAAATGTTCAGGCAGACTTCCTCAGCAGGCAACAGCTCGATCCAAGGGAGTGGGAGTTAGTTCCCGAAGCTTGGAACCACATTTGCGCCAGGTGGGGCGTGCCTCAGTTGGATCTGATGGCAACTCGGGCCAATGCGAAGACAGAACGCTTTTTCAGTCGTCATCAAGAGGTGGGCTCGGTAGGCTTAGACGCCCTAGTGTGTCCGTGGCCCATGGGCATTCTTCTCTATGCCTTCCCCCTTGGCCTCTCATCGGTGGCTTCTCTGACGTATAGAGCGACATCCAGGCAGCGTAGTGCTGGTGGCCCCAGAGTGGCAGTATCGTCCATGGTTCACAGACCTAGTGCGAATAGCGCTGGAAGGTCCCCTGCAGCTGGCTCATCTCCCGCATCTACTCCGTCAGGGGCCCATATTTTTGGATCGGGAGGATCACTTCTCTCTCACAGCTTGGCTTTTGAGAGGCGACGATTGCGATTGAGGAATTATTCAGAGCAGGTCATTTCCACTCTCCTCCTATGGCCTATGTTAGGGTCTGGATATTGTTTGAGGCATGGTGGCGGCAGCGCTCCTTGGATCCTTTGTCATCGGAGATTCCCCAGGTGTTGGATTTCCTTCAACAGGGCTTGGCTAAGGGTTTGGCTTTCAACTCCATTCAGGTTCAGGCAGCAGCCTTAGGTGCCTTAAGAGGCAGGTTTCACGGTCAGTCGCTGGCAGTGCACCCAGATATTTCACGGTTTCTCAAGGGAGTCAAACATTTACATCCTCCCGTATGTCCGTTATGTCCGGATTGGAGTTTGAACCTGGTGTTTGGGGTGCTTTGTGGAGCCCCCTTTGAGCCTTTTTCGCAGGGCTCCAATTAAGGATATGACCTTGAAGACCTTTTTCCTGGTAGCTATTTGTTCCGCACGACAGATTTCAGAGTTACAGGCTTTGTTGTGTCTGGATCCCTTCCTTAGGATTTACGATGATAGAGTTTTGCTGCCCACGGTTCCTTCTTTCGTTCCTAAGGTGGTGTTCGCCTTTCATGTCAATCAGGCAGTGGATCTGCCAGGTTTTCCACAGTGGTCCAGGGATTCCCCTCAGAAAAAGTAGCTTCATCTTTTGGATGTGCGTCGCGCTCTTTTGAGCTATTTGGAGGTTACCAATGACTTCCAGTGGTCAGACCATCTGTTTGTCTTGTTCAGGGGTCCTAAGAAGGGTGACAAGGCTTCCAAGGCAATTATTTCACGCTGGATTAAGGAGGCTTTCTCTTTGGCCTATGTTGCCCGTGGGCATCAGGTACCCGTGGATCTAAGGCCCAGGCTACCTCCTGGGTCAAGTGTCAGCTTCTGTCGCTGCAGGAAATCTGCAGGGCGGCGGTTTGGTCCTTCCTTCATACTTTCACCAAGCATTATTGTTTGGATGTTAGGGCGCACGATGAATCGTCCTTCGGTGAGAGTGTTCTGCGCACGGGTCTTTCGGGTTTCCACCCAGTATAGTGTGGCTTGGGCACATCCCACTGGTCTGGACTGATCTGGGTATGTTCAGGAAAGGAAAATTGGTTCTTACCTGCTAATGTTCGTTCCTGTAATACCACAGATCAGTCCAGAGGCCCACCCCCTTTTCAGATTCCGAAAGACTGCCTTGAAAAGTGATATTTTCATGAAGAAATAATTTGGTTCTATTGCAGATGCTCTTGAAGGAGCAGGTTCTGAGGTGGTCTAGTGGTTTTTTGTTTTCTCTGTTACAGGTGAGGGGTTGGCTGTTGCGTTTTGAGTTCCAACCCTCTTCGCCCTTTAATAAGGTTAGTTGTTTGGGCTTGGGTACAGGCCAATACTGAGGGACTGCAGGTGGCACTCTCGGTTATGTAGCAGCGCCCAAAGTTTTTGTTATCTGACTCCATCTGCTGGTAGGAATGCACAACCCACTGGTCTGGACTGATCTGTGGTAATACAGGAACTAGCAGGTAAGAACCAATTTTCCTTTCCTGGGGAGGAGGGAGGGACTATGTGCCTGATTGTTCTGCTGTCCATGGAGAACACCTGGGACAGGTAAGCAATTTTGTTTTCTCTGTGGACAGGCATCACAATTCAGTCACACAGTATGGGACTTCCTAGTTTGGGGTTGCATTCGGCTGTATTTTTATTTTGTTTATTGCAACATGAATGTGCTTTTTAGTAAAGACTGGTCCAATACACTGTCCGCATGCATTTTTTGGTCCAGAGAGTAAAGTTATATGAAGGTGTGACCATGTCGCTGCTTGACAAATATGCTGGACTCATGCTGAGTTAAAGTTTGTTAACATAGTGGCAACGTTTGTATGTCGTAAGCCTTAATTGGTTGTTCAATACTGTGACCTATTGATTGGTAACTATGAGTTATATATATTGCAATAACCACCTAGATAAAAGTCTGTTTTCCTATTGACTTGCCCTTTTTATTTATATCGTTAAGAAATAAAAAGCTGTGTTGTGCTTCTATTTAGCTTAGTTCAGTCCAGGTAAAATAGGAGGGCTCTTCTGCAATCAAGCATATGTAATGTTTGCTCCGTTAGTGTAGTTATGGTTTGGTTTAGATGAAATTGCGATACTACTTTTGGCAAGAACTTTTGATGAGTTCTTAGTATTATTTTCTTTTTGCGTATCTGGGTGTACAAGGGTACATGACAAGGGCTTGCAATTCATATACTCTATGAAGTTATGGCAAAAATATTGCTTTCTATGTCACAGATTTCATGTATGTTGTAGCTACAGGCTCAAAGGTTTTTTTTTCATTAACTGTTGTAAGTCTGTATTTAGGTCCCATTGATATGGTGGGACACTTATTGGGGGTTGCAGGTTGTAAAGGCCTTTCATGAACTTTGCTCTTTTTCACAATGGTGATATGCAGCGATGGTACTTACATAACTCTTATTGAATTTGATTTCAATCCGGAGTTGACTAACTACATTAAATATTGAAATACTGATGGGACAGAACACGAGAAGGTGTCTGTATTTTGTTAACACCAGTTTGAAAATCTCTTCCATTTGAAGTTATATGATTTTCTTCAAGTTGGTTTTCGTGCTGTTAAAAGAATATCTGTTACTTTTTGTGGCAGCTGTCGGGTTTGTATTATTCGCTTTCAATATCTATGCTAGTAACGTTAGTTTCTTGAGATTTGGATGAAGGACTGTTTGTACTGAGTAAGAAGTTCTGTAATAATCAGTAATCTGATTGGTGGTGTTCAGCTAATCTGTGTAGCCATGGGAACCAATTTTGTCATGGCCAATATGGTGCTATTAGGATCATGGTTCCTTTGTCTTGCCTGAGTTTTAGGATTGTTCTTGTGATTAACAGAGTAGGTGAGAAAGGCCTCTGTTTCACATAATGAGAAATACATCTCTTGTTTCTGCATTCTGGGATGGTTGTCTTGAGCAGAACTGTGATAGTTTGTGATTGAATTTCTACACAAAAGGTCCACTATAGATTGTCTCGTTACTTGACTTTTGAGTGATCACTCATGAAGCTGTACTTGGTAACTTCGCCTGTCTGCAAGTAGGTTGTCTTTTTTCTGGAAGACAGCTTGCCATGAATTGAGGATAAATTCTGGAAGACAGCTTGCCATTAATTGAGGGTAAATTTGCCATCTGCATAGAAAGCTAAAAAGCTTTCTCTCCTTGTCCACCATTCCAGTGAGGAGATTAGATCTCCAGTGATAGGTTCAGAGGCTGAATATGTTGATTCTAATTTGCCTTTAGATGTCATTATGCTTGTTTCATCTTTAGCTTTGCTAGGAAAATGTTGTGTAATGTTGACGCTATGCGTCTAGAAAATTCATAAACTTGCATGCTGTTAATCATTGATTTGTGAATAATTATTTCGCTAAATTCTGTAATTTCATAGCCCTTTGGGGAAATACATCTTCTCTTTTTTCATGTCTAGGCATACCCCTATGAATTCCAATTGTTGTGAGATTAAATCAGATTTCTTGAAATTTATGACAAATCCTAGGTATTGCTGTTATGCTCAGGCTTGTGAACCCTTGGCCGACGGGAGGATGGTATACCTTTCGGAGGATCCATAGGTTCTCTCGTCGGGTGGCGAGGCCGCGCAGAAGACGGGACCAGCTGACCCTTGGCACTGGAGACTGCGGCGACTGCGGAGGCGTAAGATGAGACGAGAAGAGATGCTGTGTCTTCACCACTGGAAGTCTGTGGTCCCCCCAGGAAGAGCCCGTAGGGACCCAGACTGCTGGGGCTTAGGCGGACCTTTGAGAGGTCAAGGTGTCATTGCAAGGGCTGACTGGAGCTTCGCCCTGGAAGCCCACGGTCCCCCCGGGAGGAGCCCGTAGGGACCCGGGCCGCTGGGACTTAGGCGGGCCCTTGGAGACAGTAGTCTAGAAGGAGTCCTGGGTCGAGTGCCAGAGGGTCGTCGCTCACCAGTCCGAGGCCACACACCGAAAGATCACCACTTGCCAGTCCGAAGTCGTACACCAGAGAATCACAGTAAGCCAATCCGAAGTCAGGAACCGGGAACACCAAGATGAAACAGGAACAGGATCCAAAGCTCAAGGAACTCATCGAAGCAAGCAGACTAGACAGCGCTGGAGGACGTTGCCAAGTAACTGGATGAGCAGAGGAAGCTTCCTTTTATACTTCCCCTGCCTAGGCTGATCAGGAATAGGTGAAGCCAGTTAAAGGGATTAGGTCCCTTTAAATCTGTAGAGGAGGCATGGCCTCGCGCCTAAGGATGGCGGCGGCCATCTTGGATTTTCCCTGCAGAGAAGAGACACCGCTGGACGCCGCGAGGGGGGAGCAGCACCAGAGGCCGCGCGGGAGCAACGGCCCGAATCAGAGCCCTCCCTCTGGGCTCCCGCGGCGAGGGAACGCCGCGGACAAAGTAGGGGGCCGCAGTCGTGGGGCGCCATGGCCGCAGAACACAACAATTGCATCCTTTGTATGACAAGGTTTGTGTCTTTGAAAGAGTTTTAATCAGACAATATTAGCCAATCATGTACATATGGAAAAACTAGCAAATTCTGCTCCCTCAGTTGAGTTGCAATAACTGATAGGTATTTCATGAACACTTAGGGTGGTGTGGCTGCTACCCAAATGGTAAAACTTTGTATTGGTAGTGTTTTCCCAGGACAAACCTTAGATACTTTCTGTGTTTTTTGCCGATTGGTATATGGGCATAAGCATCCTTCAGAACCAACTAAATGAGCCAGTCTCTTTTGTGTAATAGTTGGAAAATTGTACCTGAAAAGTTCATTTCTCATTCAAGATGCATATTTAACTCCTTGAGATCTAATACAGGATGGAGATCTACTATCGTTTTGGGGATTAAGAAGTAAGTATCTGGAGTAGAATCCTTTCCATTTTTGATTTTGCAGGACCAATTGAATGGTTCTTGAATCTAGAAGATTCTGTAGCTCCTGTTTGAGAATATCTAGCTGTTGAGTTATATGAGGCTGGTAATATGGCAGATTCTCTTGTGGGAATATTTTGAAGTTCGGGTAATATCCTTTGCATATTATGCCAAACACCAATTTGTTGGTAGTAATGAGACTCCATTCCTGTCTCTTCCCCCTACTGCAAGACACATGAATGGATCTTGAAATTTTATTATCTTCTGGTCAAAATCCCAATGTTAGTCTTTGAGGAGGCTGTTGTGTTTGCATTTATTGAGGTCTTTCTCTATTTCTTGGCCTTGTTTGTTGTTGGCCTTTCAGTGGTGTAGAGCTTGATAGTGGCTCTGGGGAGGAGTCAGAGGGTGAATATATTGCTAAAGCTTCTGAATCATTATCGTTCAAAGCATACAAACTTTGTGTTTCATCTGATAATGTTTCAATGATAACAGTGGATTCAGCTTTCTTCTTCTTTCAAAGTATCAAAATATGATGGTGGGAGTTTTGATTGTACGTGTTCCCCCAATTTCTCTAGAACTGGTCACTGCAGCACAGATTTAAGCTTTGACTATTCTTTCATAAATGTGCTTACAAAATCTGTCCATAATTTTTAGACGAAGGAATGGCATTCTGGGTAAGAAGATAGAAGCAACACTAATTGAGTGCTACCTGCAGGTGGTTGTACTTCTTCCAATTCTGGAGGCAATCCCAAAATGCTACTTGCTGAAGAGTGTTTTGACCTTCCTTCTGTGCCCAAGGTGTTCCTTTACAATTATCTTTTTGGTGATGATCCCTTGTTTGTGGGCTGTCAAGGTTCTGATGCATTGGTTTGATTATAGTACCTTGGCCTTGAGAACTCAAGAGTCTTGATGGAGTTTTGCCTCTGTTGATTCAGCACCAGGACTGCACTAGAGCTTTGACGCACTAGTGGCTTGTTGTCAGTACTGTGATATATCGGTGTTGGCTTATTAGTGCAGTGATGTTTCTTCAGCACCAAATTATTAATTTTTGGCACCAGTCTTTCAGATGGTACTGGTACCAAAAAATCTTCTGAATTTTTTGGCTCTGATGAGTTTGATTGGTGACCTTTTGCTGAAAGATCTGATGATGGTAATCGGTTTCGCTTCTTTTACCAATGCAAAAAGAGACTTTTCTTATTCTGACCTGATGAGCTGGAAAATTCATATTTTAGCTTGAAAAATCATGAAAAGGTATAGCCCATGGGAACATTTTTCCATAGGGGCCACAATTTGTCATATTATGGTCTGTTCCAAGATTTCTTAGGCAAATGTCATGCAGATCTAAAATTGACATTTTGTGTTTACATTTTCCACATCAGACATTTTAAATTGAAATTTTGATTAGGGTGGTGATGTGTTGAATATAGAGATACATTGTCCAACTGTACACAAAGCGGACAAAAACAGATTGAGGCGAGGGCACACTGCGATTCAAGTGCAGGAAGTTCTGCATATGCTCAGAAAGTGAAACTAAAACTTTCTGAACTGAGAGAGAAGGAGCCCGACTCTGCATTGTCAGATGACATCACCCATGTTGTGTGTGTTACAGTTCCGGCTGCTGTGCAGCCTTCCCCCACTAGAAGACTCCAGTGAGCCCCCCTCTGAACTGTACTCTTCAGCACTTCTCCAGTTTCATGCCTCAGCCATTCTTACAGCCTCCGCTCCACCAGGGGACTTCCATGAGCATACTCCCCTGGCTGGCCAAGCTCCTCTTGCCTGCCTGCACCACACCCAGACTCCAGCATTACTTAATCCTGTCTGTCCCTTGCCTCAGTGTTTTGGCATCGAGTTCTCATTGACTTCATGCTCTAGCCACTTCTGCCTTGTGGCCTTCCCAGGCTTTTCCCTCTTTTGCCTCATGACCTTTAGGCCTTCTGACTTCAGCTCTTCCTTGTGTTGCCTTGCGGTCATCCGGCCTTCAGCTTCTGTCTTTGCTTTGTGACAATTCAGCCTGCAGCTTCTGTCTTTGCCTTGTGGCCATCCAGTCTTCAGTTTCTAGCTTTGCCTTATGGCCTTTGGGCCTCCGTGCCCTTCCTTGTTTGTGGCCTCACCTAGGCCTCTCCCTGTCTCTAGGCCTCTCCCTGTCTTGCCCCTCAGGGCCTTCCTGTATTGTTGCCTTTGGGCTTTATGTTTCATGTTATTTATTTATTTATTTGGCATTTTTATATACCGATATTCTTGCAACAAGTTACAAATCACCTTGGTTTACATTCAAACAATAAACTTTGCACAAGGATGTTGTCTTATCCTTGTCCTATCTGGTCCAGTCTTTTGCCTGTGTTCCTGAGTACCAGTCTTACCTGAACTCTGTTCCTGAGTTCCAGTCTTACCTGCACTTTGTTCCAGTGTTCAGGTTCCACTCTTACCTGCATGTTGTTCCAGTCTGTTCCTGAGTTCCAGCTCTACCCTTTCCTGCACACTGTTCCAGTCTGTTATTGAGTTCTAGCTTTGCTTACACACTGTTCCTGACCTCCGGCCTTGCCTGTACACTGTTCCTGAGTTCCAGCATTGCCTGCACTTGCTCTAGCCCCTCTGGACTGCTCAAGCCTAGCTTGTCATCATGCCATCCTGCGCTACTCTGAAGGTGGTGTCTACTATGTTCCTCCTGAATTGGAGGCTCAACAGTGTGGCTGAATTGTGATGCTGGTCCATGGAGAACTAATATTATTATACATAGCTTTAATAATGAATCCTACTAATTTTGAATTTCTCTTGCACATTTAATAGTCATTTCTAATAGTTGATTTTTAAAAACCTGAGACAGAGTGAGGAAAAGAAAGAGAAGAAAAATATTTCAGGGCCTATTTCTTATGTAGTGGCAGTGAGTAGAAGAGCAGCATTTAGAGTGGTCACAATAAATAGCATTTTAAAGTCAATCCACCTTACCACAGCAGTTGGTTTTCATGGTTGCATGTTGCGTAGGCATCACTCTGAAAGACTGCTTGCACCTGCGGTTTTTTGTCTTTATCCTCCAATATTATGTACGTAATGTGATTTGGACTGGCAAGTATTATCATGATAGCAATGTTACCTGATGGGTAACTGGTTAACAGTTAAGGGAAAAGTCTATGTGTTTAATTTAAAAACAAATAGGGGCCTCCTCCCAATCCAAAAAATTATACCTCTAGAGTTTTCCAAAAACACTGAAACCTATTCATGAGTTCCCTAAAGCAGAAGTGGACATTTTACGGCCTGAGGGATTTTATAATCCAGCCTGTGGTGGCGATTCAGGTCCTGGCCAGTACTGAGCTTAAGTGTGACGGCTGCTTCCTGCTTGCTTTCCCCAGGTTCTCTGGGGAATTGGTGGAGATAGGGGGAGGTACCATGGCACTTCTTTTCGAATCCCCCGCCCCCCTCCCCCATCTGACAACACAATGTGGTCCTCAGGCCAAAAGGTCTGCTGTCCTTGCTCTAAAGCCATACAATTTAGCAGCAAAAGCTGTATAAAACTTACTGGAATTCTGCACTAAAGTGCGGGATGGTGCTGGGGCTCTTATGCTTCAAACCAATTGCGTTCAGGGGCGATGAAGAGGTGATTTACTTATCAATGAAGGAGAGATATGTGCACAGGCAATGCAAATGACTCCTGATGGACAAACATGGAGCAGCATGGGCAGATGCCTTGGAGAAGGTTTCCCATTCACCTTCTTAGACAGTAGTTCTGACAGATTTGCTACAGTGAAAAAAAGGTAACCCACTGGCAAGATGATATCCGGGGAATCTTCAGGCAATAAGACCCCATTCCCCTTCTGCTTCCTCCATGCACAGAAAAACACAAGTTACCAGTTCACTAATAACGAGATGGTTCTCCACATACAGTTTACATCTTTGGATGGATACTAAATCTGACCTGTCCCGTCTGGAAAAAGGATAAAGAAACGCATCCCACTGGGGTAGAACCTGCAGACAACTTTCTTGTGACTCTGTGAAAATAGAACAAAATTTTAGGAAGAGTTAAAAAAAAAAGTTACAGTGATATTAGGGAAATTCCTGCGAGAGGCAGCAGGATCAGTGCCCTTATTCTCCAGTTGACTTTATGGCATTTTGTATGGGCATCTAACCAGGATGGCAGAGAACCAATGAGGAAGCAAACAAAAACTTGACTTGCATAAGGAGTGGTATCTTATTAGTGGTCAAGTTCTACAGCTGGGATATATCCTGGGTAGTGCGGACAAGAATAACTGGGCGGACTGGATGGGCTCATTGGTCATCTTCTGCCCTCATCTAAGAGGCCAATATTCAGTAAGACGGCGAGCGGACAAGTAATCTGGCTACAAGTAGCCAGATAATTTGTCCCAGATAAACGTCCTGCTAAAACGTTACAGTGATATTAGGGAAATTCCTGCGAGAGGCAGCAGGATCAGTGCCCTTATTCTCCAGTTCACCTAAATTTATCCAGCTACATGTAGCCAGATAACTTATAAAACCTAACTGGCTATTGTTGAATATAACTGGTTAGGTTTCAAAGTTAGCCAGCTGATGTGGCTGGATAACTTGCCACTTAATCAGATACAGTCAAAAGATATTCAGTTAAGTGGCAGCAAAATGAAACAAAACAAAACAAAAAAAAAAAAACACCTTGGAGCTCTTAGGCTCTATCCCCCAGCCCTCTACCACAGAAAATACTTACAAATAATTTAGGCCATAGCGCCAGATCCCTCTCCCACCTTCTCCAACACCTCAAATAAAAAAAAATAAAAGCAGCGGTGGCTAGCACCCCAAAGCCAGGCCCCTCTCTTCCTTCCCAGTGTTTTGCAGAAAACAAATGATCCCCCTCCTTCCCCTCTCCTCACCCACGTGAAATGTCTATCTCATACTCTGGACCTATCCCTTCCCCAGGATCTCCGAAACCCCAGCTGGGAGTGGTAGTCTCTTACCAGTTTCCGGAGCTTCCAGCATTGCTTTGACAGAAGTGCTGGAAGCGCAGGATCTCCTACATCTTTTTAATATTAAAAAAATAGAAAATAAAAATGAGGGGGCTGGACTGATGACTCGGTAGCAAGTGCTGCGGACTGCCATGCGAGAAACCTGGGTTTGATTCCCAGGCCAGGCTTCTTCTCCCTGGCCCAGCCAGGGATTTTGCAGAGACATCCCTTCATGAGTCCTGGAGGGGGGAGGGAGTCTCAACCTTTAATGGCCAGACTTACAGTCTGCCACAGCCAGGTTTCAGAGGGAGCTGCAGGTCTTTGGCCAAGAACTATCACTGCGATATAGGACTGAGTTGTTAGGGATAAAAAAAAAAAAAAGAGGGGGTGGGGGAATTTCCAGGGGCCAGCTGTGCCTCTACAGACCAATACAGGTGGTTTCCAATAGAGCTGTGAGCTCAAAGGCGCAGGAGGAAACTTCTGGTCTAAAAAACCCCAGATGATACACTTAAAAATTAAAGAGTCCTGTTTGATGTTACAGCACTGGAAAAAAACAAAACACTTTTATCAATCAGATTCGACATTTGGAGAGGGCCCAGCAAGAAAGTTAGAAAGGAAGATAACAGTTTCTAGATTGCAGCAATCTTTAAATGCTAGTTAAAGCATTTAAACAGCAGATCAATTCCTTCCACCACACTGCGAATACAAGCAACAGGACAAATTCTGGGGGAGAAGCAGAGCTGTATTGCTATCCAAATTGACCACAGATAGCAGACATGGAAATATACAAGAGCAACTCTGTTGAATAAGCAGTTGCAGAGCAGCAGCACCACAAACTTTCCCTCCATCACGGTGTTGTGATGTGGCAAGTACTATGCATCACTATAATAAACCTGCATAATCTCCAGCTATTGGGATACTAGCAAATACCGAAAGCTTTGAGGTGAAGATCATCCAACATGGCTGGCCATGATCTCTGACTCTAGACTCCCAAAGCAAGTTTATTCTCCCAGTTCAGTCAAGGCATAAATCCAAGAGGAAAGCAGAGAAAGAACTTCAAGGACATCCTCAAAGTCAATATTAAGAAGTGCAATATTAACATCAACTCCTAGGAGACAACTACCCAGGAATGTTCCAGATGGAGGAAGACTTTACTATAGGGGTCTCAGCACTCTGACAGTAGCAGGAGGTGAAAAGAGCAGGAGTGGCAGAAAAAGCATGCTGTGGACCAAATCAACAACCTACGGCCACCCATCCTACTTAGCAATGTGTTCAAGTTGTGAGAGTCTTTCTATGTCAGATTTGCCTCATCATCTATTCATCTTCAGACACAGATAGAACAATCATGGAAGACAACCATGCTTGACTGCAAAAAGACTGTCCATGAGCAGGACACATTCCTAAAACAGTAATGGGTGAAGGATCACTGGTATGTTTCTTTTCTAAATTGATCCTGTTCTGTGAGAAAATGGCTGGTGGGCCCCTGGCCTCCTTTTTCTGTTTCCTCCTTTCTTTTCTTTTGCCATCATACAAGCACACAACTGGTTGTCAGGGTCACAACAAAAGGGAGGAGGGAAGAAGGAAATCAAGCTCCCTTTGATCATTTTCTTGGTTTCAAATACATTTTAAGACATTAGGATTATATTATTTTTTTCCTATGATGGTTCTATTTCAGAAAAAAACATGCCTTCGTTGTACTTTTCATGTAAATACTGCTTTGGATACCAAAGACACCTTTATAAAGCGTAGCATTTGTGTACTATAATCTGTGCCCACTGCATACATACTGGAATGAGGAGTGCCACAGTTCTATTAAACTTGTAAACCTAGAAACTGACTGCATGCATAGTAGACTAATCATTCAATACAAAGAAAATTATTCCTTACCTGCTAATTTTCGTTCCTGTAGTACCAAGGATCAGTCCAGACAGTGGGTTATCTTCCCCTTCCAGCAGATGGCATCAATTAGAACTTTGAAGGATGCTTCCTTATAAGGTAATGCACCCTCTACTAATCCTCAGTATGGAGTATATCAAAGCAAAGAGGAAAACCAGGAGGAATCAAGAACAATAGAATTAAGTAACAAATAACAGTGTGCAACGGGCACAAAACAGTGTCAAACAACAAACTTGCAGAATGAACCATTAACCAGCCAAAGGAAAAAAGGCACTTAAGAACAATTTGAGCAGAGAGGCAATCCCAAATCCAATAAACAGTCAGGGAGGGCGTCTGGACTGATCCTTGGTACTACAGGAACGAAAATTAGCAGGTAAGGAATAATTTTCTTTTCCCTGTACATACCAGGATCAGTCCAGACAGTGGGATGTACCAAAGCTTCCCTAAGTAGGGTGGGACCCAGAAAGCCCTGCTCGAATGATCCTAGAGCCAAAAGTAAGCGACTGTATGTGTAGACGTTAATGACGAGCAAAGGTATGTAATGATTTCCAAGTTGCCGCTCAACAAATCTCCTGGAACGAGACAGATTGCATCTCCACCCAGGAAGCAGCCTGAGCTTGAAGAGAATGGGCCTTGACACCCGCCAGAGGTTGTCGACCCGCTCCAATGTAGGCCACCGAGATTGCCTCCTTCAGCCAGCGAGCAATGGTAGTTTTCAACGCCTTGGCCCCCTTCTTTGGACCATGTCGGAGAACAAAAAGATGGTTCGACAAGCGAAAATCATTAGTGACTTCCAGATAGCGAATAAGGATACGCTTGACATCTAGCTTGCGTAGATCCGCCGATGTGTCCGCTGAGAAGGATGGAAGCTCTACCGTCTGATTCAAGTGGAACTCAGAAACCACCTTGGGCAGAAAAGCAGGCACAGTGCGCAAGGAAACTCCCGAATCCGTAAAACGAAGGTAGGGCTCTTTGCACGAGAATGCTTGAAGCTCCGAGATTCTGCGGGCAGAACAGATAGCTACCAGGAAAACTGTCTTGAGAGTGATATCCTTGAGGGTCGCGGAATGCATGGGTTCAAAGGGTGGTCCGACCAAGATTCAGAGAATGAGATTGAGACTCCACGAAGGATAACGAGCGTGGACCGGGGGTTTCACGTGCTTCACCCTCCTGAGGAATCGGATGATATCCGGGTGAGAGGAAAGGGAAGTTCCCTCTCGTTGATGAAGTGGAGAGCCTAGGGCAAAGACTTGCACTCTCAGCGAGTTGTAGGCCAGACCCTTGTCCAGTCCCTGTTGAATAAAAGATAGGATCTGAGCCACCGAGGTGGTCCGTGGTGACACGGGTATGGAGGCACACCAGTTCTCAAAAACCTTCCATATCCTGATATAGGAGATGGAGGTAGACATCTTTCTAGCCTTGAGGAGGGTCGAGATAACGGCCTCTGGGTATCCACACTGCTCAGCCGGCGCCTCTCAAAAGCCAGGCCGCAAGACAGAAGCGATTGACCTGGGCGAAAGATACCGGACCCTGATGCAGCAAGCGTGGAAGGTGACCCAGATGAAAGAGGTCCGTAAACTGCGAGGTTGATCAAGTCTGCAAACCATGGACGACGGGGCCATTCCGGCGCCACCAGAATTACCGGGCCCTGGTGGGACTCTATTCTCCGGAGCACCTTGCCCACCAGAGGCCAAGGGGGAAACACGTAGAGGAGAACATGACGGGGCCAGGGGAGGACTAAGGCATCCACTCCCTCTGCGCCGTACTCTCTTCTGCGACTGAAGAACCGAGCTGCCTTAGCATTCCGAGAGGTTGCCATTAGGTCCAGATAGGGGGTCCCCCATCTGTGGAACAGGAGATTCACCGCCTCCTCTGAGAGTTCCCGCTCTCCGGGATCTAGATGTTGACGACTGAGAAAGTCTGCTTGAACATTGTCTACGCCTGCGATGTGGGAAGCCGCTAGACGGGAGAGATGAGTCTCCGCCCATGCCATCAACCTGTCTGTCTCCCAAGAGACATGCCTGCTCCTCGTGCCCCCTTGGCGATTGATGTAGGCCACAGTGGTCGCATTGTCTGAGAGTATTCGGACTGTGCGACGATGGACGAGAGGTTGAAAGCATTTCAAAGCCAGACGCACTGCTCTGGTCTCCATGCGATTGATCAGCCAAAGTTGCTTGGGACAGCGTCCACTTCCCTTGCGCAGAACTCATCTGACACACCGCTCCCCAGCCAGAGAGACTGGCGTCCGTCGTGACGATTACCCATTTCGGGATGTCCAAAGGAACACCCTGGAGAAGATGAGACAGGTTGAATCACCACGAGAGACTATCCTTGGCTCCCTGCGGGAGAGGAAGGATGGCTTGGAAGTCCCGAGACACCGGCTTCCAGCTGGAGAGCAAGGCGCGCTGTAAGGGATGCATATGTGCAAACGTCCAGGGGACCAGATCGATGGTGGAAGCCATGGATCCCAGGACCTGGAGGTAATCCCACGCCATTGGAAGCGAGAGACCAATGAATCGTTGTATCTGAGCTATGAGTGTATGAGCCCTGTCCGGGGGCAGAGACATCTTGCCTAGCGCTGTGTCGAAATGCGCCCCCAGGAAGTCCAGAGACTGAGATGGAGAAAGGCTGCTCTTGGCGAAGTTGACCACCTAACCGAGGGAGTGAAGAAGCGTCAACACCTTGTCGACCGCCCGGTGGCACTGGGCTGAGGACTTTGCCCAAATGAGCCAGTCGTCCAGGTCTGGGTGCACCAAGACTCCCTCCCTCTGGAGAGCGGCGGCTACTACTATCATCACCTTCGTGAAGGTTCGAGGAGCGGTTGCAAGACCAAAGGGTAGAGCCTGGAACTGGAAATGCTGTCCCAGAATCTTGAATCACAGAAAACACTGATGCGCTTGGAGGATGGGAATGTGTAGATAAGCTTCCATCAGATCCAGGGAGGCCAAACATTCTCCGGAGTGAACCACCGCTATCACGGAGTGCAAGGTTTCCATCCGAAAGTGGGGAATCTTGAGGGCCCTGTTGACCATCTTGAGATCCAAGATTGGGCGGAAGGAACCTTCCTTCTTGGGGACTACGAAGTATACCGAATAATGTCCCAGGCCTACTTCCAGGGTGGGGGGGACGGGACTGGACAAATCACTCCGAGAGCCAGAAGCCTGTCAAGTGTCTGCCGGACTGGGAGCTGTTTCTGGACTGGGCCACATGGAGAGAAGAGAAACCTGTCTCTTAGCGGCCGAGCAAATTCTAATGCGTAGCGGTGTCTTAGAATATCCAGGACCCACTGATCTGATGTGATGTTGACCCACTCCTTGTAGAAAAGGGAGAGACGTCCCCCTATCCTGGGGATCGGGGAGTGGGCCGGCATAGCTTCATTGTGAAGACTTGGAGGACGTCCCCTGGGCTGGACCAGAGCGGGGCAGTCTTCAGGCACGAAAGGATTGAGTCCAGGATTGAGATCGAGAGGACGGCTGACGAGGAGCTGCAGTCCTTGCCTGGTGGAAACTACGTTGATTCTTGAATCGGCTTCTAGTGGAATTAAACGACCTAGAAGAACGAGGGCAATCCTCTGGCAGTTTGTGTACCTTATTCTCTCCGAGGGACTTGATAATCTGGTCCAGATCCTCCCCAAATAGTAGCTTGCCCTTGAAGGGTAGGGATCCCAGCTGCGACTTGGAAGAAGAATCCACCGACCAGTTGCGAAGCCAGAGGAGGCGTCTAGCCGAGACTGCAGAAACCATAGATCTGGCCAATACTCTCAGAATGTCATATAAAGCGTCTGCTCCATATGCTATGACGGCCTCCAGGTGGTCTGTCTGAAGTGTTTCCTCAGGAGGCAACTCCTGGGAGCTGAGCAGCTGCTGAAGCCAGCGGAGGCCTGCACGCTGAGCGAAGGAACTACAAATGGCCACCCGGACCCCCAGGGCAGACACCTCAATAACTCTCTAGATAAACTTCCAGCTTTCGATCTTGAAGATCTCGCAAGGCTGCACCACCCGTTACTGGAATGGTAGTTCTTTTCGTTACCGCTGAGACGGCAGAATCTACTTTGGGAGCCTTAAGAAGCTCCAGGAAATCATCCGGGAGAGGACCTTGAGGGAGGTCTCTGGAGAATCCCATTCCCTGGATAACAGTTGAAGGAACGTGGGATGGGAAGGAAAGGACCTACACGGCGGACGTAGACCAGCTAGAAGGGGGTCCCGTTTCTTCGCTGGTGGATTAGGCTCAGGCGGGTCCTGAGGGGCCTCAATGTCCAATTCCTGTAGGATATGTGGAATGAGGGGGTCCAGCTCAACCCTCTGGAAGATCCGCAGGACTCTAAGATCATCCCCTTCCAATTGAGCCGTAGTTGAAAGTTCATCCGGATCCGGGTCCTGCTGAGGAACAGACCCCCCCCCCCCCCCCCCCCCCCCCCCCCCCCGCAGAGGTGTGTGTACCAAACGGACCCTCGGAGGGCTTGAGGTGGTCGGAGGTACCCCTAGTCCCGGGACCGCTGACCCTTGGGCACTCCCCACGGTCTGGGCACTTCCCAAGACCTGAGTGGAATCAGCCATTCTGGGTACCTTAGGAGGAGGAGGTCCCACCAGAAATTCCTAGTGCTGGCCCATTCTGGCCAGGTAAGCATTATGAAGCAGGAGAACAAAATCCGTGGAAAACGGAGGTGGCCCCGAAGGAGGAAGAGTGGGAAGATCCCCTGACGGAGGAAAAGGCTCCCGAGGTGGAACGGGTGTCAAAACCGGCTGCTGAGATGAAAAAGGAGCGTCCTGCTCTTCTCCTGTTAGTGCCGGAGCAGCCGAGTCTGGAGACAAAATGGCCACCGTTCCTGCGGTCAGCAGGATCGGGGCCGGCTCCTGAGCGTCAAGGAGCGCCAGAAGACGAGAACCAGAGCAGCCTGGCGGTTGAGAGGGTCCCTCCCCACCAGGGAGGCAAGCTGTGCAAATCCCCTCACGGGAGAGCCTCGACCCGGGCTCTCCACAAGCGCAGCACCTGCACGAACGAGGCATGGGGATCCCCGACGGAGCCGTGAGGGAACCAGCTGTTCTTAACGCGAGAAACAGGCAGGGTTTAAAGCTGGGGGAAGCGGGAAAAACCTCCGCTTCAGCCTGTTCTTCCTCATGCTCACCAGGTTCGTGGCTGTAAGAAGGGGGTAAAAGCCTCCGCTTTAGTCCTGCTCTCTCTCTATCCCTCAGTGACCCACAGATAGAGGCACAGAGGAATAACGCCTCTCTGTGCTGGCTGCCCCGAGGAAAACGGCGTCTCAGGGGCAGCGGGTCGGATAGCAGCCACAGGGGGAGAGGTCGGCACCACCGACTTGCATCCCGGAGAGAGGAAGAGAGAAAATAACCTGTCAAAAGGAAATAAAAACAAACTTACCCCGACAACAGAGATGGGAGGGGTGGGGAGAAATGCAAATAGTACTGCCTGCAAGCTATAGAATGCTCCCACTAAAACAGGAGCGGAGGCTACAGGAAAGCTCTCCAAATAATTCCCTCAGAAAATTCAAAATTCAAAGATTTTTTTTTTTTAATTAGACTTGATCCATCCAAAAGAAAGGAAAGCTGAGGAAAATAGAGAAAATTCCTAAAATAGCTTTCTAGTCATCTCAGTGGGGAACGAAAGCTACCACTATCATCTGTGGAGTCAAGAGAATACTAAGGATTAGTAGAGGGTGCACTATCTTATAAGGAAGCATCATTCAAAGTTCTACTTGACTTCATCTGCTGAAAGGGGGAGATAACCCACTGTCTGGACTGATCCTGGTATGTACAGGGAATGCTAGTTACTATGATTCAAAGTAGACTCTTTTGAACAGGGAGATAATCCAATCTCCCCAGTAAATATGAAAGCAGCCAAAACAGTAACAGAATTCAAGAAGGCCTGGGATAAATAGAGACGATCTTTAGTGGCAAGGAACTGAAGGTAACGTCAGCAATCAAGTGGAAAGTGTGGTATTGGTAAACTGAGCAGACTAGATGAGCATTAAAGTTCTCATCTGCTGTCACAGTCGGTGTTTCTAGGGCATTGACTGGATTACCCCTCTGTTACTACAAACAATGTGCAACTATTTCCTGGGCATTTTTAAAAATATTTACAGTTAGTGGTAGCTACAAAATGTTTTCTGTGTGGAATTATGATAATTAACCATACACTATGCACAAACTGTTACAAAAAAAAAAAAGAAAACATGACTTCCCTACAGTTACGCAGTCAGTGGTAGACCTTGAAATCCTAATTCCTAGTTCCTACTCCAAGAACATACTTCTTCCCCGACTGATCAGCTGAAGAAGCCTCCTACAAACAAGTGGCTCATTTGCAAGGAACAAGCAAATTCCTATATTTTTATTTGCATTCGTCAATTAGGTTTACAAGAGGAGGCATGTTTTATGATCTTGACATGAGACTGCACAACACCAAATTGAAAAATAAACATGTGGAAGAGGGAAAAGACCTATCTTCAGAGATGTGCAACCAAATTCTTATCAGAGGGGTTCTCACCTGCTTTATGCTATTTTAGGAAATGCTCTTTGATATAACAAAACGTAACAAGGGCCCCCCCCCAGGAACCTCTCCCAGCATATCCTTGCCCGTCAGTCAGCTGCACTCTCTCATAAGTGAGTGGAGGACAGTTAATCTATGTTAGCCCTATTTAATGTGCATGGAATAGATTTAAATTTAGGTTTGACATCATGAATATGTTGATGCCAGTTCTCCTTCTAGTATCTGCTTGTGTAGCCCTCCCTCCCCCTTCCTTCCCTCCTCAGGTTAGAGAGGGAGGAGTACACTCAAACACGGATGTGAGCAACTATGTTTTAGGGCAGCTCAAATCCTGCCAGAACCTTTTAGGTTCAGAAATTATCATTACTTTTATCAATGGAGGATGGTTTAAGGGCTTGATTTACGAAGGTTCTTCTCTCATTCTGGGGCCAATGTAATAAAGTGTGCCGAAGCTGTCGCAGGTTTGTGCGCCTGTACGCACGTCTGTACAAGCATTTTCCCATGCAAAGTCCTATACGGGGATGTAATAAGAATTTTGTGCGCAGGGAAAAGCGCGTATGAATGTGCTTACTGACCCGCGGTTTTTCCTGCGCGAATGCTTGCTAATGGCACGCAAAGGAGGCGATTACCAAAGCATAGGCAATGCAGAGAGCCGCGTTAATGCTAGTGTGGGTTTTTTAATGCAGCTTTTTTTACCGCCAAGGTCAGGGCACAAGTTAAGTGTCAGTGCTGACTCGGGGGCCATTTTATTTCATTGCTTGCACTGGTGTGGTGTGGTTTTTTGTCTGTGCAGCTCTGGTGTAATTTATATGATGGAGATTTCGGATTGTGTCCAGTTGTTCCTGATGCTGTGGTATATCCTGTGCGTTCACCAAAGGATGACAGCAGCAGAAGGTTTGGCAGGTGACAAAAGGTCGTGGCAGGAGAGAGAGGATCTGCAGGAAGCAGGTGGAGAGCAGGGATCTTGAGGAGCAGGCTCAGCTAGGTGCCTTTTATGGTGCTCAGGCACCCAGAAAAGCGCACAGCTAAGCTGGCTGCTCTGATGCCGAGATAGGCGCTCAACTAGGTGCCTTTCATGGTGCTTGGGCACCTAGCTAAGTGCTAGGCTAGGTGCCTTTCATGGTGCTTGGGCACCTGGATAGGCACTTAACTAGGTGCTTTTCATGGTGCTTGGGCACCTAGATAGGCGCTCAGCTAGGTGCTTTTCATGGTGCTTGGGCACCTAGATAGGAGCTCAGCTAGGTGCCTTTCATGGTGTTTGGGCACCTAGATAAGAGCTCAGCTAGGTGCCTTTCATGGTGATTGGGCAGCTAGATAGGAGCTCAGCTAGGTGCCTTTCATGGTGTTTGGGCACCTAGATAGGCACTCAACTAGGTGCCTTTCATGCTGCTTGGGCACCTAGATAGGAGCTCAGCTAGGTGCCTTTCATGGTGCTTGGGCACCTAGATAGGCACTCAACTAGGTACCTTTCATGGTGCTCGGGAGCCCAGAAAAGCACAAAGCTAAGCTGGTTGCTTAGGCGCCGAGATAGGCGTTTAGCTAGGTGCCCTTTCATGGTGCTCAGATGCCCTGAAAGGCACCTAGCTTAGCACCTATCTCGGCGCTCGAGCGTCTGCATTTGCACCCGGCTGAGCACCTATGATTGGTGCTCAGCTGAACACCTATCTCGCTGCCACTCAGTTATCACCCACATATGAAAATTCACATTCGCTTTTATGCGCGGATTATTGGCGCGGCTTTTCAGCACAGTTAGGTATGTGCATTTCTTCATGACTGTGTGGATTTCTGCGTGCAAATCATTTGCATAATTTATTATTTTTTTTACATCCCGCGGAAGCGGCAGCTTTAGCCGCATGTGGTGATCAAAACCTGTGCTCATAACTACCGCCTGTTTTGCCATGGGTCTTATTACATCGGCCTCCTCTGTATCTATCTGGTCCATTGAGGCCGGAATCCTGTCAGTCTTAATGGGGAGTCCATTCCTTGTTGTTCTCTCAAAAATAGTCCAAGCTTTTTTTTTTTCATACTGCAGGTTCCTCCTGTTCCTTTGTACTAACTTGCTCAATCAGAACTAAGGTTGGGATTTGGCATTATAAGCATTCTTTCACAACCTACCTAGGGATTTTTTTTAACCTTCGACTTAATATCATGGTGATATTAAGTCGGAGGTCCCGAAAGTTAAAAAAAGTAAAAAAAAAAAATAAAAAAATTTAAAATGGGCCCGCGGCTGGCGGGTCGAAAACCGGACACTCAATTTTGCCTGCGTCCGGTTTCCGAACTCGTGGCTGTCAGCGGGCTCGAGAACCGATGCCGGCAAAATTGAGGGTCGGCTGTCAAACCCGCTGACAGCCACCGCTTCAGTCAAAAAAGAGGCGCTAGGGACGCGGTAGTGTCCCTAGCGCCTCTTTTTACTGCTGGGGCTAATTTTAATAAATTAAAATACTGAATCTCGCGCACAGGAGAATGGCCTCATGTGCCGGGAGAGCGGGTGCTCGCCCGCTCTCCCGCGTTTTTACTGTATGGGCCCGGCAGATTGAATCTTTATTTAAACAGTATGAGTGACCACCAGAGGTGGCAGTAGTGAGTAGTGGTTGTAGAGCCCGGCTGGGTGCTTCTCTCACAGTAACGCTGGAAAAGCTGATCTCTTGATGAGCAGTGCTGTAGTGAAAAGAGACTGAGAGATATGAGTACACATATGATGGAATAACATTCAGAGTCCCAATGTTGGTAATAGGAGAGAGCTCTGAGGCAGGGAGAGCAGGCCCTCGAGGAGCGAGTACCTGATCCCTTAGAGCAGAGAGACTCGGTAGCGTTGTACTCACTTAGCTGTATCAGAGATTCCACTAGACGAGAGGTCTGGCACCGGAGCAGAGAGCAGGCCCTCGAGGAGCGAGTACCTGGTTCCAGTGAAGCAGTACTGTGGAAGAGAGGGTAAGTCTGTACTCACTGATAGTAACTATAGAGCGGTTCCTTCAAGTAAAAGTTAAGGTTGCAGGGACCGAGGCAGGGAACATGAGCCCTCGAGGAGCGAGTACCGGTTTCCTGATAGCACCTGAAAGAAGCAAAGAGGCCCCTGAGGAGCGGGTACCCAGTTAGAGGCCCCAAAGGGTAGTAAGAGTTCCAGTAGAGCTGGAGTGGCAGAGTAGCTTAGGAACGGAGAGCGAATCCCATCTGTAAGGTATCCCTTGCTAACTCAACGAGCTAGCAAACACAGTAGGCCAATGTGGAAATAAAGATGAGGGCTGTGTGCGCGCACGTGCCCTAGAGGTACCTTGAAGGAGAATGGTGGGAGGCAGCACCAAAGCCGCTCCGGGGACACCAGAGAGAACGTCAGGCAGACGCCGTGGCGGCCATCAGTCCAAGGTGAGCGGGAGGAGCCGAGAGTAGAGAGAGGTAGGCGAGGCGAAGCCGTCGAAAACCGATGGATGCAACAGTACCCCCCTTCAAAGGGCGGCCTCCAGCACTTTTACCAGGTCTTGGTTTTTGTGGATGCATCTGATGAAACTGAAGAAGCATCTCTTTATCCAGGTTATTTGCCATCGGTTCCCAAGAATTTTCCTCGGGACCTTAGCCCTCCCATGACAGAAGGTACTCCCAAGTCTTGCCACGTCTTCTTACATCCAGATTAATTTCAACCTTGTATTCAAGGTCGTCTTCTGCATTAATAGAAGTTGATTCTGGAGACTTGGATGAGAACTCACTAAGAATGAGTGGTTTCTATAGTGAGACGTGGAACGCATTATGGATTTTCAATCCAGGTGGTAGCTTCAGACTGTATGTAATGTTGCCAGGACGTCGGAGGATTGGAAACGGTCCAACGTAGCATGGGGTAAATCGAGTGGAAGGTAATTTTAGTTTCAAATGCTTGGTTGACAGCTAAACTTTGTCACCAGGCTGGAATACAGGCGCTTTACAGAGATGAGCGTCATAGCATTTCTTTGCTCATTCACCCGCTTTGATTAGCATGTATTTAGTCTGAGTCCATAATTGATGGATATCACCTGCAGTGGATTGAGCTGCTGGGGACGACATAGAGAGTCAATGGAAGTGGTGGTGAAGGTAGTTGTTCATAGACCTCTTCGAATGGTGTTGATCCAGTGGATGACGCTGGATGTGAGTTAATGGCGAATTCTGCCCAAGGCAACAGTTCGGCCCAGTCATTCTGACAGCAATTCATGTAGGCACGAATGAACTGTTTTAGGGTTCTATTCATCCTCTCAGTTTGGCCATTAGATTGAGGATGATAGGCAGATGTATAATCCAGAGAGATGTCAAATTGTATGAATTTGTTACACTGTAAACCGGAATGAAGGCACTCAGCTATATTTCGGTATAAAAAAAGAATATAAATAAATAAATAAATAAATAGCTTGCACAAAGCCTTCCAGAATTTTGCCGTGAATTGAGATCCTCTGTCAGAGACAATGTGCTTCGGTAGGCCATGTAGGCGAAAGATGTGTAAGATGAAGAGCTTAGCAAGCTCCAAGGCTGAAGGTAAGCCAGGCAGCGCCACGAAATGGGCCATCTTACTGACATGGTCAACCGTTACCCAGATTGTATTGTTTCCTCCAGAAAGAGGCAGATCAACTACAAAGTCTGTAGCGATATGAGTCCATGGCTCCTCCGGAACTGGCAGCAGTTGCAGCAATCCCCAAGGCTGACCAGAAGTAGGCTTATGTTTAGCACAGTTGGAGCATGACGCTACATAGGAGTATCTGTCTTCCTTAATAGTAGGCCACCAGTAGTACTTCTGTAACTTCAGTAGGGTACGGCATTTACCAGGCCAGTTTGGAATCGTGAGCCCAGTGTAGTAGTTTCTTTCTGAGGTTCTTGGATACAATCATTTTACCGGCAGGCACAGAATGGGTAGCCGCCAAGATGACTTTCTTTGGGTCGATGATATGCTGAGGTTCATCTGGAACATCCTCGGAGAGGAAAGAGCGAGACAAGGCATCAGCTCTGGTATTCTTGTCTCCGGGATGGTATTTGAGCACGAAGTCAAAGCGATTAAAAAACAAGGACCATCTGGCTTGTCTGTGGTTAAGACGTTGCGCATGATGGAGATACTCTAGATTCTTGTGGTCCGAGAATACTGTAATTTGATGTTGGGCACCTTCGAGTCAAGGCCGCCATTCCTTGAATGCCATCTTAATAGCCAGGAGCTCTTTATCTCTGATCCCATAGTTCTTCTCTGCAGGAGAGAAGCGCCGTGAGAAAAAGGAGCAGGGATGTAAGGCTTTAGAATCTCCGGTTTGGCTCAACACGGCCCCTACTCCAACATCAGAAGCGTCAACCTAAACGATGAAGGGTCTATTGGGGTCGGGGTGACGCAGACATGGTTCTGTGGAAAAGGCAGTCTTCAATTTCTCAAAAGCGGAAATGGCCTCCACAGACCACTTTGAAGCATTAGCCCCTTTCCGTATCATTGCAGTTAAGGGCACTGTTAAAGAAGAATAGTTCTTTATGAAGCTTCTATAGTTGTTTGTAAACCCAAAAATTGTCTCAGGGCCTTCAGACTGGTAGGTTGAGACCAATTCTTGATACTCTCCAATTTTTGGGGATCCATCTGGAAGCCTTGTTTCGATGCAATATAACCAAGAAAAGGCACAGATTCCTTGTGAAACTCGCATTTCGACAATTTGGCATAGAGGCGGTGTTCTCGAAGTCTCAGTAATACTTGTTTGACATCTGCTAGATGAGTAGGCATATCTTGCGAAAAGATCAAGATGTCATCTAGGTAGACAACGACATTTGTATGGAAGATCCCTGGAAACGGCGGAGGCATTGCATAGGCCGAAGGGCATCACCAAGTATTTGAAATGGCCATCTCAAGTGTTGAAAGCTGTTTTCCACTCATCGCCTGTGCGAATGCAGACCAAGTTATAGGCTCCCTTTAGGTCAAGTTTAGAGAATATCTTGGCTCCTTGAAATCTATCAAAGAGCTCCGAGATCAGAGGTAAGGGGTATCGGTCTTTAATCGTGATCTCGTTCAGACTCCGATAGTCATTACAAGGATGCAATGTGCCGTCCTTTTTCCCCACGAAGAAGAAGCCTGCGCCCGCAGGGGACTTAGATGGTCTAATGAAACCTTTTTGCAAGTTTTCCTCAATGTACTCAGTTATGGCTTTGTTCTCCACCACTGACAATGGGTAGACACGTCCCTTAGGTGGTTCAGCATTAGGTTTCAGTTTTATGGCGCAATTATAAGATCTATGTGGCGGAAGGAGGTCTGCAGCTTCTTTGGAGAAAACATCATGAAATGATGCGTACTGAGGCGGCAGTCCTGGCATCACTGGAGTTGTAGGCATACAGAGAATAAGAGTGACCTCCTTTAGGCATTTGCCATGGCATTCTGGGCCCCAACGGGAGAGTTCCAACGTGGCCCAATTGAATTGCGGCATATGTAGCTTCAAACAGGGTAACCCCTGTATGATAGGGTGCATGGTCTTCTCCAAGACAAAGAAGGAAATTGATTCAGTATGGAGAGCTCTGGTGCGAAGGCATATCGGTTCGGTACAGCAGGTAACATCACAGGTAAAGGCTCCCCGTGTATTGATGATAAGAGTAGTGGAGTCTTCAGAGTGGTGAGGGGAATCCTCAAATGTTCCACTAAACGTTGAAGAATAAAATTGCCTCCTGCCCGAGTCTACCAGAACAAGCATCTGGAATTCCAATGGTCCGCAGATCAGAGAGACAGGGAGAGAGAGCGAAGGAGAGGGCATAGTGAGACCTAAGAAGAGAGCTCCCGCAGGACTTAGGTCCATCCGTTTCCCGGACATATTGGGCATGTTTGGACTGCATGACCAGCTTGACCACAGTACATGTACAAAACCATTCCTCTTCCGAAGTCTTCTCTCTTTGGATGTCAGGTGACTGCGACCAAGTTGCATCGGTTCTTCCCCACTGGCAACAGGAGTCAAAGGAACCATCCTGAGTGCAGGTTTCACACGAACTTTCTTCTGAACAGGTCCTTTACAAGGCTTGAATTCTTGCACCTTATCACGAAGCTGGTGATCAATTTAGTAGCTAAGGCAACTAGCTCATCCAGCAAGTCAGATGTCTCACAAGCAGCCAGCTCGTCCTTCAAGTGGGAATCTAGACCTTTGAAGAAGAGAGTTTTCAGGCATCTAGGGTCCCAATGTAATTCAGCCACAAGAGTCTTAAACTCTATAGCGAAATCAGCCAGAGGTCGTTTACCTTGCTTCAGGTCCACCAATGCAGATCCAGCAACAGTGTACCGGGCAGGATCATCAAAAACGGATTTAAACAAGTCCAGAAACCCATCAATATCCTATAGTATAGGGTCTTTGCTTTCCCACAGCGAGGAAGCCCAAGTCAAGGCCCTTCCATCCAGGTAGGATAGGATATAAGTAGTCTTGGCATAAGCTTTGGGGAAATGACTGAGTTGTAATGCAAAATGCATACAACACTGATTTAAAAAGCCTCTGGTTCTCTGAATCTCCCCAGAGAAACGTACAGGAGTAGCAAGAGGCACGATAGTCTTTATAGTTACTTCAGGTAAATGACTTTCATTACCTGATGTAGAACCTTGGTTCATCTGTGCGTGCAGCTGATTAAATGCAGTAGTCAGATTCTCCAATGCGTTTTGTTCAGTAATGTGCAGGGCCAGGCCTGGAATGGCCTGCAAGGAGTTGAGCTGAGCCGGATCCATGGAGTTAGCAATCTGTTATGGTTAATGGTGTTTGGGTAGATCCTTGGACACTGTGGCAGCTGACCACGCCCACAGGGGGCAGCCCCGTGAGGGACCACGGTGTCGGGCTAGAGTCTGGACGCACAAACACAGATTGAATCTTTATTTAAACAGTATGAGTGACCACCAGAGGTGGCAGTAGTGAGTAGTGGTTGTAGAGCCCGGCTGGGCGCGTCTCTCACAGTAACGCTGGAAAAGCGGATCTCTTAAAGAGCAGTGCTGTAGTGGAAAGAGACTGAGAGATATGAGTACACATATGATGGAATAACATTCAGAGTCCCAATTTTGGTAACAGGAGAGAGCTCCGAGGCAGGGAGAGCAGGCCCTCGAGGAGCGAGTATCTGATCCCTGAGGCTAGAGCAGAGAGACTCGGTAGCATTGTACTCACTTAGCTGTATCAGAGATTCCACTAGACGAGAAGTCTGGCACTGGAGCAGAGAGCAGGCCCTCGAGGAGCGAGTACCTGGTTCCAGTGAAGCAGTACTGTGGAAGAGGGTAAGTCTGTACTCATTGATGGTAACTGTAGAGCGGTTCCTCCAAGTAGAAGTTAAGGGTGCAGGCACTGAGGCAGGGAACATGGGCCCTCGAGGAGCGAGTACCGGTTTCCTGATAGCATCTGAAAGAAGCAAAGAGGCCCCTGAGGTGCGGGTACCCAGTTAGAGACCCCGAAGTGTAGTAAGAGTTCCAGAAGAGCTGGAGTGGCAGAGTAGCTTAGGAACGGAGAGCAAATCCCATCTGTAAGGTATCCCTTGCTAACTCAATGAGCTAGCAAACAAAGTAGGCAGATATAGCTGCCTACTTTGTGACGTCAGAACAGGGGGATGCCCCTGAGGTTCGCACCAACGTGGAAATAAAGATGAGGGCGGCGTGCGCGTGCGCGCCCCAGAGGTACCTTGAAGGAGAATGGCAGGGAGGCAGCACCAAAGCCGCTCCGGGATCACCGGAGAGAACGGCAGGCAGAAGCCGCGGTGGCCATCAGTCCAAGGTGAGCCGGAGGAGCCGAGAGTAGAGAGAGGTAGAAGTAGAGAGAAGTAGGAGCTCTTGTGGGTAGTATGGAGAGTGTTATGGATTGAATTAAAAATAAGTATGTCAATTACATTGTCAACATACCTGTAAATACCTCGTCTGTTCTACGGCAGTTGATATGAACAGCTCATCAGGTTCCTCGTCTTCCACGGGGAGAGAAGACCATCCTTCCATTGCTTTAGATAACATGAATGAAATTTTATTTCCAGCCGAAACTGAAACAGCACAAGAACAATAACATTTTTGAGATCTGAAAACTCCAACTCAATGCTCTGAATTCTAATTACTAAAGAATTATCCAATAACCCAGTGAAAGAAAATCTACTGGAGTTTACTTTTCTTTCTACCACTTTTTACAGTTTGAAACATGAGTGTACAATAAAAGCCATCAGAGTTAACTTTGATTCCCCACCTTACTGCTGTGGCAAAATCTTTGTCTTTTCTATCTTGATCAATTTTTCCAACTGTACTTAGTTTTAGAGAAGACAGATTTGGCCACTCTAATTCATTCATTAGTTACATAATAGAGTACTGTAACTCACTTTTGTTTGGTTTACCAAATAAGCATATGTTTCAATTGCAAAGGATACAGAATACTGCCGCTCACAAGCTGCAGGGCGTATGCCTATGACATCATATATCTTTGGCCCTACAGCCCTTCAAAGGATCACAATTGAGTTCTAGAGCTAGTTCAAGATTTTATCCTTGATTTTTAAAAATTTGAATGATACGGCACCTTAATATTTGAAATCCAGGGCATGCCAGTATCTTCCTATGAGACATCTTAGGTCCGCAAGTGAGACCCTGTTGTGCACGCGCCCTGCTTCAGAAGAAAGACCGATGTGCACCACTAGCTGTGGAATTCTTTAGCCTGCTCCACTAGAGATATGTGTGACTACTCTACTTTTAGAAAGTCGACAAAAAGTGCTCTTTTTGAAGGTAATTTTTATAACAGCCTGCAGGAGAAAGTACATACAAACTTCAGAGTCAACTTTCAAAGCAGACTTGTGCGCAAAGGTTCACTTTGAAAATTAGCAAGTGTACATGGACGCCTGCATGACATAGGCATGTGCGTTTACTCCTGCTTGGCATAAATGTTTGTGTATATTTAAGCAAATATTTTTTAAAATCGAAAGAATGTGTGCAAATGGTTCCCCTTCCCCAACTCTGTCCCCCGGGACACCTCTTTCAAATATGTATAAAGTATAAGCAAAATCTCTTCTGCATGGACTTTTATGCATGCAACCTCTGGGTTAATTTTTAAAAATCCATTTTGCATGCGTAAATGCATTTAAAAATTATCAAAGTTACCTGGAAAAATTTATTCTGCTAACTTGGTTGAGATATACAGTGGCATGGGTGCAACACTGAATTTGTCTGGCTAACTTTAGGGTACTCTCGTAGTGTACACAAAAGCGCATGCGAAACCGGGCTGTGCATGTACATTTACACCATATGCACTGGCCCCCCCCTTGATTTTGAAAGCTCCACCTACACGCATTAAAGAGGACTTTACGTATGGAAGTTGCTTTGAAAGTCAAGCCCCATGAGGACAATTTTCAAAGCCAATTACCTGTTTTTCCCTTGCCAAATCAGCCATCAGGAAACTGTCCTCCCTCAATGGAGCCATGATATGCAGACTTCTCAGCCACATGATGGGGGGCACGTTTATGTTGGAGGAGGAACATAACATGCGTAGATCTCATTTTTCAATCTATGTGCGGTTTTTTTTCCAAGAAAGAAGTACCCGCACAAGAAAAGGTGAGGCGCAAGTGTCTGTGGGCAGTTTTGTACCAGCTGCAAGTTTGAAAGGAAAAATAAACGTGTACTCCCACCTTTGAAAACTGGTGCAAAGCCGCGGGGAAAAGATACTCTCCTACTTTGTCCCAGCGAGGCCAGTTTGAAGATTACCCCCTTCCCCCCTAACTCAAAACTGTTGAGCGTTTGTGATCTGCTGATTTTTTTGAGCAGTTTCTTGCCTTCCTCAGCTTGAAGAGGTCCTGCATACCTTGATAAACTGGAGAGAGGAATGAGTGTATGCTGTTAACGTAATACTCACACTTAACGTTGGTCAGGCTCTTTTCAAAAGCTGCCTTGAGCATTGCCACATTTCCTTTCAACGTCTTTCTAGAGGGTTTTAAAATAAATAAGCAAGCATTTAAAATAGATCTCTAAAACCTCATTAGAACATGTCCTGCCAGAATCTTCAAAGTCTGACCAGACAGCAGGTCTTAAAACCGAACCTGGATAAATCTGAAGCCATGATGAGTTAGACTCCATGAGGGACAAGTAGGACTCCCAAGTTACCTTTAAAATGAGGGTTGCCTCCTAGACCCGGCAGGGGGAAGGATGGATCCTGACAGGGAGGGGAGGGGGGTTCAGGGAGTGGGAGTTATGTACTTCTTATTGTTATTGTTCATATTTTATTAGTGCTGTTGTCACTTAAATTGAAAAACTCAATAAAGATATGATGACAAAAAAAAAAAAATGAACAGGGTTGTCTCTCAGATACCTTGGGATTATAATTCCAGAAAACCAAGCTAAATTACACAAGGCTGATACCATGCCCTTAATGGAATCAACAAGAGGGGCATTGCAATATGGGACTATACTGCTGGTTTCTCAGAAAGGAAAAATTCAGCTATTGCACATGATCTATTCTCCTCAAGTTGTTATATGTATTTCAAACTATTGCCATTTATTTGGCAAAAAAAGACCTAGATGTGATTAAAAGAATTATCTGGAAATTCGTGGGGAATGGAAAACAAAATTCCAAAGGTCAGCTGACAACAGTGAGAACACCAAGGATTGAATCTGCCAAACTTTAAGTAAAATTTAACCTTTGTCAGGGCTTTTCAAATTTGTCCTGGGGACCCCACAGCCAGTTGAGTTTTCAGGATATCCACAGCGAAAATGCATGAGATAAATAGGTAGTATGAAAAAAATCTGTAATAAATAAATAATAAATAAAATAAATATACTGAGTCTTCATTGTGGATATCCTGAAAACCGTACTGGCTTTGGGGTCCCCAGGACAGGATTAAGTCCTGGCCTATGATATATGAAATTTGAGCCACTGGTTCTTAGATATAGTCTACTATCCCGTTAGATATAGATGCAGCCTTGACAGAACCCTTGGATATACGACATGTAGAACACACCATGTCCGCAAAACTGCCCACACATGCCACTGTCAATGCCCTCAGGAAGGAGTACTGGAGATGCGAATGGAGTCTCTACCATTGGAAGGAATATTACACTGGAAGATATATGTACTGTTGATTATATGGATGGACTTTACTTTATTTCCTGTTATATCGAATTTATGTAAATTTACTGGTGAAGTTGCAACCAAAATGTATTTATTTATTTATTCAGGCATTTTATATACCGTCATTCCAAAAGAAGATCACAACAGTTTACAAAAGCAACATTCACATTATGGTTCAACACAATATCAAAACAAATTAACTAGATTGTTAAAATAGTAATTGTTATACTTAAGTTCCTTTTTCAATAACCTTCACATATTAGTCAGAGAGTTGTCTTAATATATTTTACGTCTCACAATAATAGCAATCCAGGATGAGAAGATGGATTGTCTGGAAGGGAAAGTCACCACTATGGGATGCCAGATTGTTGGTGTTGCAGTTGGACACTGCTGGCGAGGTAGTGGACCCTTGGGCCGGCCTACCTAGGGTGACGGGGTAGGCCGGGAGGCGGAGCCACAGGCAGGAGGTGTTCACCCGGGAACCAGGAACCCCCCAGGAGGAGCCCGTAGGGCACTGGGACCTCGGGACTTGGAGTATAGGCAGAGAGTCCAGAGGCAGGGATGGGCTTAGGCCGGGACCAGAGTAAACAGGATGGATAGGAAGTCCAAGGTACCCGGGAAGCTGATGACAGGGCAGCGGGCGGCAGCGGAATCTGTAGCAAACCGGAGGCTGAAGCAGGCTGTAAGCTGAAGCGGAGTTCGTAGCAAACCGGAGCTGGAGCAGGCTGTAGGCTGAAGTGGAGTCTGTAGCAAACCGGAGCAGGCTATAGGCTGAAGCGGAGTCTGTAGCAAAGCGGAGTTGGAGCAGGCTGTAGGCTGAAGCGGAGTCTGTAGCAAACCGGAGCTGGAGCAGGCTGTAGGCTGAAGCGGAGTCTGTAGCAAGCCGGAGCTGGAGCAGGCTGTAGGCTGAAGCGGAGTCTGTAGCAAACCGGAGTTGGAGCAGGCTGTAGGCTGAAGCGGAGTCTGTAGCAAACCGGAGCTGGAGCAGGCTGTAGGCTGAAGCGGAGTCTGTAGCAAGCCGGAGCTGGAGCAGGCTGTAGGCTGAAGCAGAGTCTGTAGCAAACCGGAGCTGGAGCAGGCTGTAGGCTGAAGCGGAGTCTGTAGCAAACCGGAGTCAGAGGCAGGCAGCAGGCTGAAGCGGAGTCGGAAGCAAACCGGAGTCAGAAGCAGGAAACGTGGAGATCACCAGGAATGCAACTAAGAACAACTATGCAGTTGTGAACCTCGTTGCAAGGCAATGAGAGAGAGTTTGAGCGCCGGTTATATCGGGACTTGGGCGTGACGTCAGCAGCACGGGCGGGGCCAGGCTTCCGGGAGTTGAGCGCTCAAGATGGGCGTCCTCGCGCGCGCGAGACGGAGGAGAAGCAGGCACGTAATGGCGGCCGCCACGTGGAGTGAGAGAAGCCCCCGGGGTCCAGAGTAGGCGGAACGCGGCGATTCCTGAAGCGGAGATAGGCAGGGTTGAGCCCTAAGTGGGGGGAAGCGGTGGAGACCGCAACAGTTGGACTAAAGTCATCTAATGTACCTTTTGTCAAGGACTGTTTGACTTTATACAACAAATGAGAATCGTCTCAGAGAAAGGAGTCTTCAAAGTTTGAACTTTCCTCAGTTAAGATATGGACCCAACCCCTCCAGGAATTATTTATGAAATACAGAAAAAAGACACTTAAGATACCCAAAGATAGACTACCTGTCATCTATACTAAACAACCCCGGAGAATTATGTGCTTCCGTAAAGAAAGTAATTAACCCCATCTTGGCCACCTCTACTTTCCCACCCACACTCCCGGGAATGAACATCGCGGAGACATTCGCCTCTCACTTTACAGTAAGATAGCAACTGTAAACACCACCTTTAATAATTCCCATACTGAAGAATCTGATGAATTGACTATGGATGGCCCAACATGGAATGTTTCGGCCACATTAGAGCATCTAATACTACTGAGATTATCAATAACCTGAAGCCATCGTCTAATCCCCTTAACCCATGCCATACTACACCACTTAAACTTATTATATTGGATATTGCTCCATTTATCACTAAGTTCATTAATTCATCACTCCAACATGGTGTCGTGCCTGACCCACTAAAACAAGCTTCAGTCTGGCCCATAATCAAAAAACCTTCAGCTGACCCTACTCTCATCTCCAATTACCACCCGATCTCCTCTCTCTTTCATGGCCAAAGGTATAGAAACAGCAGTTCTTCACCAACTCTGCAACTTTATTGACTCTAACAATATCCTTAACCTGTATCAGTTCACATTCAGGAAGCACCACAGCACTGAATTACTGTTGCTCTCCAGTGCTTGACACAATGAGACAGGTTTTTGATCAAGGCTCTGCATTCCTTCTATGTCTCCTTGACATCTCCGCTGCATATGACACTGTTAAACATTCCATCTTACTTTCAAGATTGCGTTCTATTGGTATGACCAGTTCTGTTCTGGCCTGGTTCTCTTCATCCCTCAACAACAGGACTCAACAAGTCCAAATTTATTCTTTTACTTCCTCCATGGTGCCTCTGTGTTCTAGGGTACCCCAAGAATCTGCTCTCTCTGCTGCTTTGTTTAACCTTTACCTAACTCCTTTATGCCGTATCCTTTCTAACCTTGGAGTTCAATATAAAATTTATGCCGATGGTATTCAATTCTTTTTTACTCTGAAAGAAACATGGGCCCTCACAGAATCTTTCCACACCCACTGTCTTACAACCATTCAAAAATGGCTCCTTGGCAATAAATGAGACCTCCAAAAACACACAATGGAGCCACAGAAATGCACTCCAATATCAAATTATAAACACCAAAGGAGATGCAAAAAATTGAAAAGGTCTAAACTTCTTGAATGTTACTCTGCATAAGTTTCACAAATTTAATTTGTCCCTCCCGATGCAGCCTTCGGGCGAAACACGGGGTCCATGTCGAAGGACCCTAATGAGAACTGCTATATGACAGATGAGCAGTGGAGTTGCCGATTGAATTAAAGAAAATTTGTTTTCTAGATACAAATATCTAGTTTGGACCTTTTCAATTTTTTGCATCTCCTTTGGAGTTTTTAATAAATTAGACCTCAAAATCTCTAAAACAGAAATCATTATTTTATCACGCTATCCAGCTGATAACACACTCACCAATTTCTCTTTTGAATCCCAATCCATGGGGAGTGTAGATTGTTAATCAAAGAGGATATGATCATGGTGAGCTTGTACTGAATATGATAAGAGAATGGGAGCCAGGAGAGATATGTTCGCGCATGGGAGTGTTAGTAAGGAGTCTTGCTGCCGAGTTTTGTATAATCTGCAGTGGACGGATCAAGTATAAGGGTAGACCTGCTAAGAGGGAGTTGCAGTAGTCTATAATGGAGAATAGTAGCGATTGAAGGACAGACCTGAAATCAGAGTGTTCAAGAAGGAGTCTAAGGTGACAAAGTAAATGTAGTTTGTAGAAGGAGGAGTTGGTAATAGTTCTTATGTGGTCGTGCATAGAGAGAGAGGGGTCAATTGTGATACTCAGATTGCGTACACTTTGGGAGATGGTGATGGAATTCCGCAATTATAAAACTCCACACTCCCTCCCGACCCCTCAGATCATCTAACAATGCTATTAGATGTCCCATCTCCTAAGCTTACACACCTTGAGGAAGCCAGAGAATGTGCTTTCTTCTTTGCAAGACCACTCCTATAGAACAGCCTACCAAAGGAAGTAAGATGCCTTCGAGAGAGAACCCACCTTTTTAAGATAAGCTTTCAGTGATTAATATGTCTTATTTTGACCTTTTGTTTTAGATATTATTTGATTTTATATTTTGTGTTCATATTTTACAGATTTTATATTTCGTGTTCGTATTTTATGTTAGCTATAATTGGACATTTATTATTTTATATGGTGAAATATTATGAATGTACTTTTGTAATCCGCTCTGAATATAAGAATGGCAGAATAGAAATATTTTAAAATAAATAAATAACTTAAAAAACCCAACCCTAAAAACGACTCTCTTCAAAAAAAAGCGTTCCCGAACCTAAATGATAATGAATTACCCCCAGTATGTCCTTCCTCTGAGAATGCTACTTAGCTGACTTCTGACCATGTTTTTGGCCCCCCTGTCTCAGAGTGACCTCCCTCATGCGCTCCCCTTTTACTGAAGAATGATGTAACGTCCTGTTCTCTCCTGTCCATTTGATTGAATAATGTTTTTATTGTACCCTGCTCTGAACGTTGGAAGGGTGGGTAATAAATGTTTCTAAATAAATAAGTGTGAGGCAAAAAGTTGGGTCTGCACACTATCCCATTTCTAGATAGCCTAGCTCTGTCTGCCTTCCTAGAAGGTTCAACTGGAAGAGATTGTATCAAGTGGTATACTTTTGGTGGCTTTCAGTTCTGAATCTGAAAATAATTGGTTACTTAGACTATAAATATAGAAAACTGTGGTGTTTTTTTTTTATGGTTAGGTTCTAAGAATTTTTCCTGATGTAACCAGGTCTACCCAACTTCATAGTAAAGAATTTCTTTTTTTGCAACAACATGTGATGGAGTTGGGAGCTACTTACATTTTGAAATTTTCACATAAATGCCTCACAAGCGTCTCATTCAAGTTTGTGCTCTTTGATCCATCTTATTTGGATATTTTTCCACAAAATAAAATGCCTTTGAGTTAACTTCTCTTCCTATCAATTTAAGAGGTTCATTGAAGGTTTAGGAGCTTGCGAATGTAATTTTGGCACATTTTCCTTTTTTTTCTTTAAAAATGTATTTTTTATTCTATTTTGCCCTTCTTCTTCTTCTCCCCCTTTATTGTGGGCTGGGCTTTTGCTGTATTTGTTAATCACACAATTACTGGATTTTTGATGCGCATTCTGTGAAGCATTCTTGAATTGCATGTTTTGTAAATTATTGGGGGTCATTTATTAAGCTAGGTTAGTGCTTTACTGTGTGGTAAATAGCCTAGCGCAGAGATATTGTGCGGGTGATGCATTGTCCTCTCGCATCAAGGATGTGTCTCCCAGGGCTACTGCCGAGGATGGAAGGGTTAGGTTGGCGGTCATAGTTGGTGATTCGATTATTAGGAATGTAGATATCTGGGTGAGAAGATTGTTAACATGCCTACCTGGTGCGAAGGTGGCGGACCTCATGCATCACCTAGATAGGATTTTAGACAGTGATGAGGAGCCTGCTGTCGAGGTACAGGAGGGCACTAATGACATAGGAAAATGTGGGAGGGAGGTTCCGGAAGCCAAATTTAGGCTCTTGGACAGAAAGCTGAAACCCAGAACCTCCAGGGTAGCATTCTCTGAAATGTTCCCTGTTCCACCTGCAGGTCCTCAGAGGCAGGCAGAGCTCCGGAGTCCAAATGCATGGATGAGAAGATGGTGCAAGGAAGAATCTGGGGAACCTTTTGGGGAAGGGGGAGTCTTTTCTGAAGGGATGGGCTCCACCTTAACCAGGATAGAGCCAGGTTGCTAGCGCCAACCTTTAAAAAGGAGATAGAGCAGCTTTTAAACTAGAACAAAGAGGAAAGCCGACAGTCGCTCAGCAGCATGTGGTTTGGAGGGAGGAATCTTCAAAGGATATTACTGAAGCATTAGAGTTACGGCACCCCAACAGAGAGATTCCAATAATAAGAAAAGTATTCCATGTTCTTATAAGTAAAGAATCACCGGAGCTAAAAGATTCCAAATTATCCCTGATAACTGAAAAGCAGAATGTTAATAGAAACAAAAAACACACTTTGAAATGTTTGTATGCTAATGCCAGTTATGGGAGAGTTAGAGTTTACAGCAGTGAATGATGATATCGACTTAATTGGCATCTCAGAGACATGGTGGAAGGAGGATATCCAGTGGGATAGTGCTATACCAGGGTACAAATTATATCGCAATGATAGAGAGGAGTAACTTGGTGGCAGGGTGGTGCTTTATATCCGGGATGGCATAGAGTGCAACAGGATAAAGATCCTGCAAGAGACTAAATGCACAATCGAATCGAAATTCCTTGTGTGTTGGGGAAGAGTATAGTGATAGGAGTATATTACCATCCACCTGCCAAGATTGTGAGATGGACAGAAAAATGCTAAGAGAAATTAGGGAAGCTAACCAAATTGGTCGTGCAGTAATAATGGGAGATTTCAATTACCATAAAAAATAAACATATCACAATTTTTTGTTTTTTAAATGCTATGATTTATTTTTTAAAACTTGATATTTTCATGCAAATCATTTATAAATTTGGGACCTTCATAACACCCACGGTGCTGCAAGTATTCACTTGTATTTCACACCTGTGTGGGTCCTTTTTAATCAAAGGTCCATTAGTCCAACTTTTGCAAAGTGATTTTTAACTTTTTTTATGTTTTTCTTAAAACTCAAAGAATTGTATTTCCCTTAGATTCTTTGAGGCAATGTCGGAGTTCTTGAGTCAAAAGTCCGACGCGCACGTTTCGCAAGCCGCTGCTTCAGGGACGTCTCATGCTGACTCACTCTACCCGGCGCACCTCCGGATACTTCACAGGGTGCTGCTGCGGGGAAATCTCAAAATACTTTGATTTTACAGATGTCCCTCCGAGTGATTCAGACCTGTCACCATTTTTTGTCTCGGCATGTAGATACACGTGCAACCCCCGAAAACCTACCCCTGCCTCCCCCTGCACGCGCCGAGCTTATCTTGCATATGCTCGGGGCGCGCGCAAGCCCCGGGACGTGCGTAAGTCCCGTGGCTTGAAAAAAATGGGCGTTCCGGGAGCAGGATGCCAGCCCGGGGGCGTTCCGGGGGCGGGACCGAGGCCTCTGGAACAGCACCGGGCCGGGAGATGGAGAGCCAGCGGAGGCAGGCGTAACTTCTCCAACAAAGGTCAAGAGGGGGTTTTAGTTAGGGCTGGGGGTCGGGTTAGATAGGGGAAAGGATGGGAAGGTGCAGGGGGCGAAAGGAAAGTTCCCTCCGAGGCTGCTCCAATTTTGGAGCGGCATCAGAGGGAACGGAGGAAGGCTGCACGGCTCGGCGCGCGCAAGTTGCACAATTGTGCACCCCCTTGCGCGCACCGACCCTGGACTTTATAACATGCGTGCGGCTGCGAACGCATGTTATAAAATCGGGCGTAGATTTGTTCGCACCATGTTACGCGAACAAATCTACGCCCACGCGCATGTTATAAAATCTGGCCCAAAGTATTTTGAGATTTCTCCGCAGCAGCACCCTGTGAAGTATCCGGAGGTGCGCCGGGTAGAGTGAGTCAGCATGAGACGTCCCTGAAGCAGCGGCTTGCGAAACGTGCGCGTCGGACTTTTGACTCAAGAACTCCGACATTGCCTCAAAGAATCTAAGGGAAATACAATTCTTTGAGTTTTAAGAAAAACATAAAAAAAGTTAAAAACCACTTTGCAAAAGTTGCACTAATGGACCTATGATTAAAAAGAACCCACACAGGTGTGAAATACAAGTGAATACTTGCAGCACCATGGGTGTTATGAAGGTCCCAAATTCATAAATGATTTGCATGAAAATATCAAGTTAAAAAAAAAAAATTGTGATACAACGTTTATTTTTTGATGTTATTTAGATCGTTGTTTTGTGGATAAAATAGACACATCATTTCATTAGATTTCAATCACCCCAATACTGACTGGGTAAATGTAATATCAGCACATGCTAGAGAGATAAAGTTCCTGGATAGAATAAATGACAGTTTTATGGAGCAATTAGTTGAGGAACCAACAAGAGAGGGAGCAATTTTAGATCTAATTCTCAGTGGAGACCAGGATCTGGTGAGAGAGGTAATGGTGGTGAGGCCACTTGGCAATAGTGATCATAACATGATCAAATTTGAATTAATGATAGGAAGGGGGATAGTAAGTAAGTCCATGACTCTAGCACTAAACTTTCAAAATGGAAATTTTGACAAAATGAGGAAAATAGTTAAAAAAAACAAAACAAAAAAAAAACCTGAAAGTTGCAGCTACAAAGGTAAAGAGTGTGCAGAACAGGCATGGACATTGTTTAAAAATATCATCTTAGAAGCGCAGTCCAGACGTATTCCATGCATTAAAAGGCAGATTTTAACAGCCTTGTGCGCACAAAAACAGCCATTTATGCGATAAGTGGCCCAAGCAGGAGCTATGCAGATTTTAAATAGCCAGGAAGGGCGCATGTATATTGATGTATGTGTGCCCAGAAGAAGTGGGCGGAAAAGGGGCAGGGCATGGGCATTCCAGAGGCGGTGCTAAGACTATTGTGTATAGCCTCTAATTTTCCTCAGCTGGCACGCACACCTTTGCTTCTGCTCCTTGTTAGGTGCAGAAGTCCATTTCGGGGGGGGGGGGAGATAGATCCGTGCCTAACAAGGAGCAGTAGCAAAGATGCGTGTAAGTTGTGTGTACAGCTTCAGACATGCGCGCGTGGAGAGTATTTTACTGTGCGGTGAAATACATGCATTTATGGGAACTTGTGGCCCTCTTAAAATCTACCTTTAAGGAAGGTGGCAGGAAGGCCAAACAGTTGCCACCATGGTTAAAAAGTGAGGTGATAGAGGCTATTTTAGCTAAAAGATCTTCATTCAAAAATTGGAAGGATCCATCAGAGGAAAATAGAATAAAGCATATGCATTAGCAAGCTAAATGTAAGACTTTGATAAGACAGGCTAAAATATAATTTGAAAAGAAGATGGCCGTTGAGGCCAAAACTCATAATAAAAACTTAAAAAAAAATATCCATAGCAGAAAGCCTGCGAGGGAGTCGGTTGGACCGTTAAATGATCAAGGGGGTTAAAGGGGCACTTAGAGAAGATAAAGCCGTTGTGGAAAGAATAAAGGAATTCTTTGCTTCAGTGTTTACTGAAGAGGATGTATGGGAGATACCTGTTCCGGAGACGGTTTTCAAGGGTGATGATTCAGATGAACTGAACCAAATTATGGTGGACCTGGAAGATATGTAGTAAGCCAGATTGACAAACTAAAGAGTAGTAAATCGCCTGGACTGGATGGTATACACCCCAGGGTTCTGAAAGAAATAAAAAATGAAATTTCAGACCTATTAGTAAAAATTTATAACCTATCAATAAAATTGTCCATTGTTCCTGAAGACTAGAGCATGACCAATGTAACCCCAATATTGAAAAAGGGCTCCAGGGGAAATCTAGGAAAATATAGACCGGTGCACTTGACTTCAGTGCCGGGAAAAATCGCAGGTAGACATGGTTTAATGGGTCACAGCCAACACAGATTTACCCAAGGGAAGTCTTGCCTCACAAATCTCCTACACTTTTATGAAGGGTTGAATAAACATGTGGACAAGGGTGAACTGATAGATGTGGTGTATTTGGATTTTCAGAAGGCGTCTGACAAAGTCCCTCATTAGAGGCTTCAAAGAAAACTAACAAGTCATGGGATAGGAGGTGATATCCTTTTGTGGCTTGCAAACTGGTTAAAAGAAAATGGAGAGTAGGATTAAATAGTCTGTTTTCACATTGGAAAAAGTTACAGTGAAGTGCCTCAGGGATCTGTACTAGGACCGGTACTTTTTAGTATATTTATAAATGATCTGGAAAAGGTGCTAAAATTTGTGAATGATACAATATTATGCAAAGTAGTTAAATCTCAAACAGATTGTGATAACTTGCAGGAGCACCTTGTGAGCCTGGAAGATTGGGTGTCCAAATGGCAGATGAAATTTAATGTGGACAAGTGCAAGGTGATGCATTTAGGGAAAAATAATCCTTGCTGTGGTTACACGTTCTGTTCCACATTAGGAGTTACCACCAGGAAAGAGATCTAGGTGTCATAGTGGATAATGTATTGAAATCGTCAGCTCAGTGTGCTGTGGTGGTCAAAAAAGCAAATAGAATGTTAGGAATTATTAGGAAGTGAATGGCAAATAAAATGGTGGATGTCATAATGCCTCTGTATCACTCAATGGTGAGAACGCACCTTGAATATTGTGCGCAGTTCTGGTCACTGCATCTCAAAAAAGATATAGTTGCACTGGAGATAGTACAGAGAAGGGCAACCAAAATGATAAAGGGGGATGGAACGGCTTCCCTATGAGGAAAGGCTAAAGAAGTTAGGGCTGTTCAGCTTGGAGAAGAGATGGCTGAGGGGGGATACGATAGAGGTCTACAAAATCATGAAAGGACTTGAATGGGTAAATGTGAATCAATTATTTACTCTTTTGGATAATACAAGGATTAGGGGGGCACTCCATGAAGATAGCAAGTACCTCATTTAAAACAAATTGGAGAAAATTCTTTTTCACTCAATGCATAATTAAGCTCTGGAATTCATTGCCAGAGGATGTGGTTTCGGCAGTTAGTGTAACTGGGTTTAAAAAAGGTTTGGATAAGTTCCTAGAGCAGAAGTCTATAAACTGCTATTAATCAATAAGGATTAGTAGCTTGGGATCTATTCATTTATGGCTGGATTTTAAATCTCCCGCGTGTGTAAAATTCGGCCTTTACGCGCGTGGCTGGGCCTTGCGCGCGCTGATCCTATTTTCAAAAAGGTCCGGTCACGCGCGTAAAGGCTGGTACATGCATACATGCCGACCTTCCTGCAAGGGGTGGGCCCGAGGGCGTGTTCTGAGAGGGGAGGAGCAGGCCAGGACTGTGGCATTGATTGCTATCCCGGAGCCTCGCATGCCGGCCAGCTGCCGGCATGCACACTTCAGGTCAGGCCCTGAAGTAAGTTGGGGAAAAAAAAACAAAACGAAAAAAGGTAGGAATTAGGAATTGGGGAGGAGAGGGGAAGGGGAAGGGAGGTTAGGTAGGGGTTAGGGAAGTTCCCTCCAAGACGCTCCTTAATTGGAGCAGACTGAGAGGGAACTGGGGAAGGCCGTGATGCATCGCTGCGCGAAATTTTCAGAACTGTACCCCCCCTTGTGCGCATGGATCACAAAATCTGGTGCGCATGTGCGTGTGGCCCGACGATTTTATAATATGCGCGTGCCGGCGCGCCCATGTTATAAAATCGGAAAACAAAAGGGCTACAATTGGTGTTCAATGTAATAACTAGAGAGGGGCTAGTTAAAACTTTTCAGGATGTCAAACAGAAATTTATTGAAGAAAGCTTTGATCCAGCCTACTTTGAAAAACCCAGGATTAGATCAATCAAGGATCATTATATACTACTTTAATTCTGACCTTTTTAGGCAAGGTGATTGAAAAGATAATGCCTCTTCAACAATTAGACAACTTGAAAGAGTCGGCCTGGTTACATCAGTGTAAATTTGGGTTAAGGATACATCATAGTACCAAAACTCTCCTATTATCCTTGTTGGATGAACTGAGGGGGGATATGATAGAGGTGTTTAAAATCATGAGAGGTCTAGAACGGGTAGATGTGAATCGGTTATTTACTCTTTCGGATAGTAAAAAGACTAGGGAGCACTCCATGAAGTTAGCATGGGGCACATTTAAAACTAATCGGAGAAAGTTCTTTTTTACTCAACACACAATTAAACTCTGGAATTTGTTGCCAGAGAATGTGGTTAGTGCAGTTAGTATAGCTGTGTTTAAAAAAGGATTGGATAAGTTCTTAGAGGAGAAGTCCATTACCTGCTATTAAGTTCACTTAGAGAATAGCCACTGCCATTAGCAATGGTTACATGGAATAGACTTAGTTTTTGGGTACTTGCCAGGTTCTTATGGCCTGGATTGGCCACTGTTCGAAACAGGATGCTGGGCTTGATGGACCCTTGGTCTGACCCAGTATGGCATTTTCTTATGTTCTTATGTTCTTATGCATTTGGAATGTGATAAAGGCCAAGGCACAATTGTGCTTTTAATGGATTAGTCAGTAGCCTATGAATGGACAACCATAAGTTACTAGATGACCATTTAATTACGCATTGGGAGGTCTTGTACTGAAATGAGTTGAGTCTTTTCTATTTGATTGATAATAGTAAAATTTATACTTATATTTTATTTCCTTTTCTTTAGTTCTACTAGACCTGTCCAGACCAATGGGTTGCTCCTCCCTGCCAGAAGATGGAGACAAAGAAAATATTTTCATGTAGCCTCCACTTCCCTTATAAGTTGGAGCAGCAAGATTCTTAATCAGTATACGTGGCCAGGCTAGAACAACCTACCCAAAATGGGGGCTTTCAACAATAACTACCATTCTCTTTTTGGATTATTAATAATAATATATATATGTAATCTTTTAAGCTGTATATCTCATGCTTTGTAGAAAAATCAGCAGTACTTTTCCCTTTCAATTCAAAACTTCTATGCAGACAGATGCCCATTTATAGGGAGGGATCCTGGATTTGTTTGGTAGGACTAAAGCAAAATTAATGGTAAGTATAAAAATATAAGTTTTGCCATACTGGGTCAGACCAAAGGTCCATTAAGTCCAAAAGTGGCCAATCCAGGTCACAAGAACCTGGCAGGATCCAAAAGGTAAATAGATTTTATGCTACTTATCCTAGGGATATGAAGAGGATTTCTCCAAGTCCACCTTAACAATGGACTTTTCCTATAAAAGGTTTTTCCTATGATTTGGTTTTTCTAATACCAAAAACACATCAAAATGATTCCCAAAAAGGAAAATGGTGCAAGTTAAAATATTATTTACAAAAAATATTTTGAATTTTATTATCTGATACAATCTATACAATGTTTTCTAAGAATTTACAAAGAATTTTTCCAAAAGCCTTAAACAGCACAACAACCAGGCTAAAATAAATGACACCAACCACTAGAGGTATACACCGCAACCAACGCACACACAAACCAATCACACTACATAATCAAGCAAAACACTCATTCCATACAAAATATATATTAAATATCCTTAAAATCAGAAAACTTTCACCCCTACAGGAAGCAGCCAAGAAAGTAAAATTCAACTAAATAGCTTCCAAGATCTTTTTTAATCTAACTGTCCTAAAAACAGCGGGCTCATCATTTGTTATTCACCTAATAATTCTTAACATGATTTTCCATAATGTTCTTATTTTCCAATTAAATCTCCAATGATGTCTCTTGAAAAACTAACTTGCACAGAAGAGCAAAGTTTTAAATATAGCAATATTCTCTCGCAGTTGCTATCCACCCAGTGGGTTTGATATCAATTTGCTGAAAATATTATATAATTTCCAAAGATTTCAGAATAATTTTGCAGCAGGGCTTAATTTGATTCTGGAACTATTTTTGTTGATCATTTTTTACAGCCATTTATTTCAGTTATTCCATCTTTTGTTCGTGATTCCACACATTTTTTGCAATGTTTGGATTCTGTATGCATTCCTGCAGTGGATTGTTGGTTGGTTAGTATGGACATTAACTCTCTTTATTCTAATATACCACAGCAAGAAGCATTGGCAGTTGTTGAATGAACTTTAAATAATCGTGATTTTCCATGTTGGGTCCCTACTTCCTTTTTAGTAGACTCAGCTACAATTGCTCTCACTGAAAATTTTTTTGAGTTTGATGGAGACTATATATAAACAAATTAAAGGCACTGCAATGGAGGCCACGATGGCCCCAGCTCTAACAAGTCTTTATGTCTCTGATTTTGAGGATTAGTTTGTTTATTCTTCATCTTTTTGGAAGAATATATTGTTGTGGGTGTGCTACATTGATGACGTGTTTTGCATTTGGTGTGGTTTAAGATCTGAGTTTATGACTTTTTTTTCGTATCTCAATAACTGTGATCCAAACCTTACTTTTACATATCAGATTGATGATTTCTATAAGGTTTCCTTTCTGGATATGTGGGTTATTAAAAATGGGGAGAGTGTCTCCACCAGATTGTTCACTAAACCCACTGACAAATAATCTTTTGCATTACAGTAGTTTTCACCCTCCACATCTAAAAAATAATATTCCGATCGGACAATTTTTTCATTTGCGGTAATTTTGTTCTACTAAGCAGGATTTTAAAAACAAAGCAAAGATTATGTTTAATCATTTTTTACATCGTGGCTACCCTTTCCAAGTGAATCGTAGGGCTTATAAACAGGTCCTATATATAAATTGGGACCTTCTTTTTCGGCAATCTCAGCACGATTCAGCAGATCCATATTGTTTGTGTTCTGCCTTATAGTAATATGTATTGGCAGATTGCTAAGATTAATAGAAAACATTGGCCTTTAGTACAGTCTCTTTCCCCTTTCTCTGATAAGACTCTCCTGTTTGCTTATAAACGCTCACGGAATCAACATGATATTCTTACATCATCCCGGTTTGCAATGCGGTGGTCTCCTTAGAGAAACGGGTCACATCAAAGTTGTGGTGGTTGTAAGGTATGCCATTGGTCTTTAAATATTATGGAATTTGTCCATCTGATTTCAAAGCAAGTGGGGCGCTGGGCCTACTTTATAAAGGCCTGGTGACGTGCGTAAAGCCCCCGGACGTGTCTAAGTCACGGGGCTTCGAAAAGGGGGCGGGGAGGGGGCAGGGCGGGGCCAGAGGCTTCCGGCACAGCGGCTATTTGCCGCTGTGTTGGAGGATCGCGTGCCGGTAGGCTGCCAGTGCGTGCATCTTGCGCATGCCCAGAGCAGGCGCAAAAGTTAAAACAGGTGGTGGGGGGGGGGGGGGGGGTTTGAGGATAGGGCTAGGGGGTGAGAGGGTTAGGGGAAGGGAGGTTAGGTTAGGGGGTTAGGAAGTTCCCTCCGAGGCTGCTCCGAAATCGAAGCCGGGTAGCGCGCACACATGGATGCCCGCGCGTAGGTATGAAAATCTACCCCCATGTGGGCATCTTCTCAAGTCATTTATATTGTTATTTGTCCTTGCAATCTTATTTATGTCAGTAAAACTATGAGAGCCATAAGATTTAGAATTATTGAACATTGTAGCTTGAACCATTGTGACCACACAGAGGCTCCATTAACAGCTCACTGGGTTGCTGCTGGTTATCAAATTAATGATTTGAGGTTTTTAGTTATACAACAAATACAATTCACATTTGGGGGTAACATCAACCGCTTTTTACTTCAGCAGAAACAACACTGGATATTTAAATTGGATTCCTTATGTACAAATGGTCTGAACAATAAAATTGAATGGGGTGTTTTTTTGTAAGAAGTGACACTATATGGTTCTGCTTGGTGCTGTAAATTAAACACTCCTTTCTTTACCTTGTGATTGTTTCATTTGAAGTCAGTGGGTGGGTATTTGAAAGAACATGTAGTTAAGCATTTCTATTGGCGTTTTCTATGATGTAGGGACTTGTTATCTTTTGCCACTACTTGCAAGTATTTAATATTTGTTATTCTCTTTCTAAGCTTTTCTTGGTCATGTTTTATTTTTTTCTTGTTCTTTTTGATGTTTTTATTTTGTATATTTTTCTTAAGTTATGCCACCACAAGAGATTTTGGCTAAATGTTAATTCCCCTGAAGAAGCCATTGTGGCAAAACATGTCGGGAGTGATGTGTTTTTTTTCTGTGAAACATGTTGGTTCAATTGCCTATTGCAAGAGAATGTTATCATATTCAGCATTTCACCCTGCTGCAAAATTATTCTGAAATCTTTGGAAATTATACGATATTTGCAGCAAATCAATATCAAATCCGCTGGGTGGATAGCAACTGTGAGAGAATACTGCTTTATTTAAAACTTTACACGTCTGTGCAAGTTACTTTTTCAAGAGATCTCATTGGAGAATTCAGTGGAAAATATGAAGAACATTATGGAAAATAATGCTAAGAATTATTAGGTGAATGAAGAACAATGAGCCCGCTGTTTTGGGACTGTGGGGAATAAAGGCTTTTGCTCAGTAGCTGGCATACCACACTGAGTTTGGCTGCGTTAGCATTCCTCAGCTCTCTGTACTTTCTTATCTCAGCTTCTTGGCTTCACAAACAACCTTTGCCCTAAACACAGAATGCTTGCTTGCTTTGACAAAGATAATAACATGAGTTAATCATGCACATAGCATAATAAGCCTTGCAGCTGTATATCCTGCAGTGTTGTAACCAATGGTATGATATTTACTCTGATGAGATGTAACCCAGGACAATAAAAGAAGTGCGCCCGTTTTTTAGTCGGGGTGCCTTCCCGAAAACTCCTGCCTGACGTGTCTGCTTCCGTGTGTCTCCCATCACCACATCTGGTGACCCCTCCAGACGACAATCCCCCTACTCATCCGGCCGGACGAGCCCAGGTGCACGCAGCGAACTTCGCTCCCACATTCGTGAATATTGGGGGGGGGGGGGGGGGGGGGAACTGTCAGCTCAGCAGAAGGTTCATACAAAAGAGTTGCAGAAAATAGTAAGAAATCATTTCTTTATTACAAAAGGAGAGGCAATTAACGTCAGACTAGGAGATATAGAAAATATGTTGAAAGAAATAAAAAGCCAGTGCCCGTGGTATCCAAAGGCTGGTACTTTGAATATCCAGGACTGGATCACCTTAGGGAATGCCTTGTACGCACCCCCGCATGCCTCAATAAAACATCTATTGCTTTGGCAAAAATGCACGGAAGCGATAGAAAATCTGGGGACACACAATCACAAGGCACTGTCCCCAACCAAGGCTTCCGTGGCATCCTCCGAGTCCACCTCAGAGGAAGAACCCCAGGAAACCAAAGAAACTGAAATCAAAGAAACTAACCTCCCTCCGGCTTACCCTCAAACCCCTTCACCACCCACAAGCTCCCTGTACCCCCAGCTGCCATTGCCTGCGACAGTCGCTGATTCTGCATCACCGATTTGTCCAGATAAATTATCATTACACAACGCCGCTCCACGTAGCGACCTATGCGGTGCGGTCCGCGTGGGGTTTCACCAAGAACAAGTGAAAGGAAATCTCACAGGAGAGGAATTATTGGAGGGGCTTCAAGCATTTCCCATCACGGAGGTCCCTAATAACCAGGGTGGGATTCAGTATCAGTGGTCAGCACTACCTTATAGTATTTTAAGGGAACTTCAAAAGAGCATCACAGAAAAAGGAATTCATTCCACCTATACTCGAGGGATGTTAGAGGGAATTGCGAATGGCTATAAATTAATTCCCCAGGATTGGAAAGATCTGGCCCGTTTGATCCTTACCCCTGCTCAGTATGTGGTTTGGGACTGGCTATAGTCCTGGCTCCCCGACATGGCAGGTCTCAGAAAGATAATTCCCATTGTATTACTTTGTATCTTCATTCTAATATGTTGCTGCTGCTGTATTCAATGCTTGCCCAACCTGGCTAACATACTTATACCTAAAACACAACGTAAAGATTTCCTGTAAAATATAAAAGAAAGGATGAGATGTGGGGAATAAAGGCTTTTGCTTAGTAGCTGGCATACCACACTGAGTTTGGCTGCGTTAGCATTCCTCAGCTCTCTGTACTTTCTTATCTCAGCTTCTCGGCTTCACAAACAACCTTTGCCCTAAACACAGAATGCTTGCTTGCTTTGACAAAGATAATAACATGAGTTAATCACGCGCATAGCATAATAAGCCTTGCAGCTGTATATCCTGCAGTGTTGTAACCAATGGTATGATGTTTACTCTGATGAGATGTAACCCAGGACAATAAAAGAAGTGCACCCGTTTTTTAGTCGGGGTGCCTTCCCGAAAACTCCTGCCTGACGTGTCTGCTTCCGTGTGTCTCCCATCACCACAGGGACAATTAGGTTAAAGAAGATCTTGGAAGCTAATTAGTTGAACTTCACTTTCTCAGCTACTTCCTGTGGGGGGTGAAAGTTTGCTGATTTTAAGGATATTTCATATATATTTTGTATGGAATGAGTAAGAACCTGCCATGCCTTACTGCAATACTGGGTCAGACCAATGGTCCATCAAGCCCAGCATCCTGTCTCCAACAGTGGCCAATCCAGCTCACAAGAACCTGGCAAGTACCCAAAAACTAAATCTATTCCATGTTACTGTTGCTAGTAATAGCAATGACTATTTTCTAAGTCAACTTAATTAATAGCAGGTAATGGACTTCTCCTCCAAGAACTTATCCAATCCTTTTTAATCACAGCTATACTAACTGCACTAACCACATCCTCTGGCAACAAATTCCAGAGTTTAATTGTGCGTTGAGTGAAAAAGAACTTTCTCCGATTAGTTTTAAATGTGCCACATGCTAACTTCATGGAATGCCCCCTAGTCTTTCTATTATCTGAAAGAGTAGATAACCGAGTCACATCTACCCGTTCTAGACCTCTCATGATTTTAAACACTTCTATCATATCCCCCCTCAGTCGTCTCTTCTCCAAGCTGAAAAGTCCTAACCTCTTTAGTCTTTCCTCATAGGGGAGCTGTTCCATTCCCCTTATCATTTTGGTCGCCTTTCTCTGTACCTTCTCCATCGCAATTATATCTTTTTTGAGATGCGGCGGCACAGTATTCAAGGTGTGGTCTCACCATGGAGCGATACAGAGGCATTATGACATTTTCCGTTTTATTCACCATTCCCTTCCTAATAATTCCCAACATTCTGTTTGCTTTTTTGACTGTCGCAGCACACTGAACCAACAATTTCAATGTGTTATCCACTATGATGCCTAGATCTCTTTCTTGGGTGGTAGCACCTAATATGGAACCTAACATTGTGTAACTATAGCATGGGTTATTTTTCCCTATATGGAGATCTAGGCATCATAGTGGATAATACTTTAAAATCGTCAGCTCAGTGTGCTGCAGCAGTCAAAAAAGCAAATAGAATGTTAGGAATTATTAGGAAGGGAATGGTTAATAGAACGGAAAATGTCATAATGCCTCTATATCGCTCTATGGTGAGACCACACCTTGAATACTGTGTACAATTCTGGTCGCCGCATCTCAAAAAAGATATAGTTGCGATGGAGAAGGTACAGAGAAGGGCAACCAAAATGATAAAAGGGATGGAACAGCTTCCCTATGAGGAAAGGCTGAAGAGGTTAGGGCTGTTCAGCTTGGAGAAGAGACGGCTGAGGGGGGATATGATAGAGGTCTTTAAGATCATGAGAGGTCTTGAACGAGTAGATGTGACTCGGTTATTTTCACTTTCGAATAATAGAAGGACTAGGGGGCATTCCATGAAGTTAGCAAGTAGCACATTTAAGACTAATCGGAGAAAATTCTTTTTCACTCAACGCACAATAAAGCTCTGGAATTTGTTGCCAGAGGATGTGATTAGTGCAGTTAGTGTAGCTGGGTTCAAAAAAGTTTTGGATACGTTCTTGGAGGAGAAGTCCATTAATGGCTATTAATCAATTTTACTTAGGGAATAGCCACTGCTATTAATTGCATCAGTAGCATGGGATCTTCTTAGTGTTTGGGTAATTGCCAGGTTCTTGTGGCCTGGTTTTGGCCTCTGTTGGAAACAGGATGCTGGGCTTGGTGGACCCTTGGTCTGACCCAGCATGGCATGTTCTTATGTTCTTATGCATCAGCTTGCACTTATCCACATTAAATTTCATCTGCCAGTTCGATGCCCAATTTTCCAGTCTCACAAGGTCTTCCTGCAATTTATCACAATCTGCTTGTGATTTAACTACTCTGAACAATTTTATATCATCTGCAAATTTGATTATCTCACTTGTCGTATTTCTTTCCAGATCATTTATAAATATACTAGCTGTTAAGCCTGTAACAACGGGCTACATTTAAAATTTTGTTCGGTCCGTTTTCGGACACTGCACCTGTCTACACTTCTTTTCCCTCACTCCCCCTTCCCCTCGATCATTCAACACAGCCACTCACCCCCCCTTCCCTCCCCTGCCCCCCCTCATTCTTCCTCCCCTAACTCTCACCTCCCCCCTCATTCTCCCTCCCACTCACTCACCTCCCCCCTCATTCTCCCTCCCCCCTCATTCTCCCTCCCACTCACTCTCACCTCCCCCCTCATTCTCCCTCCCACTCCCTCACTCTCACCTCCTCCCTCATTCTCCCTCCCCTTCCCTCAGTCACTCCCCACCCTCTCTCAATCCCATCCCTCACTCTCTTCCCCTCCCTCTCTCAATCCCCTCCCTCTCTCAATCCCCTCCCAGCTCATCCACACCCCCTTCTCTCTCCCTCTTGTGCTTTTCAGCGCGGCCCGCTCACGGAGACGGGAGGTCTCAGGGGATCCCTCCCTGGTGCGCACTTCAACTGCTCCTTCCTGCCGCTGCATTTCCTCCCGATATCGCCGCCGCCGCTCTGCCGCAGCCGCTCGGCCCTCCCGATACTCCCATACCGCCGCTGCTACGCCCGATATCACCGCTGCTCCTTCTCCTCCCAGCGCCATATTAGCTACGCTCTGACCGACATGCTCTCCCGCCTGCGCATGCACAGTAGAGCTGCTCCCTACTGCGCATTTGCGGCATGTCGGTCAAGCTTCATTTATCTAGTAGATTGAAAAGTAAGGGTCCCAATACAGATCCCTGAGGCACTCCACTGCCCACTCCCTTCCACTGAGAAAATTGTCCAATTAATCCTATTCTCTGTTTCTGTCTTTTAGCCAGTTTGTAATCCACGAAAGAACATCGCCACCTATCCCATGACTTTTTACTTTTCCTAGAAGCCTCTCATGAGGAACTTTTTCAAATGCCTTCTGAAAATCCAAGTACACTACATCTACCGGTTCACCTTTATCCACATGTTTATTAACTCCTTCAAAAAAGTGAAGCAGATTTGTGAGGCAAGACTTGCCTTGGGTAAAGCCATGCTGACCTTGTTCCATTAAACCATGTCTTTCTATATGTTCTGTGATTTTGATGTTTAGAACACTTTCCACTATTTTTCCTGGCACTGATGTCAGGCTAACTGGTCTGTAGTTTCCCGGATTGCCCCTGGAGCCCTTTTTAAATATTGGGGTTACATTAGCTATTCTTCAGTCTTCAGGTACAATGGATGATTTTAATGATAGGTTACAAACCTTTACTAATAGGTCTGAAATTTCATTTTTTAGTTCCTTCAGAACTCTGGGGTGTATACCATCCGGTCCAGGTGATTTACTACTCTTCAGTTTGTCAATCAGGCCTACCACATCTTCTAGGTTCACCGTGATTAGGTTCAGTTCATCTGAATCATTACCCATGAAAACCTTCTCCAGAACGGGTACCTCCCTAACATCCTCTTCAGTAAACACTGAAGCAAAGAAATCATTTAATCTTTCCACGATGGCCTTATCTTCTCTAAGTGCCCCTTTAACCCTTCGATCATCTAACGGTCCAACTGACTCCCTCAGAGGCTTTCTGCTTCGGCATTATGATATTCTCTGTTTTATTCTCCATTCCTTTCCTAATAATTCTTAGGATTCTATTTGCTTTCTTGGCTGCTGCTGCACACTGTGCAGAGGATTTCAACATATTACCCATGATGACACCTAGATCCTTTTCTTGAGTGGTGATTCTTAATGTAGAACTTTTCATTGTCTAGCTATAATTTAAATTGTTCTTCCCTAAGTGCATCACTTCGCACTTGTCCACATTAAATATCATCTGCCATTTGTGACCTCTTGCAATTTCTCACAATCTTCTTGTGATTTAACAACTTTGAATAATGTTGTGTCTTCTGAATATTTGATCACCTCACTCATTTCCATTTCAGGTCATTCATATTTATTTTAAAAAGCAGTGGTCCCAGAACAGATCCCTGGTGTACTATTCTATTCTTGTTTTTCCATTGAAAAAAACTGACCATTTTGCCTTATTCTCTGTTTTCTATCTTTTAACCAGTTCTCAATCCACAACAGGACATTGCCTCCTCCTATCCCATGACTTTTTCATTTCCTCAGAAGCCTCTCATGTGGGACTTTGAAATGCTTTCTGAAAATTCAGATACACTATATCAACTGCCTCACCTTTATCCACATGTTTTTTTTATACCTTCAAAAAATATATCAGATTGGTGAAGCAAGACTTCCCTTGGCTAAATCCATGCTGGCTTTGTCCCATTAAATTATGACTACCTATATGTTCAGTAATTTTGTTCTTTATGATATTTTCTACCGTTTTATTCAACACTGAAGTCAGGCTCACTGGTCTGTAGTTTCCTGAATCACACCTGGAGCCTTTTTCAAAAACTGGCATAACACTGGCAACTCTCCAATCTTTACGTTTCATAGATGATTCTAAAGACCACTACCGAGTAGACACTCACTGCACATTCAACAGTAATCACCATGCGACACTCCCTAAAAAAAGAATTATAGAATTCAGAAAAAAATGCCAAATGGAAGACATTGAGGCGCTCACAGAAGATCTTCAGAAATTAGATCTCACTGATGCCAACTCGGCCTGTACCACTTGGCATCAACTCACCAGCTGCATTGCAAATCGACTCTGCCCGCTACTAACAAAAGAGATCAGCTCAGATAAGAAAGATAAAAAACCATGGTACACCACGGACCTTAGAAATATGAAACGCGAACTCCGTAAACTGGAAAAGAGGTGGCGTAGAAACCAAGACTCAACACATCTACAAAAATACAAATCCCTACTCCACAAGTATCGTAAGACAACTGATGAAGCCAAAAAAAACTTCTACACAGCAAAAATTCATCAATACCAGTTCAATCCGCGTGCCCTCTTCCAATATGTATCCAACATAATTTCACCCCCAATAAACAACAACACTGACAATGAGGATAAAAATAAATGTGAGAAACTAGCCTCCTATTTCCACGACAAGATCGCTAATATAATGGCTCGCTTTACATCTCCTTCTCAGCCGGTATCCTTATTGCCCACAAGCACCATGAGCTCATCACCCACGCTCTCAAATTTCGAAACCTCAACCGCATCAGAAATTGAAGCAATTCTAAAAAAAATCAAACCTGCCTTGCACCCCATTGATATTATGCCAACAAAAACACTCCTTGCCATTCCTACTAGGATTGCCCCTTCTATTTCTAACATCATCAACAAATCCATAACGGATGGTGTTTTTCCTACGCAACTCAAACATGCAATAATAAAGCCCACACTCAAAAAATCTGACTTGGATCCCTCTGAACCTTCCAACTATCGGCCAGTCTCGAACCTCCCGTTATTGTCTAAAATCTTAGAGAAAGTCATTAACAAACAACTCACAGACTTTCTAGACGAAAATTGATTACTCTTCCCTTCACAATATGGTTTCCATAAGAACCATAGCACTGAAACTCTGCTTGTGTCCCTCTCAGACTCTATTCTAAAAATCCTAGATTCTGGTCATTCTTATTTACTGGCGCTACTTGATATTTCTTCTGCGTTTGACACTGTCAACCACAATACCCTTCTTTCTCTCCTCTCACAAATTGGCATCACTGGCACTGCCTTATGCTGGATCCAATCTTTCCTGAAAGACAGAACATACAGTGTCAAGATGGGACACCAAACGTCAAAACTCAGAAATCTATCACAAGGTGTCCCGCAAGGTTCCTCGCTATCATCAACTCTATTCAACGTTTATCTATCTCCTCTTTGTCGACTGCTGGTGAAACTGGATCTCCGTCATTTCATATACGCCGACGATGTACAGATCCTCATCCCCATCTTTGATTCTCTCGCTAATGCTCTGAAAACTTGGGATTCGGCCCTTGCTGAAATAAAAAACCTACTCACAGAAATCTGTCTTGCAATAAACACTACCAAGACAGAACTCCTCATCATCACTCCACACAAGAACATTGCTGCTAACACCACACCTATCTCAACATCAGACCATCCCCATTTGCAGCAAGTCCGCAGCCTTGGCGTAATGATTGATAATCATTTTTCCTTAAAGAATTTCATCTCGACCACAATAAAAAATGGCTTCTTCAAGCTACATACGCTAAAAAGAATTAAACCTCTCTTACACCCACAAGACTTCCGGACTGTGTTACAAGCCACAATACTGCCGAAAATAGACTACTGTAACGCCTTACTACTAGGTCTCCCGAAAAACACAATTCAACCATTGCAGATGCTACAAAACTCTGCTGCTCGCTTACTCACCAATACTCGCCGACACGAACACATCACTCCAGCTCTCATGTTCCTGCACTGGCTTCCTGTAGCTTACAGGATTACATTTAAAGTACTCTCCCTCATTCATAAATCAATACATAACCAAGAGATGCAATGGTTCTCCGATCAGTTTATATTCCGTACATCTAATAGACCAATAAGAAATATCCACCAAGCTAAACTTGCCTCTACGCCTCTTAAACACATCAAACACGTGACCACAAGAGACCGTACTTTCTCCATAGCTGGTATCAACATCTGGAACAAAATGCCCATGGACTTGCGTCTCGAATCCTGCCATAAAACTTTCAAACAAAACCTCAAAACCTGGTTGTTTGAACAAGCTTTCACGCAATGATCATCGATTAATCTGAAATTCCGTTTTCCTGTTTACTTTTCACCAGCTACCTGTTCCTGTTCTTTCCCCTATGTTTACTTCATTCTGCTAATTTCTCTGTTCTCCCGTCACGCCTGCTATCACTATTTGAAATATTTGTGACTTGACTTTAAATAATGGAATAGGCCTGTAGCAAGTTAATTGCTTTTTATCTCTCCAGCTTTGTTATTGAATTAGAATATGCATTTGTTCTTTATAGTTAAAGGAGTTATATTAGGCACTCCGGAGTTCCGTTATTTATGTTAAGCCTGTTGCTGTCATCTGTCTACTTCCTGTAAAGCCTGTTGTGTGTAAAGCCTGTTGCTAATTTATTGTTTACTGTAAACCGAGGTGATGTATATTTTTACTTGCCGCGGTATATAAGAATCACTAAATAAATAAATAAATAAAGATACAGATGATAAATTACTAATAGTAAATCTGCAATTCCATTTTTCAGTTCTCTCAACACTCTGGGATGCATACCATATGGTCCAGGTAATTTTCTACTCTTTAATTTGCCAATTTGTCTTATTATATCTTTCAGGTTCAATGGGATTTGTTTCAATTACTTTGAATCGTCACCTATATAAATATCATTTCCAACATGGATATCTCCCTTAAATCTTCCTCAGAAAAGACTGAAGCAAAGAATTAATTGTCTCTCTGCTGTGGCCTTGTCTTCCCTAAATGCTCCTTTTACCCCTTGACCATCTAATGATCCAACTGATTCCCTCACAGGCCTTCTGCTTCAAATGTACCTGAAAAAGTTTGTATTAGGTTTTGAGTAAGGGAAGTGGACTCTTGTGCTGTGGTGTGGTGGGCACAGCCTGGTAGGTGAACCCACTAGGCCCATTCCAAGAGATGGTGGACATGCCTTGGACTAGCACAGAGCTGGTGCTTCACCTGTACCAGCCCTGTTCCCCCAGGTTGAGCCCTTGGGTTCCAGGGGATGGCAGGACTTAGGCAATGGTCCCATAGGGCAAAGACAAAGAGAGAGAGAGTCCAGGGCCAAGCTGAGGTTCTGTGACATGTGGAGCTGGTGATCAGACGATCTACACAATATCAGAAGTATTCATATTTGATATGCTGTCCATTCCTCTTTGTAACAAAAATAAAGAGAGGTGGTTAAGGAAGGCCTTCTTGCTATCAAAAAAATCTGTGTTGGAGGTCCATGGATCTGCTGTTGATGACACAATGACATCATTTAATGTTGATGGATAATATGTGGTGGGGGAAAATCAACTCATAGGGCATGAGGTTTGGTATTTAATGATTGTTAAATAACATGAAATAGGGATCTCTTGTTCACAGTAAGATGCGAAGAGCCACAAGAGGCAGAGCACTTTGGTTAGTACCCTAAGGGAGATGGGATTCTAGAAGTCTTGTTTTCTGTTGAGGGAAAATGAAAGTATAGTCAAAATTTGTATCAGGCATGGTATGTATACTGAAACATATATGTACTATGTTGTTCTCATGCTTCAGTCTTTCAATGAAAAGAGTTAAACATAAAGTAGATCTATAACAAGGGTCATTTTTCAGTTGGCGGACAGTATTACTACCTCAGTTAAAGCAGTATTCCAACAGAGTGGACCAGAAACTCAGCCATTTTGAGACATTTTGGACAGCTATCTTAGGACTATTGGGACACAAAAGCATTTTTTTATTTTAAAGATCATTTCCTCCATAATCTGGGTGTTATGAATCCTGCCCGCGGAGTTCCCCCGCGAGCAGGCCTCTTACCTTGCTGCGCTGCTTGTTTCTTGGGCAGCAGAGGCCGTCGACATCAAAGCCATCTTCTGCGGCAGTCAGGGCCTTTCCTCCACTGCTGCACCATCGCGGCTTAATGCCGCCCCGGGACTCCTCTTGCGGCAGGAGAGCTGCCGACGAATCATCTCCTCGTCCTGGCCCCCCCCCCCCCCTGAAGGCTACTGCCAGGCCCTGCTTCCTCGCGGCCCAGAGGCCGCAGTCCTCAAGCTTTCTCGCGGCTGGAGCCGCTCTTTGGTCCGTCTTCAGCGGCCTGGTCGCCGCCGCTATTATCGGGGCCTGCCTTGAGGCCCAGCTTTCCCTGCTCTGCTTCGCGGCAGCATGGCCGCTGACCTTGGTGCTACTTCCTGTTTCCTGCTGTAGGTGCGCGGCTGCGCCTCCTTACCAGATTTAAAGGGCCCAAGGCAGATATGCCCTGGGCCCCACCTAAGGACTGCTTCCTGTGTCAGCCCCATAAAAGGGCTTCTCCTGCATTTCAGCTTTGCCTTGTATTGGAGTTACTTGTCTTTGGAAATCTCGTCTTCCAGCGCTCCGTCAGGTCTTCGTTCTTCGTTGGAGCTCCATGTCTCATCATGCTTCCAGTGTCTCCTGTGACTTCCTGATGTTTCATTTCTTCATGTTTCGAGGTTCCTAGTCCAGGCTTCCTGATGTTTCGCTTCCTGATGTTCCAGGTTTCCTGATGTTCCATTTCCTGTGCTTTTTGAGTTCTCCTGGATCCACCAGCTCCTGTGGTTCTCCAAATGACACTTCGCTTCGTCATTGGAGTCTCGTCTCAGCTGGATTCTCTTTCTGTGTTTTCAACTTCTCCTGGATCCGCCAGCTCTTGTGGTTCTCCGGATGACACCTTGCTTCGTCATTGGAGTCTCGTCTCAGCTGGATCTCTTCCTGTGTTTCCTAGTCCTCTTGACCTTCCGGTTCTCCAGATGACACCGGCTTCGTCATTGAAGTTTAGTCTCAGCTGGATTCCCTTCCTGCGCTTGTCCCGCTCTCCGCATGGTCCGTGACCAGCCTCTTCAGGTTGTGTAGGGCGCGCAGTGGGACAGGGTGGTCCACGACCAGTCCCGTGGGTGGACTATGTAGGGCACCCTGAGAGACAGTGCCAATGTCTAACCTTCCCAGCTTCTCGTCTCGTCCAAGAGTCTTCCAAGTTCCTCGTCTTGTCGAGAGTCTTCCAAGATCCTCATCCATTTCCAGTGTCTTTTCGTCTTGTCTTGAGTCTCCTGTGTCACAAGGCCTCCGTCTGCCCTCATCCTCAGTCCGGCCTCCTGCTTCTTGCCGATACTCAGCGGCAGGTCCGAAAGGGCTGAGAACGGTCAGAGGACTGTTCAAATTCCAACAAAATGTTGTTGGCTTCCAGAAGCATGCAGGTCCGGCAGAGGGTCAGATTTTGTCTTCTCCCATGCTGGGACACGCCTCGCCAACCCTCGGTGCTGTCTTGGATTCGTCTGGGGTCATGCCGAGGCCCAAGGACACACATTCCTCTCAAGTTGGGATCGCTCTTCTAGCGTTCCCCTCCATAACAGAATGCAAGGCCATGTGTCCGGTGAACATGTTCCTATGATGGACTTGCCTTGTTGCTGGAGTTCTGCTTCAGAGTCTTCTTCTCGAGTTTGTTCCTGGACTTGTATTTGAACCCAAAACATTTTTTTTTATCAGGATTTTTCTCACGACCTGCTGGAGGCGCCAGCTGTCTGGATTCTACGACCTGCAGGAGGCTTCTGCTTCCAGACATTTTTCAACTTTTTTCCAGCTTGGGGTTTTACAACCTGCAGGAGGTGCCTGTACCCCATCTGGTTTGCTGGTTCCGGTTATTCCCACCCTGGGTCCCTCCCAGATCTTTCCTGACGTTTCTTATGTTTTTGTGCTGCTTTTCTGTCTCGTTTGTGCTGTCTTGCTGTTTTGTTTGCTTGTTGCTCCTCTGTGCCATTTGTTGGTTTGCTTGTTTGTGCTGTTTTGTTTGCATGTCGATTGTTTGTGCTGTTTTCCTCTTTTGTGCTGTCTTGCTGTTTTGTTTGCTTGATGCTCCTCTGTGCCGTTTGTTGTTTTGCTTGTTTGTGCCATTTTCCTCTTTTTGCTTGTTTGTGCTGTTTTTGTCTTTTTGTGCTGTTTTACTCTTTTTGCTCGTTTGTGCTGTTTTGCTGTTTTTGCCCTTTTTGAATTTTTGCCTTTTGTGCTGTTTGTCTTTTTGGCTTTTATGTGCTGTTTTTTGTCCTTTTGCTTGTTTGGCTGTTTTTTGTCTTTTTGCTCGTTTGTGCTGTTTTGCTTTTTGTGTGGCTTTTTTGCCTTTCATGTCCTTCTTGTGTGGCTTCTTATGGTTTGTCTCTTCTTGTGTTTCTGCAGTTTCGTGCTGGTGTTTCATTTCAGTCCCCGGAATTACCAGCTTCCGTTTTTTGGACCCTTGAATTCCTCTGTTCGGTATAGACTGATACCTTGTTCCCTCTAGCTGTTGATATGAGGATTGAGGAGGGGGTACTGTTATGAATCCTGCCCGCGGAGTTCCCCCGTGAGCAGGCCTCTTACCTTGCTGCGCTGCTTGTTTCTTGGGCAGCAGAGGCTGTCGACATCAAAGCCGCGTTCCGCGGCAGTCAGGGCCTTTCCTCCACTGCTGCACCGTTGCGGCTTAGTGCCACCCCGGGACTCCTCTTGCGGCAGGAGAGCCGCTGAGGAATCATCTCCTCAACCGGGGCCCCCCCCCCCCCCGAAGCGCTGCTGCCAGGCCGTGCTTCCTCGTGGCCCAGAGGCCACAGTCCTTGAGCTTTCTCACGGCTGGAGCCGCTCTTCGGTCAGTCTTCAGCGGCCTGGTCGCTCCCGCTATTATCGGAGCCTGCCTGAGGCCCAGCTTTCCCTGCTCTGCTTCGCAGCAGCATGGCCGCTGACCTTGGTGCTACTTCCTGTTTCCTGCTCTAGACGCGCGGCCGCGCCTCCTTACCAGATTTAAAGGGCCCACGGCCGGATATGCCCTGGGCCCCACCTAAGGACTGCTTCCTGTGTCAGCCCTATAAAAGGGCTTCTCTTGCATTTCAGCTTTGCCGTGTATTGGAGTTACTTGTCTCTGGAAGTCTCGTCTTCCAGCGCTCCTTCAGGTCTTCGTTCTTCGTTGGAGCTCCATGGCTCGTCGTGCTTCCAGTGTCTCCTGTGACTTCCTGATGTTCCATGTCTTCATGTTTCGAGGTTTCTAGTCCAGGCTTCCTGATGTTTCACTTCCTGATGTTCCAGGTTTCCTGTTGTTCCATTTCCTGTGTTTTCAAGTTTTCCTGGATCTGCCAGCTCCTGTGGTTCTCCGGAAGACACCTTGCTTCGTCATTGGAGTCTCGTCTCAGGTGGATTCTCTTCCTGTGTTTTCAAATTCTCCTGGATCCGCCAGTTCCTGTGGTTCTCCAGATGACATCTCGCTTCGTCATTGGAGTCTTGTCTCAGCTGGAGCCCTTCCTGTGTTTCCTAGTTCTCTTGACCTTCCAGCTCCTGTGGCTCTCCGGATGACACCGGCTTCATCATTGGAGTTTCGTCTCAGCTGGATTCCCTTCCTGAGTTTGTCCCGCTCTCCGCATGGTCCGTGACCAGCCTCTTCAGGTTGTGTAGGGCACGCAGTAGGACAGGGTGGTCCGTGACCAGTCCCGCAAGTGGACTGTGTAGGGCGCTCTGAGAGACAGTGCCAATGTTTAACCTTCCCAGCTTCTCGTCTCATCCAAGAGTCTTCCAAGTTCCTCATCTCGTCGAGAGTCTTCCAAGATCCTCATCCACTTCCAGTGTCTTCTCGTCTTGTCTTGAGTCTCCTGTGTCACAAGGCCTCCGTCTGCCCTCATCCTCAGTCCGGCCTCCTGCTTCTTGCCGATACTCAGCGGCAGGTCTGAAAGGGCTGGGAATGGTCGGAGGACTGTTCAAATTCCAATATAATGTTGTTGGCTTCCAGAAGCATGCAGGTCCGGCAGAGGGTCAGACTTTGTCTTCTCCCATGCTGGGAAACGCCTCGCCAACCATCGGTGCTGTCTTGGATTCGTCTGGGGTCGTGCCGAGGCCCAAGGGCACACATTCCCCTCAATTTGGGATCGCTCTCCTAGCGTTCCCCTCCATAACACTGGGGACTAAAGAGAATGAAGACTATATTTGCCTACTCCTACTCCTCAGTAGTTTTCTCATCACTTTCCAGGTAACTGTGCCCCATACTCTCTGACTGGACCCAATAGAAAAGTAGCACCCCTTATTGGCCCCAAAAATACTGTATATAGGAGATATCTTTATAGTAGAAATGTATTTTCACCTCAAAATGATGTATAAAATAGCTCTTCATATCCATATGATTTCAATGCATTTCAACAGAAACATTTTCTTTTGACCTGACAGTTTCTTCCTGCTCCATTAGACTTCCATCTTAAATTGGAATTAGGGCTGGGACCTGGGGCCATGAGTCTTCATTTACAACCACTCAGAGATTTCCCCCCTATTTTTTATTTCTCCTACCCCAACATGCCTAGTCCTGGTCATTACATAAACAGTCCAGGGCAAAGGGCCATGCATCAGAGCTTCTTCTGGAACCTTGCAGTCAAAGGCTCTGAATCTAGCCACTGGATATCACCCATGACTCCCCTTACTCCCTAGCAGGGGCTGTGAATGCTGTCTCTGCAACATCCCTGGCCCCAGCCAATCTTGGGAGCGGAAGACCCTTCTCGGATATTGAGCCCGGGACCTTCCGCATACATAATTCCACTGAGTCATTTATTTATTTATTTATTTAGAACTTTTCTATACCGACTTTCCAGTAACAGAATTACTGATCAATTCGGTTTACATTTTGAACAATAACAGTGACAAGTAAATGTCTTACAAAGAACAGGTATAAATAACTTGGAAATAAATATATGGGGTTAATAACAAGAGATATAATATACATTGCCTAAGTAGGCAGAGTTTTGGACTGCTAAGGAGTTGAAGTTGAATTGCATAATTCTTTAGAGAATTCTTTGTGGTATTCTTAGGTTATTCTTAGGGTATTCATAAATATATGGGGTTAATAACAAGAGATATAATATACATTGCCTGAGAAGGCAGAGTTTTGGACTGCCAAGGAGTTGAAGTTGAATTGCATAATTCTTTAGAGAATTCTTTGTGGTGTTCTTAGGGTATTCATAGAGGGTTCAAAGAATTTTTCGGGTTGAGTCATGCCACCAGACCAAGCTCTGATATTTGTTTTTTTTGTTGATAATTTGTTTCTGCTATGTAAAGAACACAAAGAAAGTAAATTTTAAAAAAGTCTTCTGGAAGACATACCTTTTATGAGGCCTGCTACGTTTCCTTTCATCCGAAACGAGAGAAGGATCTTCCTTGTTGCTGTCCTCTATCCCTTCACCACTGGAGCTGGATGAGTCGTGATCTCTTGCTGTATCTAACTTTACCTCCTGGTATGCACTCTGCAGCCTCTTCAGAGATCTCTTTTGTTTAAGAAAGCGAGAATTCAGCTGATGATTGCTCTCCTGCACTGTTCCAGAACTGGAAAAGGATTCCGAGATCTCCAGCTCATGCACGTCCTGAAGCACATGATTCTCTTGCAACTTCATTAGAGATCTCTTGAACTTCTTTAAGTTAGCAAAGGGAAAATGTGATTGTTTGTCTGTTTCCTCACTGAGATCCTCAGTTGCAGAGATCTTCCGAGCTCTCTTACTGACATCATCCGTCATTATATCCTTAGCAGTAGATTCAGTCTTCTTCTTGGCTGCTTGGTCTGTCCCCTTCTGGATTATGCTTTTCTGTGCCTTCTTTGCAGCTCTCTTAGGTTTCTTTAATTTAGGAGTAGGAGACTTTGCTTGTTTATCAATTCCGTTTGCTATTTCAATGCTAGCAGAGGAACTATCATCCTCGTGGTCTGCACTCTCACTCTTTTCAAGAACCCGGGACCTTTTTTGATTTGTCTCTAGCTCAGAAATGGAAGACTGAGCTTGTTTGTGAAGCTGTTTGTCCTCTGCTAATCCATCTTCAGAGTGGGGTTCCAATTGCTCAGGCTGACTCATATCCTGAGGCTTACAGCAACAAAACAGCTACAAAGAATGCAATATTTATAAATAATTAGTAAGAATAAAGTGCTTTCTTAATTTTTAACTCTCTGTCTTCTTATAATACTCTTGAAGAAAACAGCATTGGTACATTATTGCAAGATATAAGGAGAAATTACTGTTTATCTGATGATTTCCTTTTCTTTAATGAATATAGGTGGCTCTACACAGGTGGGTTATGCACCTCTACCAGCAGGTGAAGATGGAGCAAAGCTGACTTCACGATATATATACCCCTGCACTGACATCAGCCTGCCAATATTCTCTCCAAAAGCCAACTGTGGACAAACCAAGCAAACTTGATTATTAACAGACAACCACTCCAGCACTCAGCTAACAGGAAACCACTGAGCTCAGACAAGGAGTGTAATAACACTAGTCTAGGGACTGGACTGACACTTACCAGTAATCCCTGGAACATCAGCCATGCAGGAGGACAATAGCACAACCATCCAGGTGGAGCCACCTATCTTCATTAAAGAAAAGGAAATTATTAGGTAAGTAGTCATTTCTCCTTTCTTAGCATTCAGGTAGGTGGATCCACCCCAGTGGGATGTACCAAAGCTATTCCCGAACAGGGCAGGAGGTTGCCCGCAGTCCGATCAATACCACATGTGCGAAGGCTGCATCCTCCCAGGCCTGCACATCTAGGTGGTAATGCCTGGAAAAGGTATGTAAGTAGGACCACGTTGCAGCTCGGCAAATTTCAATGGGAGACAGCAATCTAATTTCTGCTCATGACACTGCCTGAGCCTTAGTGTAATGAGCCTTAACCTGACTAGGCAACAGCTGCTCAGCATCCACATTTGCGGCTGTGACTACCTCCTTAACCCAGTGGGCTATTGTAGCCCGCAACACCGGCACACCCTATGTACTCCCACCATGGAGTATAAACAGCAGGTCTATCTTCTTGCAGCCCAAGAGAATAACAGTCTACCCGCATCTCTCTCCCCTTCCAGAGTTGGCAGGGAAATTGATTGATTCATGAGAAAATCCGAGACCACCTTTGGCAAAAGAGATGGAAAAGTACGAAACGGTATCAACCCTGGAGTCACTATTAGAAAAGGTTCCTGGCAAGACAAGGTCTGCAATTTGGAGAATCTACACGCACAACATACTGCCACAAGAAACACCGTTTTCAAGGTAAGTGATCTCAAAGAAAGGCTATGCAGCGGTCGAAATGTAGGACCCACTAGAAAATCCAAAACCAGATTAAGACTCCACAAGGGCACTGGCAACTGCAAGGGAGGACGAAGATGCTTCACTTCTTTTAAGAAATGAGCCAAATCTGGATGAGCCGACAACGGTCCACCATCCAATTGACCTCAGAAACAGGCAAGAGCTACTACCTGTACTTTCAATGAATTAAGAGCCAATCCTTTACTCAGTCCATCCTGCAAAAATTCCAAAATGAGCAGGATCTTAACCGAATGAGGAGGAACCCCCTTCATCCTCACACCAATCCTCAAACACTCGCCAATCCCACATGTAGGCTAAGGAAGTGGAGAACTTTCTCGCTTGTAGCAAGGTGGCAATCACTGCAGTGGAATATCCATGCTTCAGCAACAGAGCTGTCTCAAGTTCCATGCCGTAAGACAAAATCAAGTTGGATCTTCATGAAGAATACGCTCCTTCCCTAGTAGATCCCCGTGAATCGATAACTGGATAGGAAAGTCCACCAGGAGCCTTTCGCAAATCTGCATACCGCGACCTCCTGAGCCAATCTGGTGCTACCAGATGCACCATCTCCGTGTGACTGTCGATCCTCCGAATCATCTGCCTAACATGGGCCACGGGGGAAAGGCATTCAGGAGATTGTCCTTTGGCCACTCCTGCACAAGGGCATCGATGCCCAAGGACTTTTGATCTCTTCTGTGACTGAAGAAGCGAGGAACCTTCCCATTGTGAGATGTTGCCAGCAGGTCTAGAAACGGGAGGCTCCAAAGTTCCACTATGAACTGGAACACCTCATTTGACAATTCCCATTCTCCTGTTTGCTGAGAAAGTTGGCTCTTACATTGTCTTTTCCTGCAATGTGTGAGATTGAGATCTCCTGAAGATGCACTTCAGCCCATTCCATTAGTTGGGCTATTTCCTGTGACATCTCTGGCTCTTGGTTTCTCCCTGGTGATTGATGTAAGCCATTGTCGTCGCATTATCCGACATTATCTGGACCACTCAATCGTGCAATTGGCCGATGAATTGTAAGCATGTCAACCAGACGGATGGGTTTCCAGCTGATTGATACTCCAGAGAGACTCTTCTGTACTCCAGCGCCTCTGGAAGCTCCCATGCATCATGAGTACTAGCCAGTCCGGTGATCGTGGGAAATCCTCTTCCTTAAATGGGCTGCTTGCAACCACCACTGCAAATGTATGCTGATCTCCACCGGTAGGTGAAGTTGTATCGAATATTCTTGAGACTGTGGACACCAAAAAGCCAGCAAAGTGTACTGAAGAGGGTGCATATGCGCCTTTGCCTATGGAATCACTTCTTGAGTGGCCACCATCAACCTGAGCACCTGTACCAAATAACCAAATAAGCCTGATACCCCAAACCAAATAAGCCTGATACTTCACTTTCAATGCATATCCAGCATAGCTCTCTGCTTCAACGGCAGGGGAGAAGAAAAACTGATACTTCACGCATATCCAGAATAGCTCTCTGCTTCAACGGCAGGGGAGAAGAAAAACTGATACTTCACGCATATCCAGCATAGCTCTCTGCTTCAACGGCAGGGGAGAAGTAAAACTGATACTTCACGCATATCCAGCATAGCTCTCTGCTTCAACGGCAGGGGAGAAGAAAAACTGATACTTCACGCATATCCAGCATAGCTCCCTGCTTCAACGGCAGGGGAGAAGAAAAACAACCAATAAGGGCTGAATAACATAGTCTGGGTAAAACAAATAAGCATGGGTGTAGCTTGCTTATTGCGGCGGTTACTACCCCTAACTAATCAAGCTTGATATTTCACTCGGATGCAGCTCCATCACTGCTCTCTACATTAATGGCGGGGGTGGAAGGGAAATAGAACCAAAGAGCTAAGAGAAACAGATAAGTATGAGAAAAAATGTGTGAAACTTGCTGGGCAGACTGGATGGGCCGTTTGGTCTTCTTCTGCTGTCATTTCTATGTTTCTATGTACATAGATCACATCATCAAGCATATTTTTTCTGTCAATAGTCGCACCTGTGCAATCAGCTTCTAAATGCGGCCCCCTCAGCAGGAACACCCTGCCTTGCTTTGTGTCGAACCGAAAACTGAGATACTCCAGTGTCTGGGATGGCCATAGTTGCTCTTGGCCAGGTTCATCACCCAACCTAGTTCCTGTAGCAAGGAGATCACCTTGCATGAGTCCTGAAGGCTCATGCAATCAGCCAATTGTCTAAGTACGGGTAAACCAGAATGCTATCCTTCCTCAACATTGTCGCAACCACCACCATAACCTTGGATAAGGTTCTGGGCGTGGTGGCCAACCCAAAAGACAGCGCCTGAAACTGATAATGTTGACCCAAAACAGCGAAACGCAGAAATCGTTGATGCTCCAGATGGATGGGAAAATGAAGGTACGCCTCTGACTAATCCAAAGACTTCAGAAACTCCCCTAACTGTACTGCCACTATCACTGAGCATAAAGTTTCCATGAGAAAATGAGTCATCCGCAAATTATGGTTGACACCTTTGAGATCTAGGATGAGCCCTCCTTCTTGGGCACAATGAAATAAATGGAATATTGGCCCATATTTTCTTATGACATTGGCACTGGAACTACACCAACACTCCAGTGTTTGACTCTCCTGCAGAGAGTTGCAGGGAAACACCATGAAAATGTACTGAGGGACACTGAAGAACTCCAGAGCATAGCCATCTCTTATCACTTCCAGAACCCACTGGTCTGACGTGATCTCGACCCACCTCCGGTTAAAAAAAGAAAAAAGAGATAGGTGAACCCCCTATCTCCTGTTCCAGAAGGTGGGCTAGCACACCTTCATTGAGAGGTTAGGGGGCACCACTACTTCAGCCTGTGCCCCTTTTGGGCTACCTGGGTCGAAGGACTAAGACCTACCAAAGGACGAGTCCTCTGAGAAGCCGCTCCTCTTTAAGGTTGAAAGCCTCTGAAACCCCTAGTATGACTTCTCATGCTAAAGGAGCGCGGCATCTGCTTCTTATCCTCTGGTACCCGAGGAACCTTGGACTCGCCCCACTTATTGGCCATTTTTTTTGCAGCTCACTCCCAAATAAAAGAGATCCTTTAAAGGGCAATTTCATAAAATTAGACTTTGAAATTGTATCGGCTGACCAATTCTTGAGCCATAGCTGACACCTGGCTGCCCTTATCCTGCCATAGCTTATCTGCCATAGCTGACACCTGGCAGCCCTTATCTGCCAAAAAGGCAGCTGCCGATTCCATCACTATCCTGGAATTCACACCAGATTTATCGACTTCCTGAGAGAGAAGTAAACAAGAGTGAGCCACCAGGAAGCAACAAGAAGCTATCTGAAAATTCATTGCCATTGCTTCAAAGGCTTGCTTAAGGATGGCCTCAATTCTTCTATCTTATGCATTCTTCAATGCCGCTCCCCATCCCATGGGGATAGTCGATCATTTGACTTTCGGAAGGTGCAATTGCTTTCTCATAGCTGGATCCAGGTGTTACAGCCCTTCCAAGGCTCATCTCCCTTTAAAATTAGCTTCTAGGGCGCTCCATTCAAGATCAATCAATTCTTGAATAGTCTCATTAATAGGGAAGAAACATGAGGTATTACATAAAGAAATCAAAATGGGATCTTTCATTGGCTCAGACATGGAATCAGTCCCTGGTATCCCCAGCATCTTCAATGTCTGGGAAATCAGCGCCAGTAACTCATCTCTATGAAAGAAACTCAACATAATTCTATTCAGTTCCAGACCCGGAGGAATTTCCCCATCCTCCAGGGAGTAAGGATCAGCTTCATCATCCGTATCTAGACCTGCTGTGGATCCCTATTGGCGTTACCTGCAGCACCAGATGCACAGCAGTCCACAGCCTGCGATCCTGATCTGTTAAAATTGGCTGGGGCCGTCAACTGCGCCTAAAGAAAGGACTGAAGCCCTTGAAAAAATTCCACCCAAGGCAGAGGAGTCCATGCCAAAACCAGGAGGCATCGGTCCTGTGCCCACTGATCTACCTTCCCTCACTGACAAACCAATTAGGGGTGCCCCATATTCAGGCAAAACCTCTGACAGCTCTTTTTCCATTCCCGCATCATGCTTGGAAGGACCGGGCTTAGCAAAATCAGTTGAAGACAATTCTCCCTAAGCCTCCAAACAGTGCTGACACAAGTTAGAGGGGATGCCAGGCTGAGATACCCGAATATGGCAAGCAGCACAAAGGTTAAGGCGCTTAAGCTTCTTTGCTATCAGCACCATAAAGTTGTCAGTGTACTCCAACAGGCGTCTGAGAGCTGTGAGCTCAGTTGTGCTCACAATAGACGCTGAAAAAATAGGCGCTCAAAAATTAGGCGCCTAATACACTATTCAGGAAGTTGCATAAATCTAGTACCCACCCAAGTGCTCTGCAACTTTGAGCGTCCACCTAAGGCGCCCTTAAATACACCCCTGTGTCCACCTAGGCACTGTGTCCACCTAGGCACCCCTACGCAGAGGTAGGTGCCCTATGTGCCCAACTGAGTGCCCACCTAGGTGCACAACCAGACACGTAAGCATGAACCGATGTACCTGAAGAGGGCAGCCTTATGTGCAGAGAAAAAATGCACAAACACCGCTGCGGCCTACAACTCGGCGAACAATCCAAGCTTGAGAGCGGGGCCTAGCCCAGAAGGCTGCTCAACCCAACGAGCTGCCTGAGTCCCCAAGCTCCCCTGGAGGGTGGGAATGGACTTTGGATTGGCGCGCCGAGCAGGGAGATCAGAAGGGAGAGGAATCCCTAAAATCAACTCCCCCTTACCTCTTTTTTCTTTTTTGTAATTACTCTTTATCTGAGCTCAGCCTGTCCCAGCCGACAAGTATAGTTGGTCTCTAGCTGCGGGGAAAGAGAGCATAGACCTTTACCGCTGTGCTCTGCTTCCTGCACCTCCTTGCCTTTCAGCTGTTTTTTTTGGGTTTTTTTTTTACAGCTAATTCCACACCGGCAGAAACCTGCTACTAGACCAAGCAGTCATCTGAGGGAGGGTCCGAAGATATTACTTCAGGAAGCTCGATGAGGGAGGGACTATAAGGTATCACCACAGGAGAGCAAGGCAATAAACTTCTTTCTTCTTTACTCCTATTAAAAAAAGCTTTTAACGCAATCCCCAGAAGGGAGATGCATGTCCACCATCTGATGGAGACGGAGAATACTGGCAGACTGATGTCAGTGCAAGGATATATATACCGTGACGTCAGCTTTGCTCCGTCTCCATCTGCTGGTAGAGGTGTACAACCCAATGGTGTGGATCCACCTATCTGAATGCTAAGAAATTACGTGACTGAAGGCATGCCAAGAACCATGCATGGAGTAATTTAAAAGCTTGGTCACCTGACAGCATTTTACCACTGTTCTGTTCTACTAACTGTGGAAGACATGCCAGTGGACAAATATCAAGAGTTTTTCACCATCTAGAGTTTTTTTTCATACAGCCAACAATAAATACGCCACTATTTCTCTTCATTCATTAGGCAGCATGCAAATGTATTTGTGCCATGCAGTAGGAGCAGCCTCCAATGATGCTCCATAAATATACACCAAAACTGGTCTGGAATTTTGGAGTTACTCTGCCAAATTTATGGAAGGAATTTGCATACTCTGTGGTTACCTCCCTCCCCCAAGCAGGAAGATCAATGGGCCGTACGGCCTGAAGATAGCAGGAGGCCCTCAGGGCCATGGTGGAGCTCATCTCACCACGGCCCGATGATCACAGGAGACCATAATGTGTGTGAGCTTGTATGTATGTGTGAATGAGGGAGAGCCTGTATGTGTCTGAGAGCCTGTTTGTGAGTGCATATGTGTGTGTCTGTGTAAGATCCTATATGTGTGTGTCTCTGTGTGAGAGCCTGTGTATGTGGGTGGCTGAGAATGGGAGCTTGAATGTGTGTATGTGGGTGAGAATGGGTGCCTGGGTGTGTGTCTCTATGTATAAGAATGGGAGCCTGGGTGTGGGTCTGTGTGTGCATAAGAATAGGAGCCTGAGGGGTGATAGAATGAGAGCTTGTATATGTTTGCATGATAGAGCATGTAGAGTGAGAGCTTGTGTGTGCGTGTAGAGAATGTGACCTTGTGTGTGAGGGGGAGTCTGTGAGAGAAAGCGTGTGTATGTGAGTGTGAGGGAGTGTGAGGGAGGAAGGGAAGAAGACAGTGCTGGGGCGAGTGCATTCAAGGTTTTCCTGAGGGCAAAGTTCCAAGAGTCAATGAAATCACAGATGGAGGTAGCCCCTTTGTTATGTTTTGTCGGTTGCCAGTCAGCTCTGCGATTGGCCGCTCTGACTTCTTGCCCAGGGCCGGAGGAGGGCTGCCGATGCTACAACAGTTGAGCTGGGGGACAGCCACCACTAGTCATCTCTTCCATCCACGAGGAGCCACTTCCCGGGTGGATCACCATGACCACAGTTCCTCTGTAGCTCTGCACCGGCATCCTGCAAGTGGAGAATTAACTCTCTACATCATCGAGAAAGCAGTGCACCCCATCATGCTAGGGTTACCCTGGCTACAGCTCCACTCCCCTCAGTTTGACTGGGGATCAAGCCTCCAGCAGCTGTTCCTTGGTTACAACCATTGTGGGACTGCTGCCTTAGTATGCGGATTACACAGATGTGTTCTCCAAAAGTAAGGCCAAGACGTTGCCCATTCACCGTGCATTTGACTGTGCCATCAACCTGGTACCAGGCGCCGAACTTCCACAAGGAAGAGTATATCTGCTGTCACTCCTGGAAACTGAAGCTGTGTTCCAGGATATCAAAGAAAACCTCGACTGGGGCTTCATCAGACTGTCTACATCTCCTGCTGGGGCGGGGTTCTTCTTTGTGTCCAAGAAGGACGGTTCCTTATGCCCCTGCATAGGTTATTGGGGCCTAAAGGCAATAACTAAAAAGAATCGCTATCCCTTACCGCTCATATCGGAGCTCTTTGACCGCTTCAGGGAGCCAAAGTGTTTACAAAATTGGACTCCGGGGGACCTACAACCTTATTCGGAAAATGTCACGTGATGAATGGAAGATGGTGTCTTAACACGCGGGACAGCCATTATGAGTATTTGGTGATGCCCTTGGGCCTATGTAATGTATTCCAAAACATGATGAATGAAATTTTCTGGGATCTGCTGTACGCCTATGTTGTAGTTTACCTTCACATTCTCATCTTCTCAAAGAATCTCTCATCTCATAGACAAGATGTTCGTCAAGTCCTTCAGCAACTATGGGCAAATAATTTACACGAAGTTGGAGAAGTGCATCTTTGAGAAGGAGAGTTTACCCTTCCTGGGATATATAGTTTCCAGCTGCGGTTTCAATATGAATCCGGAGAAGGTCAAGTGAATTCAGGATTGGGTACAATCTTTGGGTCTCCACACCTTGCAGAGGTTTCTAGGTTTCACGAATTACTACCGGAACTTCGTGCCCAATTACTCCTTGATAGCGGCCCCTCTCACAGCGCTCACCAAAAAGGGAGCCAATACCAAGGCTTGGCCTCCTGAAGTGGTCGCCGCCTTCCAAAAACTGAAGCAGACCTTTCTCCATGAACTGTCCTCCACCATCCGAACCCCTCATGTCCATTCATCCTAAAAGTCGACACGTCCTCCTTGGGTGTAGGCACCGTGCTGAGCCAACACTCCAGTACAGAAGTCCTCCACCCCTCCTCCTTCTTCTTCTGCAAGTTTTCCTATGCTGAGCGGAATTATGGAAGCTGCTAGCCATCAAAATGGCACTCGAAGAGTGGCGACAGTGGTTGGAGGGAGCACAACATCGAATTACTACATATACCAACCACAAGAACTTTGAACATCTCCACCATGCCCAATGACTGAAAGCGCACCAAGCCAGATGGTCCCTCTTCTTCGCGTGCTTTGATTTCGAGGTGAGGTATCGACCCGCTTCCAAGAACGCTTGGGTGGACGCCCTCTCTCGATCCTTTGAGGCAAAAGACATGCTGGATCCCCCGAGGCACATTTTCGATCCTACCCAGATTCTCTTGGCCTCTTCTGTGACTATCCCGTCAGGAAAGATGGTCGTTTCATGTCGACTCCGATAGAAGGTATGGGAATGGTCCCACGACTCCCATGTCGTAGGTCACCCTGAATGGGCCCGACTCTCACCTTCCTCCAGCAAAGAGATGTCAGGGACTACGTAGATTGTTGTCCTGCCTGTGCACAACAAAAATTGTTGGTGGGACAACCTTGCCAGCCCTCGAGGACCTCTGGACCCATTTGTCCACCAGCTTTGTGGTGGACCTTCCCCTCTCTAATGGCTGCAGCACTATTTGGGTCGTGATCGATCGATTCTCTAAAATGGCTCACTTTGTTCCTCTCCTGGGTCTTCCTTCAGTACCTGAACTGGCCCAGCTGTTTACCACCCACATTTTTCACCTGCATAGCTTGCCCAAGCATATTGTTTCAGATCGAGGAACCCAGTTTACTGCCAGATACTGGCACTCTCTGTGCCAGAAATTCAACATCACTTTGGATTATACTATGGCCTACCATCCGAACCAATTAGACCCTGGCTTATGCCAATGAACACCAGGACAATTGGGCGACCCTCCTTCCGTAGGTGGAATTCTCCCACAATTCCCACATTTGCTATGCTACGGCTGCTTCCCTGTTTCAGATTGTATATGTGAAACAGCCTTCCTCACCACTGCTAGTTCCATTATCTGTCCCCTAGCTGGTAGCACAATTAATCGCACAAGAATTCCAGGAACTCTGGCTTCATACTGAGGACATGCTTCAGAAGGCCGCATAGAGAGCCAAAAGAGTAACAGAAGTACACTGGTGACTGGCACTGCAATTCAAACAAGGGGACAAGGTGTGGTTAAGCACCCGCCACATCTGGCTCAGAATGCCCCCCATGAGGCTCGCTCCCCACTCCATCAGGCCCTTCCCCATCTCACGGCAGATGGGACCCGTGACCTACCAGCTGCGGATACCCGTCTCCCTGGAGGTCCACAATGTTCCACATCTCCCTCCTCAAGCCATTAATCCTCACGTGGACATCCGAAAAGGTGCCCAGACCACTGGAAGTAGCCACAGAGGAGAACCAGGTCAACCAAGTGAGTGAGGTACTAGATGTTTGACTTTGGAACAAAAGATGAGAGTATCTGATCTCCTGGGAGGGGTACGGTCCAGAGGAAAACACATGGGAATCTGCCTACAATATCTTGGATAAGAACCTTCTAAGAGCATTCCACGCTTCACCCCCTAAGAAACCCAGGCCCCCTTGGGGATGGGGGGGCTTAGAGGAAGGGGGAAATGTTATGTTTGGCAGGTCACAGATTGGCTCCACAACCGGCTGCTCTCACTTTGTGCCTGGGACCAAAGGTGTAGGGCCGCCGCAACAGTCATGCTGGGGAGACGCGGCAGGCCACCACATGGGCCAAGCTGTGCTGTGATCTGGACACCGCTCAGTTGAGTGGGGCACCTCTAGGCGCACACATGACTTGGCCGTATTTAAAGGGCCTGTGGCGGGAAAACCACTGCGGCGCCCACAGATGACGTCACTGGCTCAAACCAGGCTCAGACACCTCGGCAATAGGTCCCACTCCTTGAAGTAGCTGTTTGCCATGTTGGTGCTGGTCCTGATCTTGCCTGTTTTCCTGTTTCCAGTTCCTGCTTCCTCGGTGGTCCCTCATCTGTCTTCATCCCTCTTGCTGTTCTTCCCAGCCCTCCTCCCTCCGGATTGACTCTTCAGCTTTGGACCTTGGCTTGGATCCCGGTTTCATCTTTGTTTTGGATTCTTGGCTGACCTCAGACCTTCTTTTGACCTCGTTGATCGCTGCCTGCCCTGATCTCAGTTTTGTCCTCGTCTCTGCTGTCTGCAGCGTGCTCCGACCTCGGCCTTAACTGACTTGTCGTCTTCTTGCTGGTCTTCCACTTCCACGACGGATCCTTCACCACCCAGAGGCTCGTGCCTAAATCCAGCGAGCCCCAGCACCCAAGGGCTCAACCTGTGGTGAACTTGGGCTGGTATTGGTGAAGCTCCTGTCAAGCCTCTGTTCCTGCCAGCTCCGTCTACCAACAGTGAGGACCTGCAGGGCTCCTCCCTGCAGGTAGCACTAACCTCACTTCAGCCAAGGGTCCACACTTGCAACACCCTTCAGATGGAGCTGAGGTCAGGATGTTGTTCAAAAAGGCCTAAAGTTCCTGTAATAAGATTTCATGGGTGAGGAGTGCAGTGGGTCTGACTAACCTTAGATGTGGTGTAGTATGAATGTACTAGTTTGGTCAGCATCTTCAGATGAATCAGCTAGTGATCAGACTAGAACAGAGCAGTGATGCGATCAAATTTGATCAAAAGGACTTGCTGTAGTGTTGGTGGCACCAGATCCAGTATATGGCCAATTTTAAGGATAGGGCTCCAACATCAGCTAAGTGAGATCAAAAACAAGAGTGAACCTACTCATATGTACCAACCTCTCCCAAAGGGCTCCCCTTCCTCCTCCTGTCAGGGGCCTAGGATTTTGTTCTTGCTGACCATGAGTCCAGGGCAGTAAGGAAACCCTGCTTTGTGGGGAGGGGTCCATTATCAACTGAGTCCTGTAAGGAGTCTCATATATATCTCCTCAATAGCCCATGGGCTCCCAGTGAGGCCACCTCAGCTACTATGCAGCTAGAAATGGTTTCTTTTTTTTATTATCAATGGTTAAAAATGAAAAGTTCCTCACAGACTGACTTAATCCTTAACAAAAACAAAATGATTATATAGTTTCAAACTGCTAATAAACTTGATAGATATCTCCAAAATTATATAACTCATCCCCATGAGGAAATGAGCATGGAAAAAAGCAATTATCTAATTTTTCTGGATGTACTGTGAGTTTCACAGTTCCTGAGATGATGGACAGTGTGACTGATTTTCTCACGAGCTAGTATTTTTGGTCTCGATGCAGTACTACCCCAGCTCTCAGTCAGTACCAGCAGCTACCAGAGAGGCAGACCTCTTACTGACTCATCTCTCAAGTCAGTGATAACACCAGCATTCGGGGTAAGGTCTTTAATATGTAAGATCAAGCTCAGTTTTACATCGATTGTTTATGAAGCACGGGACTGTTAAATGTATTTTTTTAAAACATTTTCCTATCTTGCTGTTTGCTCCTAAATTTGGGGCCCTAATGAAACAAGGAGCCTAAATTTAAACATTCAACCCTAATAAATTTTCAAAAGGACCAATTTTGGATCCTAACTCCAAACGTTAGGCGCCTAAACTCTTTGACAATTGGATCCAAAAATCTTTATCATGAGAAGATATTTTAATTATTTCTGGTAGTTCCACTTGTAATATCTTTTATCTAGAAACCGGTAACCCTTTGCTCTTTCATTTTAAGATATACACATTTCAAAAATAACACCATACTATTTCAAAATCGTGTCTCTCATATGGGTGACCTAATTAGTCAAAATTCGATTTTAAAACAAGGCAAGTTATTAAATATGCTAAATATGCTTTGACTTTCAAAGGCTGTTTTAGATTTTGATGCAGAAGGCGCAAAAAACCACTTCTGTAAAAATTTAAAGGTGGGAAATTTGCAACCGCCAAAAACATTTACCTGTTTTTGAAAACACAGAATATGATGACAGATGAGGACTAAAAGGCTCAACTAGACTGTCCACTTTTCCTCCTTTTTCAATGCCACCCCCCCCCCCCTTTTTCTCTGGCTTTCTCTTCACTTCTGAACCACTAAGGATCCTCTGTGCTAATCCCAAAATGTATTACATTCTTACTCTTTTTGTCTCACCACTTCCACTGGGAGGCCATTCTATACATCCACCACTCTTTCTGTGAAGAAATATTTTCTTATATTATTCCTGAATCCACCCCCTTTGAGCATCATATCATGATTTCTTGCTCCCGAAGTTCCTTGCCACTGAAAAAGGTTTGCTTCTTGTTTATTATATATACCTTTGAAGTATCTGAAAGTCTATCCTTCTTAGAGACACATATTTTGGACTTTAAGTCTCAAGTCATAGGGCTCTCAGTACCATACCATTTTGATATTCTGCCAGCATGGTACAAAATGTATTCAAATCCATTAGTGCAAAATGCAAAAATCAAACACACAAAAAAAAAGGCTAATACAATTTGAGGGCAATTTTCAAGGGGACCTCTGCAGGTAAAACAGTGATTTACACATAGAAATGGCCGTTTATAAAACTGGATGCCCAGTATGCAGATAAACTTATGCACCTATGCCATGTTCATATGTTAAGTTTATCTGTCTTGATCTGAGGCATTTCTGGGAGGCTAGATTGGGGAGGGATCTGGACTTACACATATGCTTTTGGTTTTTTAAAAAGTGTACATGTAAATTTTCAAGAGAAAATACTGTGCACATTTTAGCAGGTGTAAGTACATATTGGTAGATCTGGTGGGCTAATTTTCATAGTGGACTTGTGCATGTGTCCACTTTGAAAACTGATATAACCTATGCACAATGTTACAAATTTACCCCAATGTAACTGGGCACACATACACCAGGTGCGGACTCACTAATGGATTTGTACAGAGATGACGCCACCTCCCTTTTTCTACTGGTTTGAACCTCTTCGTATGCACCCTAACCTCCCTATGGTTTTGGCTGCTGCCTTGTCGCACTTTTCATTTCTTGATATCATCAGATATGATCATCTTTAGTTCTGTTCCCTGCTTGGTGCACATTGGTATCTCAAGTCCTCCTCCCCCAAATCACATCCTGCTCGATTCCATTTCTGCACTCCAAATCAATTTTTCATTTTTGTACCCCCTCCAAATTCAGTGTCCAAGCAAAAATGAAGCAAAGTCGGAGCATTCCATCAGCGAAATATGTGCTTGCATCTAATTTAGAGCCAAACCTCAGATTCCGCAATCCAGCTCTAAAACACTGCCATGGGAATGCAAGCAGTAAACCTATTAAGCTCATTTTAGGCCTCTCTTTGAAGTTAATATTTTGTGAAAAATATGCCACAGGTGCCACTTACATTTTAAGAGAGACAGTGGTGACTGCTGATGCTTCTAGAAGCAGAGGACACGCCAAGCAGGGGTGTACGGACCCACTGGGATCACAGGATATTCCTGGTGAGTTCCACAAGATAACTTCAGGGTTCAAGCTCAGCTTCCTCCATCTCCAACACTTCCTCAGCACCAGCAGGGCTGAATTCAGGGAATTTCATGGTGTGGTTGCACCCCCCCCCCCCCCCCAATCAGTGGTAGTACTGCAGAGCTGAGCAGCAGCTTTCTGCACTGGTAGCAGCATCAGACAAGTTCAGTGGAGCAGTCCCCTGGTTGTATGCAGGGTGCTAAACACTGTGTTCCCTATTGCACATGTCCCTTTTACATTAAAATTCATACAATATTTGTTATTAATGTTCCTATAGCAATTCACACAATATTTTTAATTAATATTGCTCCAACAGTTCCCATGCCAAAAACAGCAAGTATCTTCTTCTCAATTAATGTTGCTCCTTCTACATACCACTCCCTTGCTTATTCCTGCTTTACATCACTCACAAGTATCTTCTTCTCAATTAGGGGTAGATTTTAAAAAAGCGCGCCTTCGCGTACTTTTGTTGGCGCATCAGGCACAAACAAAAGTACGCTGGATTTTAGTAGATACGCGCGTAGCCGCTAAAATCCTGGATCGGCGCGCGCAAGGCTGCCGATTTCGTGTAGCTGGCGCGCGCCGAGCAGCGCAGCCGGCCGCCGTTCCCTCCGAGGCCGCTCCGAAATCGGAGCGGCCTAGGAGGGAACTCGCTTTCGCCCTCCCCTCACCTTCCCCTCCCTTCCTCTATCTAACCCACTCCCCCGGCCCTATCTAGACCCCCCCTACCTTTGTTGGGGGATTTACGCCTCCCGGAGGGAGAAGTAAATCCCCGCGCGCCAGCGGGCCGCTAGCGCACCGAGACGCGACCTGGGGGCGGTTCCGGAGGGCGCGGCCATGCCCCCGGACCGCCCCGAGCCGAAACCACGCCCCGGGCCCACCCCCGAAACGCCGCGTCCCGCCCCCAAAACGACGCGCCGATCCGACACGCCCCCCAACACGCCCCCGACCCGCCCCCCTCGAAAAACCCCGGGACTTATGCAAGTCCTGGGGCTCTGCGCGCGCCGGTAGGCCTATGGAACATAGGCGCACCGGCGCGCAAGGCCCTGCTCGCGTAAATCCAGGCGGATTTACGCGAGCAGGGCTCTTAAAATCCGCCCCTTAATGTTGCTCCTTCTACATACCATGTAAAGAAGGAATAAGCAAGGGAGTGGTATGTAGAAGGAGCAACATTAATTGAGAAGAAGATACTTGCTGTTTTTGGCATGGGAACTCCATGAAGTTAGCATGTGGCACATTTAAAACCAATCGGAGAAAGTTCTTCTTCACTCAACGCAACGTGGTTAGTTCAGTTAGTATAGCTGTGTTTAAAAAAGGATTGGATAAGTTCTTGGAGGAGAAGTCCATTACCTGCTATTAATTAAGTTGACTTAGAAAATAGCCACTGCTATTACTAGCAAAGGTAACATGAAATAGACTTAGTTTTTGGGTACTTGCCAGGTTCTTATGGCCTGGATTGGCCACTGTTAGAAACAGGATGCTGGGCTTGATGGACCCTTGGTCTGACCCAGTATGGCATGTTCTTATGTTCTCATATGGTCTGGTATTTTTTGTTTTCTGTAGTCATATTTATCTGTTTCTAGCACACAACTTTCAGCTGAACCTAATTGCAACTTATTTTTCCATGCCTAATTATGTGCTGCAAGAATCTGAGTTGCTCTGCTGGCCAGCAGTGGCAGCGCCAAATAGCTCAACTTAAGGTCAGTTGGTTTACATAAATACTGACAACAAGAATGGGTGTACTCTCTAGCAGTGGGGATAGTACAGTTTTATGGAATTTAAAAGGGGTGGAAAAGAAGACAGAGTGTTATAACACACAGTACATGCCACTAACATTGAACATTAGTTTTACTGTGAGGTATCATTATGTGTGGACACTTAGATTTGCTTCTGGACTACTGTTTTTGCTAGAAAATGTGACAGCATTTACTTACATTTTCCTGCAGGTCAGCCTTGACCTTTTTCCCTTTTCTGAGGGGCCGTTTGACCCGGTGACAAAACTCACAGATAGCCTTACTCTTTTCAGCGTCCTTGTAACTCTGAGATGGCTAAAGAAAAAACAAAAGGCAGAGAGCCACAGCCAAGCTTAAAATGTACTTGCAAACTAGATGGACTCATAAAATTAAAAAATAAAATAGTCAGTATGTCAGTCCAAGGATTCACAGCCAGGAAAACTCGGCAAGTAAGCATGTTAACATAGCTACTAGTCATTGTGAAAGGGCCAACCCAAACCCCAAAACTGTATTGAATCTTTGGAATAGAAAACAGAACTGAAATTTGTGCATTTCCTAGCGTGTAGCAGATGGACTCAAAACAAATGGGCATAGTGTGCTCGTGCTAGTAGTTGGAGACGGATCTGATGTCAGCACGGGTACATATACCCCCACAGGTAGTGAAGCAATTCAGTAATTTCCATCTTCAAAGCAGTTTGGAGCTACCCACGCTCGCTGAGCGTGTTTTCCAAATCGTATCGACTAAATTCTTAGAAGAAATCTACTGCAAGACGAGCCCCGCACTCCTGTGGTGATACCAGGCAGTCACTCATCCAGTTGAGTTTCCCGAGCTGACTTCCGTGGTCCCTCGGAGGTAGGGTGGCCGGTTCGCGGCAGGGACCCAGCCCCCGAGTGAGAAGGGCTCGGGTGCGGCTTGGCCCCCGAGCGGTTCGGGCGCGGCCTAGAGGCAGCGGGTGCACTTCGTTAAGCGCGGCGGTGAAGGTATTCCCTCCTCCCCCGCAGCCGGAGACCGCCTGGGTCGCAGCCGGGAAGCGCCGAAGACAAGGTAAGGCGTACATCTTTACTGGGTCTCCGAGGAAGTGTGGACTAACTGGGCTTGCCTACGAGGCTGCCCGCCTGGGAGGTCGCCATTTTTGCCTACCTACTTTTCCTTTCTAATTAAGCGCTTTTGGCTTGTTAAACGCACGTTGTTCGCGATAGGCGCACGTTGTAGCGCACGCGATAGGCGCATGTTCTTTGAGCACACGATAGGCGCACGTTGTTAGCGCACGCGATAGGCGCATGTTGTTAAGCGCACGCGATAGGCGCATATTGTTAGCGCATATTGTTAGCGCACGCTACTAGGATACGCACACATATGCTAAGACGCCCGTTATAGGCGCACATTTCTAAGACGCCTGCTATAGGCGCACACTTATAAGACATCCGTTCATAGGCGCACTGTTTATAAGCCGCCTGCTATAGGCGCACATTTATAAGACGCCCGTTCATAGGCGCACTGTTTATAAGCCGCCCGCTATAGGCGCACATTTATAAGACGCCCATCCATAGGCGCACTGTTTATAAGCCGCCCGCTATAGGCGCACATTTATAAGACGCCCGTTCATAGGCGCACTGTTTATAAGATGCCTGCTATATGCGCACATTTATAAGATGCCCGTTCATAGGCGCACTGTTTATCAGACGCCCGTTCTAGGCGCAGGCTGTTACGCGCCCGTGTTAGGCGCATTTGAGGCAAATGGAGCATAAGAAGGCCTCTGCGTCCGCAGAGCTGGCACCCCCAGAATCAGGCATGAACGCTCTAAGCCTCTGCTCAGCATGCAATCTTAGAGCCACACAGAGCGAGGAAGCAGACTCCCTATGTGCAAAATGTGAGGAAGCCATGGCAGTTCCAGGACAAGACCGGTCCCAGCCCAGCGGTTCCTTAGAGAACACTCCGGACTTAGCAGGCCGCGGCGAGCAGCCAGGGAATCCGAGAGACCTGGTACCCCTGCGGCCAGATCTGGCTTCGCTTTCCTGGGTGGAATTGTTTAAGGGGATTCACGCCTTTGTCCAGATGCAGTCTGCTCCTCGGATGGGTCTTTCCGTCCCGGCTGATCCGGCCCCGGGACCCTCGAGACCTAGGCGCAGCCACTCACCACCCAACAGCCCCAATCATGGGGATTCGGATTATTCACAGGTAAGTGAGGAGCCCCCCGAAGAGAATGAACTTCCCTCGGAGATAGAACCATATCGGACCATGAGACGCTTCTTTCGGAGAGAAGATCTGCCGGGCCTGGTCTCACAATGCTTATCGGAGCTGGCCATTCCGGGCCAGGACCCCTCAGGGGTCCCTGTACAGAACCCTCTGCTAGAGGGCCTGCGCCAATCGGCTCACCACTTTCCCCTCCTACAAGCAGCACAGCAGCTAACGAGCTGGAATGGAAGGCACCGGAGGCCTCATTCAAAGGGGGTCGGGCCTTGTCTGGCATGTACCCTCTAGATCCGACATCCAAGGAATTGCTGGCGTGCCCCAGGGTAGACGCCATAATTAATGCAATCGTGAAACGCACCACCATTCCGGTGGAGGGGGGAGCGGCTCTCAAGGATGCGCATGACCGACGCATGGACACCATGCTGAAACAAGCCTTTGAGGTAGCAGCCATGTCCCTTCGAATCGCGACTTGCTGCACCGTGGTGACGCACTCCTGTTTATCACAGGCAAGAAACAACACCCCGGGAGAAGACATGGAATCGGCTCTCGCCTTTCTCACAGACGCAGCCTCCGACCTCGTCCGTACGGCAGCCAAGGGAGTGTCCTCCTCAGTGGCAGCCAGAAGACAGCTTTGGCTACGCAATTGGGCGGCTGACTCGTCCTCCAAAACTCGACTCACAAGAATGCCCTTTAAGGGTTCCCTACTGTTCGGCAGCGACCTTGAGAATTGGGCTACTAAATGGGGTGCCTCTCCGTTACCCCGTCTACCGGAAGACAGGTCAAGGAGGAGCCAGCCTCCTGTTTCCAGACCATCCAGAGGTAGAAACTCGCAGCGCTTCAACCCTTATAGGTCTCGCTATCAAGCACCTCGTTCTCAAGCCAGGAATCAGCCCTTTCGGGCTAAGCACACCAAGAAGAGAACTGGCCCAGGTTCTGGCCCCGGCCGTAACCCGCAATGACAATCAGCCGACCCATCCGGGGGTAGCAGCCATAGGCTAACCCTCTTCTACCGCAGGTGGGTCGAGATCACTTCGGACCAGTGGGTCCTCGCCATCATCCGGGAAGGATATTACCTGGATTTCTTTCGACTTCCGCCGAACAAGTTTGTGGAATCTCCTTGTTCGCCACTCAAGGCAGTGGCGCTAGAAGTGACCTTACAGAGGCTCCTGGCCCTGAAAGCCATAATCCCAGTACCTGCGGAAGAGGTACCTTCTGGGCATTATTCTATTTATTTCATAGTACCCAAGAAGGAGGTCTGTCCTGGCTCATCCTGGACCTCAAGTCAGTCAACCGACACCTACGGGTCCCCAGCTTTCGCATGGAAACTCTACGGTCTGTTAAGAATTCAGTACAGCCAGGGGAGTTTCTCACCTCCCTAGATCTGTCAGAAGCCTACCTGCATATCCCAATTCATCAGGATCATCAGCGCTATCTACACTTCAAAGTCCTGAATCAGCACTTCCAGTTCCGGGCCTTACCCTTCGGGTTAGCCACCGCGCCGCGGATCTTTACCAAGGTAACAGTTGTAGTGGCAGCGGCACTCAGGAAGGAAGGAATCCTCGTCCATCCCTACCTGGACGATTGGCTGATCAGGGCAAAATCACTGGAAGAGAGTCATTGGGCAACCAACAGAGTTATAGCTCTTCTGGAAAGCCTCGGATGGGTAGTCAACATAAAGAAGAGTTCCCTACAGCCATCCCAGTTGCTGGAATACCTAGGGGTCCAATTCGACACCCAAGAAGACAAGGTCAGCCTGACCTCCAAGAGAAAGTCAAAACTCCGGTCTCATCTGCAGGTCTTGCTGAGCGCCAGCCGGCCCACAGCTCGAGATTATCTCCAAGTCCTCGGCCTCATGGCATCCACCCTGGAGGTGGTGCCATGGGCGTGGGCTCATAGGAGACCATTGCAACGCGTCCTTCTATCTCGATGGAGTCCACGATCACAGGACTACACCATACACCTGCCTCTACCAGCCAGAGTGCGGAAGCAACTACACTGGTGGTTACAGCCCGGCCACTTGAGCTGGGGGTCAAGAATGTCCTCCCCAACCTGGATTCTGCTCACCACAGATGCCAGCCTGAACGTATGGGGAGCGCACTGCGAGGAGCTCACCGCCCAAGGACGGTGGACCAGAGAAGAGTCAAGTTGGAATATCAACCGACTAGAGGCATGGGCAGTCAGGCTACCGTGCCTGCGATTTGCCCACAGACTTCGCGACAAAGCGGTCAGAGTGATGTCAGACAATGCCACCACAGTGGCATACATCAATCGACAGGACGGCACCAGAAGCCAACAGGTGTCCCTAGAAATAACTCCCCTGATGATTTGGGCAGAGGCAAATCTTCAGGAACATCTCCGCCGTACACATCGCCGGGAAGGACAACACTGCAGCAGACTTCCTCAGCAGAGAAGCCTAAACCCGGGAGAATGGCAGCTGTCACCCACAGCCTTTCAGATAATTGTGGATCACTGGGGGATGCCAGCCATGGACCTATTAGCAGACAGGTCCAATGCTCAAGTTCCCAGATATTTCAGCCGCAGGCGGGATCCTCGAGCTCAGGGGATCGATGCCCTGGTACAGCCGTGGCCTCAGGGGACCCTACTATATGCATTTCCTCATGGGCCCCTGTTGGGTCGCCATTGTTCACAGGATTCAGCGACACAGAGGCCTAGTTCTTCTAGTGGCCCCGGACTGGCCAAGAGACCCTGGTACGCAGACATGAGAAGACTACTGGCAGGGAATCCTCTACCTCTACCTCCATACCGGGACCTGCTACGGCCAAGGCCCCATCCTCCACGAGGATCCAGCTCAATTCTCTCTTACGGTCTGGCCATTGAGAAGGCTAGACTGAGAAAAGAGGATACTCAGAGCCGGTGATAGATACACTCCTCCGAGCACGCAAGTTCTCCACATCACTAACATATATCAGGATCTGGAGAATCTTTGAAGCCTGGTGCGATTCTCATGGCACCAATTCGCATACCGCACAGATTCCTATCATTTTGGACTTCCTACAAGATGGACTTCAGAAGGGTCTCTCCCTCAGCTCCATCAAGGTACAGGTAGCAGCGCTGTCTTGCTACGGTCCTAGACATGATGGCAAATCCATTGCCCAGCACCCAGACGTTTCACGCTTCCTGAAAGGAGTTAAACACATTCGCCCGCCACTGAAGTGGCCAGTGCCCTTGTGGAACCTTAACCTGGTATTGGAATTTCTAGCGGGATCAGCCTTCAGGCCCCTTCGAGGCCTGTCTCTCCGTTTGTTAACCTTGAAGATGGTGTTCTTGCTGGCTGTGTGTTCAGCACGCCGCATCTCAGAGCTTCAAGCACTATCCTGTCGTGATCCATTTCTCAGAATCACTCCAGAGGCCATCCATCTTCGTACAGTTCCTTCCTTTTTACCCAAAGTGGTCTCCCACTTTCACCTCAACCAAACCATATCCTTGCCTACCACGGCAGGTTTGAAGAAATCGGAAGAAGGTCGAATACTACGTCATCTCGACATCGGCAGACTGCTGTCCAGATATCTGGAAATGTCAGAAGCAGTACGAAAGAAGGACCACCTGTTCGTCCTGCACAGCGGGAAGAAGCAAGGGGAAGCGGCCTCACGGCCGACCATCGCCCGCTGGATTAAAGAAGTTATCAAGGCAGCCTACGTAGAGGCAGGAAAACCACCACCTCTACAGGTCAAGGCTCATTCTACCAGAGCACAATCAGCCTCTAGGGCAGAAGCTAAGCTGCTGTCGCCTGCAGAGATATGCAAAGCGGCGACGAGGTCCTCCCTCCATACCTTCTCCAGATTCTACCGTCTGGACGTTCAGGCCAGGGAGGACACAGCATTTGCGAGGGCAATCCTAAACGGTCCTCGGGCAGCCTCCGCCCAGTCCGGGAGTAGCTTTTGTACATCCCATTTGTTTTGAGTCCATCTGCTACACGCTAGGAAATGTTAAGATTACTTACCTGGTAATCTCCTTTTCCTTAGTGTATGCAGATGGACTCAGCATCCCGCCCGGCTGCCGGTGTACATGGGGATTCGCTGACTCAAGGTAAGCCATGTTTTGCTTATGATAGGGCTTCCACCCTGCCGGGTGTCGACGCCTTCCGGTTGAGAACACTGGTGGTCTCCAGCTACCATCAATTGGTCAGGGTAATCCTGTTGATTAATCGATCGGTCAGTACACATATGGCTATAACAGCTTTTGCAAGGAAGATTACTGAATTGCTTCACTTCCTGTGGGGGTATATGTACCCATGCTGACGTCAGATCCGTCTCCAACTGCTAGCACGAGCACACTATACCCATTTGTTTTGAGTCCATCTGCATACACTAAGGAAAAGGAGATTACCAGGTAAGTAATCTTAACATTAACAGGCCAATGCAACATAGTGCGCTCGGCCAAGTATATGGCTTTACATGCGCTTGGACGTGCATCCAAAACCTCTCATGCAATAGAGAAATTATTTACCTGAAATTTTGTTTTCCTTACTATAGACAGATGGATTCAGGACCAGTGAGTTATGCTCCCCTGCCAGCAGATGGAGACAGAGCAAGCTGATATCACAGTATATATACTCCTGCAGTGACCCCAGTCTGCCAGTACTCTCTTCAAAAGCAACTGTGGACAGACTAGCAGAAAACTTGATTAAAACAGTCAGCCATAACTGTAATCAACCAACAATAAACATTGAACTCAAGGAAGAACATAGGTACACCAATCTAGGGAATGGATTAACACTTACCAGTAATCCCTTGAGACCCTATCCCCACAGGAGGACTATTGTCACAATCATTCAGCAGCCAAGGGTAGAAAGCTGAGTCCATCGGTCTACACTAAGGAAAACAAAATTACCAGGTACATAATTTCTCCATTTCCTAGCATGCAGACATATGGACTCAGGACCTGTGGGATGTACCAAAGCTACTCCCGAGCAGGGTGGAAGGCTGCCCGTGGTCCAGTCAACACCGTTCGTGCAAAGGCTGCATCCTCCCAGGCTTTCATATCAGGAAAATAAAACCTGGAAAAGGTGTGTAAGGAGGACCACGTCGCAGCTCGGCAGATATTGACGGGAGATAACAAACTAACCTCCACACTTGACCTGAGACCTAGTGGAATAGTAAATAGTAACATAGTAATGATGGCAGAAAAGACCAAAATGGTCCATCTAGTCTGCACAGCAAGCTTCCCAAAGTAGTAACTGCCACTCCGTGCAGGTTACCCCCAAGCTTTTTTATTTATTCCCATCCTCTAGTCTTTAGGGATCCACAGTGTTTATCCCATGCCCCTTTGAAATCCTTCACAGTTTAGTCTTCATTACTTCCTCCGGAAGGGATTCCAAGCATCCACCATCCTTCTCAGTGAATAAATATTTCTTGACATTAGTTCTAAGTCTTCCTCCCTGGAGTTTCAAATCGTGAGCCCTAGTTCTACTAAATTGTTTCCAATGGAAAAGGTTTGTTGACGACCATGGATCATTAAAACCTTTCAAGTATCTGAAGGTCTTTATCATATCACCCCTGTTCCTCCTCTCCTCCAGGGTATACATATTCAGGTTCTTCAACCTCTCCTCATAAGTCATTCGATGGAGGCCACCCACCATTTTGGTCACTCTTCTCTGGACCGCCTCCATCCTGTTTATGTCTCCTTTGAGATACAATCTCCAGAACTGAACACAGTGGAGAAATTCGGAGCGCAGAGCAAGGTAGCAATCACCGCAGAAGAATTTCAATGCTTTAACAGATGAGTCCTCTCAAGGGCCCAACCATAAGACAGAACCAAGTCAGATCCTCGTGAAGAGCCAGCCCCTGCCGCAAGAGATCCATATGCAGTGGAAGACGAAGAGGGTTTTCTAAAGGAGCTACCGTAGATCTGCATACCACAGACAACTGGGCCAATCTGGAGCCACTAGGATTACTAGCCCCCTGTGGACTTCAATTCTGCCAATAAGCCTGCCCACCAACAGCCATGGAGGAAAGGCATAAAGCAACTCATCTTCCCGCCAGACTTGTACGAGAGCATCAAAGTCCAGAGACCATGGATCTCTCCTGTGACTAAAGAAGCAAGGAACCTTTGCATTGTGAAATGTCGCCAGCAAGTCTAGAGATGGAAGGGCCCCAGTGATCAACTATCAGCTGAAAAGCCTTGGTGGACAACATCCATTCGTCGGGGTCCAGACTCTCCTTGCTGAGAAAGTCTGCTCTTACTTTGTCCTTTCCAGCGATGTGGGAGACTGAGATCATCTTTAGATGTCCTTCTGCCTTTTCCATAAGTTGATCTACTTCCTGCAACACTTGCTGGCTCTTGCTTCCTCCTTGGTGATTGATGTAGGCCACTGTCGTTGCGTTGTCCAACATTGCGCAATCCGCTTGACCCTGTATTCTGTGGCTGAACTGCAAGCATGCCAACCAAACTACCCGGGCTTCTAGGCGATTGATGTTCCAGAGAGCCTCTTCGGCCGTCCAAATTCCCTGGGCCATCAGTTCCTGACAGGGAGCTCCCCAACCCTGGAGACTTGCATCTGTCATTAGAACCAACCAGTTCAGGGAAGACAAGGATATTCCCCTTCTCAGATAAGCCTCCTGCAACCACCACTGGAGGCGACAACATATTTCCATTGGAAAGTGGACATGAACCAAACAGTCCTGCGATTGCGGATTCTAACGAGACAGCAGTGAGTGCTGAAGAGGACGCCTATGCGCCCTCGCCCATGAACCACTTCCAGGGTAGCCACCATCAAACCAAGCACTTGCAGATAGCTCCATACCGTCGGGCATATAGTGTTCACCAACTGATACACCTGGAACGTCAACTTTTGAATCCGTGCGTCCAGCAGAAAAACCTTGCCCAGCCTCGTGTCAAAGCAAACTTCCAGATACTCCAACGATTGAGAAGGCCGGATACTGCTCTTGGCTAGGTTCACCATTCAGCCGAGCTCCTGCAGCAAGAAGATCACCCTGTTGGTCACTAGGTTGCTCTCTTCCAAAGACTTGGCCCAAATCAGCCAGTTGCCCAAGTACAGGTGCACCAGGATCCCATCTCTTCTCAACGCCGCCGTTATGACCACCATAACCTTATAAAACATTCTGGGGGCGGTGACCAGACCAAAGGGCAGCACCCGGAATTGATAATGGTGACCCAGCACCGCAAAGCACAGAAAACGTTGGTGCTCCAAACGGATGTAAATATGAAGATGACAGTTGACACTTGAGGTCCAGGTTGGGACAAAAGGTACTTTCCTTTTTGGGCACAACAAAATAGATGGAATAACATCCTGTATTTTCCTGAGACAGAGGCACGAGAACCATAGCCCTCAGCCAGAGGAGCCGTAGAAGCATAGACTTTACTGCCTGCTTCTTCAGTGGGGCGTGGCAAGGAGACACTATAAACACGTCCAGAAGAATGCTGCGAAATTGCAGTGCATAGCCTTCCCGTATCACTTCCAGGACCCATTGATCCGATGTGATCTCAACTCACTTTGATAAAACAGAAATAGGTGTCCCCTATCTCCTCCTCCCGAAGGTGGGTTGGCTAACCTTCATTGCTCAGCTTGGGACGGTCTGCCACCCGAGCCCACTCCTCTCTTGGGCTGTGGGGAAAAAAAGGAGTGAGACCTACCAAAAGGCCGAGTCCTCTGAAAGGCTGAGTTCCTGTAGCGACGAAAATGCTTGGAGCCTCTGAGATGACCCCTTACAGAAAAGGGGCACTGCAAATGCTTCTTATCCTCCCATAACCAGGGACTTGGAGATTCTCCCAATTTACTGGCCAGCTTTTCCAACTTGCTCCCAAACAAAGGGCATTTTAGTGAGATTAGCTTTGGAGGCTGTGTCAGCTGACTAATTCCACAACCATAGCTGACGTCTTGCTGCCACCACTGAAGTCACTCCTCTGGCCGAGGTATAAACCAAATCACAGCCTGCGTCTGCCAAAAAGACAGGAGTAGGTTCCATAACTGCTCTGGAATTCACCCCCGAATCATCCATCTCTTGACAGAAAGAAGCATGTAAGAACATGCCACAAGAGCGCAACAGGAAGCAATCTGCAAGGTCATCGCCACTGCGTCAAAGGCCTGTTTAAGGATAGATTCAATCCACCTATCAAGCACATCCTTCAAGGTTGCTCCTCCCTCCACAGGGATAGTCGTCCGCTTAGACGGCACAGACAAGCACATCCACTTTGGGAAAACGCAAACGCTCTCTAGCCTTCCAATGCCCGACCCTCTTTGAAACTTGCCTCAGGGGTGTCTCATTCAAGATCAATCAATTCTTGAAAGGTGTCCAGAACACGAAAAAAGAAAGAGGCTTTATGCAAGGAAACCAAAATAGGATTCTCCTTCGGCTCTGACATAGAATCTGCCCTAGGCACTTCCAGCATCTTCAAGGTCTGGAAAATTAGGGCTGGAAGTTCATCTCTATGAAAGAACCATAACATGGTTTGATAGGCTCCAAACCAGGAGGAATTTCCCCATCTTCCAAGAGATCAGGATCTGCCTCATCATCTTTGCCATCCGGGTCCCCACTGGGAATACCCGTGGCAAACCAAGGCATGCCATGGTGCTTAAATGTAGGATTGGAAGAGGGAGGGGCCACCGGCTGAGGCTCCGACTGCAGGAGTCGGCGAAGCGGAGGACTACACCTGAACAAAGGCCTGTAAACCCTGATAAAACTCCACCTAAGAAAAGCAGCCAGGTCTAGACCAAACCCCAACTGAACTGCCATCTCCTGCAGAGGAGCCATTCAAGGGAGTACCAAGATATGGCGCACTTCCAGCCAAAGCTGTAAGCAGGCCATCATCAGAATGGGAAGATCCAGGCTTAACAAAATCCAAGGAAGACAACTCTCCCTTAGCATTTGAACAGTGCTGACACATGTTTGAAGACAGGTCAGGCTGAGAACTCTAATATGACACGCAACACAAAGAGAAAGGTGCTTAGGCTTCTTGTTTCCCAGTGCCATGAGTAGCGGTAACTCTGCATTCAAACGGCTTGTGCTTAAAAAAGTTGCACGCACAAAATCAAGGTGCCCTGGAATGAAGAGTGGTAAGGCGCACACATCACTAGTGCGCTCAGCTCGAACATATCACAACGCCCAGAAAAGTTGTGTTCACAGAGCCGACACACTGCGCATATCAACATCCTGTAGAGGGCAGTAAGGCATGCACAGGAATGCGCGAAAACACTGTAGCGGCCTACCATGCAGTGCGCCGAGAAAAGCCTACCATGCAGTGTGCTGAGAAAAGCCTACCGCAGGGCCTAGCCCACCGAGGTCACTGAACCCACCGGGTTGCTCACTTCCCCTAACCCCAACGGGAGTGGGAACGATGTCGGAATGGCATGTCGAGCACGGAGGCTGAAGGAAGGCCTAAAAACCTCCTATCTGTCTCTGTAAGTAATTTTCTTTTTTTTTTTTTAAACTTACTGGAGCTCACCATTTACTGACTGAGTATAGAGATGGTCTCTGGCTGCGGGGGGAGAGTGCATGTGCCGTCACCGCCGCACTTGGCCTCCCGCATCCGCTGCACAAGCAACAAAGTCCACGTTGGGAACCGGTTATCGGATCAAGGCACACCTCTGAGGAACAACAGAAAACACATCAGGAATTTCTAACTGGGGGAGGGACCTTTAGGTATCACCACTGGAAAGTGGGTCTTTCATTTCTCAATTTAAAATTCTCCTTCCAAAATTCAAAGCAATCCCCATAAGGAGATGCACTTGCACCATCTGCTGGAGATGGAGAATACTGGCAGGCTGGGGTCACTGCAGGAGTATATATACCATGACGTCAGCTTGCTCCGTCTCCATCTGCTGGCTGGGGAGCATAACCCACTGGTCCTGAGTCCATCTGTCTACAAGCTAGGAAACAAGGGGACTAGCATGTCCAAAACACATGTCCAAACCAGCGTGTAGCTAATAGTGCTCATCTCATGTAAATTCATGTTGATGAGGCTATTAGCTATTACACCCCCCCCCCCCCCCTCCCGATGCAAAAAATTGCCGCGTGGTCTCGGCGCCCATTTTAACACTGCAAATTTAACTCCTGCCTAGGGGCGGCTGTTGAAGCATGCAACACTCAAGGGCTGACAAAAAAATAAAAAATTCTGCTTTCTGTGATTCCTCCTATTAGTATTCTAGTGATACTAAATAGGAGGAACCACAGAAAGAAGCATCCCCAAGGTCTGGCCCAATCAGAACCCCAAGCCAGCAGGAGTAAAGAGTGAATACATTAATATTAATGTTGGGCACTTAATATTAATTTATTCACTCCTTCACTTCCTGCTGATTGGTCCATTCACTGTCACTTGTCAGTGAAGGGAACAATCCCCTTTCAGAAGACTGCCCTAAAAGGGGATTGGACTTTTCACTGACAAGTGTCAGTGACAAAGGACCAATCAGGAACAGCCCTGCCGGTGGTGGGGAGGGAGCTCTGGCCAGGCTGTTCTAGACGTACACCTACTTCTCCTGGGCACCCAATGCAGAGCGCTAGGGATGCATAAATTACCCATTGTGTGTCCCTTTTAGCATGGCAGCTCATTTGCCTACTGTATCTAGTGCCCAGGACAGGTGGATGTGTGCACGTTCAAAAAACATGCACTCAGTTTGGATGCACGTTTTTTATGCGCTGATATTGCATCGGCCTTTGATTAAAAAACATCATAATCGCAATCAAAATCGGGCTACACTGGAATAATCTTAACACAGCTAGGGAAAATAAAGGGGTCCACATTCATTGGCATTTAGCCTGATAACTTGCGAGTCATCCGGTTAAATATGGCCGTTTGAATATTTTAGCCACTTACTTGGGTAAAGGTTTAGCCAGATAACGTAGGGGGCATTCTGGGGGTGGAGTTAAGTTAGACAGGTACTTATCCCTCTAACTCTGGTCATGCTGTAGAGCAATCCTACAGTTAGCCAGCCAACTTTAAGGCAATGAATATATTCAATGATGCAGCTGTGCCCCTGAAAATCCTGCCAAAGGATAAGTTATCTAGCTAACTCTGCAAGCTGGCCAACAGCTAAGTATTACCCTCAAAAATATGACTATTTATGGGGAATGGAATTTTCAAAGTAATTTCCATGGGTAAAACAGGGCATTTTAAAATTGCACTCCATTGCAAAGTCAGCCAGTTAAACCTCTTGAAACCCGTTCCTGAGCTAGCAAAAAGCCTGCAGAGGCCTACGAGCCTGAGAGATTATGTGGGGTGATATTTTCTCTAGAAGAAAAAAAAAAAAAAAGATCGATGGTAAGTGTTTAATGACTTCCAATGTTTCCCAAACTTTTCATGCCCAAGGGACACCTATGCTAACAAAAATAATGCATGGCATATCGGCCTCCTGGAGCAGGCAGCGTAGACATATAGGGGGACTCGCATGGCTAAAAAACAAGCTATCGGAGCACTGAAAGCTCCAACAAATCTCACCCCTCAAATTTTAAAAACAGAGAGAGAGAAGGAGTGGAGACACACATGAGCCTGTCACAGCTGACCCACTCTGTTTATATACAGTTGCAGGATAAGGGAGAAGCTGGTTTGGTGCGGGCAGCTTACTTGGTTAGTTACCTTGGCTGTCACAGGTGCCTGCCAAAAACTCCTCCACTGCTGCTGCTGCTCACACTCAGAAGGCTGGAAGTCCTCAAAAGAGGTGACTCAGGAGGGAAGAAGTGCTATGTGCGCTGCAGAAAGATCAGCCCCAGCTGCCCATGCCCTGCATTAATTTCTAAGCTCATTCTTAGAAAGTAGCACCTGCATGTTTTCAGGCACTCCCAGTGCCTGCTGCTGCTGTGAGGTACAGGGGGCTGAACCCAGGGGCTGTTTTAGACATGAGAGTTAGGCAGTGGTGACATTTCCATGGCCCACCTGATCAGGTCCAATGGCACACTAGTTGGGAAATACTGTCCTATGGGATTTTTTCAGGGGACCCTTTCTACTGCCAAAAAAAGAAACAAAACAGGGGAACAAATTTCACCACCTTGTGAGGGAATTCTTTGTCAAAGAAGGGTAATAATATGCTATTGGACTTGACCAGGAAGGGAAACTTGGAAAAACGTTGGTAGAAAACAAGAAGTAGTGTGGTATCAGGATGTCATTTCAACTGGCAGTTTCTTCCTGCTCTGTTGTACTTTTAGCACAGTTGGAACCAGGGCTGGGATATGGCCCACCTGAGCCTTCATTCACAACTAGCCAGGGTTTTTCCCCCTCTATTTTTATATTCCCTCTACCTACCACATTCCTCCTCTGGTCACTGTGAAAGGTCCTTGGCCAGGGCTCTTTCTAGAACCCTGCAAACATGGGCCCTACTTCTGGCCTCCAATTGTCACCCTTAAGCAAGGACCAGGATAGCCCCTCTAACCTAGGGGCTGTGAACACTTGCCTCTGCAGCATTCCCGTCCCAGGCCGACTCAGGGATTGAACCAGGGACCTTCTGCAGGACAGCACATGGCATCTGTTGCCTGAACCACCAGGTCACTCTATAATTTGATTCTAAGGAAAGGTGCTTATCTCCACATTTGGGGTAATTTTTGCTAGGTTGCTGAGTTCACTACAAATACTCAGCAAATAGAAAGTAAAAAAAAAAAAAAAAGAAAACAAAAAACCCTAAAGATTACCACACAGAGCTAGTTGCACAGAAGCTAAAAGAGACCTATACTTGCACACCACAATAGCCCAACAACGTAATCTGCTGTATGAATTGCTGAAATGCTGCTCATTTCCCTGACGCGGTCAGCTTTAAGTTTTTTATATAAGCTTTGCAACAGGTCCAATGTTGGTGAGAAAAGGGAATCTCTGGGTTTTCACTTAATTCTGTGCCTACCTGCTCTTTTTTGTCCTTCTTTGAAATCCGGATCTGCTGTCCTTTTTTATCTAAGGAACACAAACAAGAGTCTTTTCCATCCAGAGCGAACTTTAGGTTAACGTATATAAAATCCATAACAGATGATGCTGAATGAGCGGTAAGGATTCCTTTCTAGCTGCTAGCATGATCTGTTTAAAGAGGCATTGTCTAATATTTTGTGCATGGGGAAACAGGTAAAATTCTTTTATTTTTCTGCAATGCCCCTCCTCAAACTTCTGACTACTGAAGTTTGCCACTGGTATGACGGTTCAGCAAGCAGTAAGATCTCACAGAAACACGGACCCAGAAATAAAAGTGAAGGCCTGAAAGGATTAAAAAAAACACCCCTCTAAATAATCGTACACAAAAGATAAAAACAATAGGTGGCAAACTGCAACTCTAAATCCATCCAATGCAGGAAAAGAAAGTCTATTTGTAAAATAAATGGGACAAGAATCTAACAACAGGTCCTGTGTTTGCCAGTAACTAAGCTGATTTTGCATGCTTACTGTATATTTCGCACCATCTACCTTGTAAAAATTAACTGGTGTCTGATTTCCTTCGCTTGCCATCATTCACAGGATATCAGCCGCAAGAAACTTGTTAATTCTGTCTGGCTGTCATTAGTGGTTATAAATGATGATGCATAGGGCAGCTACCTGAACCTGTTTTAAGGCACCATTTATTTTCTAGAAACAAAACAAACAAGATATTCGTAGTATGGAAAGCCCCCAGATGTGCACATCAGAATTCCTTTTTTTTTTTTTTACCAAAGTAATACATTTCAGCAAAGGGATATTTTCACATCTTCTCATGTGCTTTTTAAGCATGATCAATTTATACAGCTCTCTAAACTTCAACTGGCACAAACTCTACTTTCTGACTTGGGGGTCCTGCTTCCAGACTCATGAGGAAATCCATTGCCTATGGCAATAAGAAACAGGGATATGATCAATAAGAGACAATCATCCCCTGGGGATTTTACCAGGCGCAAGGACCTCCATTCCTCACATCGTGCTACACCCCTTCGGGCTCACCTAGCCAGCAGAAATTCTTGTTAAGCTGTGGAGGCTTGTCAAGCTTTCTGCCCTTGCTCACAAAGCTCAGGAGGCTGCTCCGCTTGGGGGTTCGTGCAGCTATCTCTTTATGCAGCTTCTTCCAGAAATCTCAACACTTAAAATTCCTCCTTCAAAAATAATACTAAGGATAAGATTTATGAAGGTTTTTGTCTTTGGGCACAGAATGGGAGAAAACCTTTTGATAAAAATCAAGCCTAAAGTCTTCTTTTAAAGAAAAGTACCTTTGGAGCATTAAACTATCACCAGAGAAAATATGCTTTGATGATTGCTCACTTGTGAAAAGTACTGCCAGCCAAAGCATACGTGAGGAAGGCTGGCTCACAGGCAGCACTGTCAATGCTGTTCAGGAGACCTAGCTTTTGAATCCCCGAGCCTACCTTCTATTCCTCAAGGCAGCTGAGGCCAGGGATGCTGGGAAGGGAAAGGGAGTCTCGGTCACTGTACAAGGGCAATGCCTCCTAGCCGGAGTCAGGGCATGTGCACTTCATGCTTACCAGGTCCCACTAATCCACGCTGGCTAGGATGTGGCATATGACATCACATACTCCACAAACCTGCAGGCCCGGAGGAGCTTAGACTAGAAACCTTCATTGCTGAGAACTTGCAAGACTCATGAAGATCTTCTAGAGTGCTCACTTCCAGTGAATTCTCTGTTCCTGCTCTAATCATCTCAGTAAAATTACAAGCTCTTGTCGCCGGTCCCATTCTGACATTATTACTGAATATTACATATACAAAAAACACTGTATATTTTGTCCTGGCAGAATATAAAATCAGCATGATGAATGGCAATCTGAGCTGAACTGTACATGATGCCACCCTACTTACTAACATCAATTGCAAGTGTTGAAATGCCAAACCAGGTTCCATAAATAAAAGCACAAAACACTAAAGACCTGGTCTAGTACCCAGAATTAAAATGTCACTGAAAAATACTGTTCTATAGATATTCCAGAACCCATGACATGAATCTTTCCCATCTTTTAAGCTACTACTCAGTCCACAAAAGTCACCTAACTGTATTTGCGAGGAACTTGAACTCGAGATAGCAACAGTTAGAGAAGGATAATGAACTTTTTAAAGTAAACCGTTTTTCACTAATACAATTTTACGCAGGGTTCATCTTAACAAGAAACAAGAGAAAACGTAAACACTGGTAAATCATAATGGGGCAGACTCATGAACATTTCGCTGCAGTGCAAAACTGGCTTCAGATTTATCAATGAATAAACCTCCCAGGATTTTCAATGGAGAAAAAAATGGTACACATGTGAAGCAATTTTTGCACTGGAGCAAAGGTTTTGCCCTAATATGTCCAAAATATGTGCACAACCACACCACCATTATGTAAGTGCTGGACCTTCTCTACTCTATCAACAAGATGGACAATCCCTAAGCCACAGTTAAAGCAATGTGGATGGGCTTGAGACTACTTTAGAGAGCACATTTGCAATGTGGCGCAAGGCTTAACATGCCTTTGGAGTTAAGATGGCGACAAACCATGGTGCTTAGCACAGTTTCATAAAGTTGTTTATCTAAAAACCAGCCTGAAAGCTTGGATCAAGGAAGAGCACTCAATGTCATCTACTTGGATTTCAGCAAAGCTTTTGATACGGTCCCGCACAGGAGACTGGTGAATAAAATGAGAAGCTTAGGAGTGAGTGCCGAGATGGTGGCCTGGATTGCAAACTGGTTGACGGACAGAAGACAATGTGTGATGGTAAATGGAACTCTCTCTGAAGAGAGAGCGGTTTTAAGCTTTGTACCGCAAGGATCGGTGTTGGGACCGGTCCTGTTCAATATCTTTGTGAGCAACATTGCAGACGGGATAGAAGGTAAGGTTTGTCTTTTTGCTGATGACACTAAGGTCTGCAAAAGAGTGGACACGCTGGAAGGAGTGGAGAGAATGAGATGGGATTTAAGGAAGCTGGAAGAGTGGTCAAAGATATGGCAGCTGAGATTCAATGCCAAGAAGTGCAGAGTTATGTATATGGGGAGTGGAAATCCGAATGAACTGTATTTGATGGGGGGAGAAAGGCTGATGTGCACGGAGCAGGAGAGAGACCTTGGGGTGATAGTGTTTAATGATCTGAAGTCGGCGAAACAATGTGACAAGACGATAGCTAAAGCCAGAAGAATGCTGGGCTGCATAGAGAGAGGAATATCGAGGAAGAAAAGGGAAGTGATTATCCCCTTGTACAGGTCCTTGGTGAGGCCTCACCTGGAGTACTATGTTCAGTTCTGGAGACCGTATCTCCAAAGAGACAGAGACAAGATGGAGGCGGTCCAGAGAAGGGCAACCAAAAAGGTGGAGGGTCTTCATCGAATGACTTATGAGGAGAGATTGAAGAATCTAAATATGTACACCCTGGAGGAAAGGAGAAGCAGAGGTGATATGATACACACTTTCAGATACTTGAAAGGTTTTAATGATCCAAAGACAACGACAAACCTTTTCCGTCGGAAAAAAATCAGCAGAACCAGGGGTCACGATTTCAAGCTCCAGGGAGGAAGACTCAGAACCAATGTCAGGAAATATTTCTTCACGGAGAGGGTGGTGGATGCCTGGAATGCCCTTCCGGAGGAAGTGGTGAAGAGCAGAACTGTGAAGGACTTCAAAGAGGCGTGGGATAAACACTGTGGATCCATAAAGTCTAGAGGACGTGAATGAAGAGTGGGTGGCTCGCGGAATGACGGCTACTACCTGGAGATAATACCCTTATTCAATAAACATATACTCGGTTAATGCGACTCCAACATTGCTCTAAAACTCCAACATTGCTCTAAGCTTCAACAGCAAGAGGAAATGTGGAAAAAAGGATTTGCATTCACAAAAAAGCGGGGAGTAGCTTGCTTGTTACGGCTGTCACTACCCCAAACCAAATATGCCTGATACTTCACTTTCAATGCATATCCAGCATAGCTCTTTGCTTCAAAGGCAGGGGAGAAAGACTGATACTTCACGCATATCCAGCATAGCTCTCTGCTTCAACGGCAGGGGAGAAAGACTAATACTTCACTTTCAATGCATTTCCAGCATAACTCTCTGCTTCAACAGCAGGGGGGACGAAGAAAAGTGGATCTATATACAGACAACAACCAACAAGGACTGAATTACATAGTCTGGGTAAACAAATAAGCATGGGTGTAGCTTGCTTATTGCGGCGGTTTCTATCCCTAACTAATTAAGCTATGTATTTCACTTAGATGCAGCTCCAACACTGCTCTCTACATTAATGGTGGGGTGGGAGGGAAATAGAACCAAAAGGTTACTAAGAGCCAAGAGTAACAGATAAGTATGAGAGAGAAAAAAGAAAGTGCAAAACTTGCTGGGTAGACTGGATGGGTCGTTTGGTCTTCTTCTGCCATCATTTCTATGTTTCTATGTGTTCTGCCAGGTTTGGCAAAGCATTAACATCATTACATTTGAAATTCTCTCCACAGCCCTGAGGATAATCATGCTGAGGATGAGTCACAAATTACCTCATGCTCACTAGATTTGATTGGTCCAAGCTGGCAAGGATGTTACACATAACATCACACACATCATAAACCAAGCAGGTGCCATTCCATTGTTGACACTACGCTGTAACAAACATGGATGCTCCACAGTGCTCAGAGGAATTACAAAGGAGCAGCTAAAAGAATTTTAAGACATTCTGATTTCACAGTAAAATATTTAATTGATGTAGGATGGCTATGCTGCCTTGCTATATGTACTTTAGAGATCTTGGGTGAATGGAAAACTGGGAAGTCTTGTTTGCATAAGTCTTCACACCCCGTGACTCAATATAGTTACATAGAAACATAGAAATGACGGCAGAAGAAGACCAAACGGCCCATCCAGTCTGCCCAGCAAGCTTCACACATTTTTTCTCATACTTATCTGTTTCTCTTAGCTCTTTGGTTCTATTTCCCTTCCACCCCCACCATTAATGTAGAGAGCAGTGATGGAGCTGCATCCAAGTGAAATATCAAGCTTGATTAGTTAGGGGTAGTAGGGGAAGTAACCGCCGCAATAAGCAAGCTACACCCATGCTTATTTGTTTTACCCAGACTATGTTATTCAGCCCTTATTGGTTGTTTTTCTTCTCCCCTGCCGTTGAAGCAGGGAGCTATGCTGGATATGCGTGTAGTATCAGTTTTTCTTCTCCCCTGCCGTTGAAGCAGAGAGCTATGCTGGATATGCGTGAAGTATCAGTTTTTCTTCTCTCCTGCCGTTGAAGCAGAGAGCTATGCTGGATATGCGTGAAGTATCAGTTTTTCTTCTCCCCTGCCGTTAAAGCAGAGAGCTATGCTGGAAATGCATTGAAAGTGAAGTATCAGGCTTATTTGGTTTGGGGTAGTAACCGCCGTAACAAGCCAGCTACTCCCCGCTTTGTGAGTGCGAATCCTTTTTTCTTCTCCCCTGCCGTTGAAGCAGAGAGCTATGCTGGATATGCGTGAAGTATCAGTTTTTCTTCTCCCCTGCCGTTGAAGCAGGGAGCTATGCTGGATATGCGTGAAGTATCAGTTTTTCTTCTCCCCTGCCGTTGAAGCAGAGAGCTATGCTGGATATGCGTGAGTATCAGTTTTTCTTCTCCCCTGCCGTTGAAGCAGAGAGCTATGCTGGATATGCGTGAAGTATCAGTTTTTCTTCTCCCCTGCCGTTGAAGCAGAGAGCTATGCTGGATATGCGTGAAGTATCAGTTTTTCTTCTCCCCTGCCGTTGAAGCAGAGAGCTATGCTGGATATGCGTGAAGTATCAGTTTTTCTTCTCCCCTGCCGTTGAAGCAGGGAGCTATGCTGGATATGCGTGAAGTATCAGTTTTTCTTCTCCCCTGCCGTTGAAGCAGAGCGCTATGCTGGATATGCGTTGAAAGTGAAGTATCAGGCTTATTTGGTTTGGTTATGGTTAAGTTTATTTGTATGCCGTCCCTACCCGGGCTGGCTCACGGCGAAACATACAAAATAAGACAAGGATTAATAAAACATGATTAAAATAGCATAAAATAAGCCTAAACTAGGACAAGTGATAAAAGAAAGTAAAACATCAGAAAACAAAATTTACCTCATCTCATAACAGCATTGAAAAGAAAAGCAGATTCTCAAAAAAAAAGGAAGGATTGGAAATGGTCTCAGTATCAAGCAAACTAAACTTAAAAGAAACTAAAATATCATTAAAAATAAGCTTGCTCAAATAGTAAGGTTTTTAATTGTTTCTTTAAAGCTTTCAGGCATATCATGGATCTCATCTTGCCCAGTACGTTATTCAACAAATCTGCACCTACCACTGAAAATGCAGATTTTCAAATTTTATATAGATGAACCTGCTTGAGGTACATCAAGCAGCCCACTCTGTGATGAGTGCAAAGATCTTCGTGGGCAATAGGGCTTAATCATGGTAAAGATCCATGATGTCACTGCACGAGCTATAAGATTGTGCACCAAATAGGCCGTGCTGAATTTACTTCTAAAAGCAACAGGAAGCCAGTGCAGGCTTACCAGGGCAGGGGTTATATGGTCCCTAACTGGGAGGCCAGATATAAGACAGGCAGCAGCATTCTGTAGAAGCTGCAGTGACTTAACAGGGCAAGCAGGGAGACTTAAGAATAAAATGTTGCAGTAGTCAATCAAGGGTATTATAAGAGCCTAAACTATTAGTCAAAAGTCAGTGAGTTGCAAGAGGACTTTTAGTAGCCATAGCAATCGTAGCTTATAAAATCCAGATTTAACTACTGCTCTAATTTGTGGAATGAATGACAGTTTGGAGTTAATAATAACTCCTAAACTTATTTAATCAACAATTTTTTACAGCATTCCAGTCAATGGACATCGATAATGGAGTGGGAATAGATGAATGATGTTGCAGAATCACAATCCCTGTCTCCGATAAATCCAGAGCTAGTTTATTTGAAGTTAGCTAGAAATTGATTGTGGTCATGCTGGCTGAAATCTTAGTCTGCATTTCCAGCCAGGTCCCATTCACTGGCATGTAGAATTGTATATCACCTGCGTCGATTCGGAAGCCCTCACATAGGTCAGCCAAAATCAAACAGATACGATTAAATAAATGTTAAACAGTAAGGCAGATAAGGATGATCCCTGTGGGACTCCCAAGGGCATTGGAAACCATTTTGATCAGGTCTCATTAATATAGGCCTGCTGTTTTCTCTCACTGTTGAAGGATCTGAACCAGTCTAAAACATGGCCAGTAATATCAAGATCCTGCAGGTGCGCCAAAAGAACCTGGTGGTCAATGGTATCAAAGGTGGTCAATAGATCCAACATCATAAGAATGTAGTTATGACCGTGATCAAAGCCACATTTGATCAAGTCGATCATGGAAACTAGAAGGATTTCTGTATTTAAAGATTTTCTAAAGCCAAACTGAAACTGATTCAGTATGATCTTCCACAAAATCCTCTAATTACGTCAGTATTATGGACTCAAGGATCTTAGGCAAAAATGGCAAAGAAGAAATAGGTCTATTGTTTGAGAGATCACCCTGGTTGTGGCCAGGCTCTCTCAGGAATGGTCAGACAGCAACTGATTTAAGGGAGATAGAGACGTGTCCTTCTGACAGCAATAGGTTGACCAGATGACTAACTGAAGAGGCAATGATCTCTCTGGCCCTTTTTAGTGCATTGACCTTAGAAATATTCAAAGGACAATTGGCCATATTCATAGCCTTTATGATATTAGATTCCTCCATAGTAGAAGATGGGTCAAATGAGTCCCATTTAACCACTAACTTCTTCCGGTTCCTCACCTCTGAGATAATGGGACTAACCAGTGATGCAGAAATTTTAGCTAACTTTAATGCTAAAAATTGCATACATGTATTATCCTCAGTGACTTGGGCAGTGGTATTATGCTGATCATTAGATCCATGTCCAGTAGTTGACAAATTTTTGACAATATTGAATAGTATCTTTGGGTGCTTTCCTGCTGCTTGAACAGTGATGAAAAGTAACGCTTTTTTACTTTCTCGGTCTGTTGCTGGTATTGTTTCAAGAAATTCCTGAATGCCGTTAGATTGTTCTCAGATCTATTCATCTGCCATTTCCTTTCATATTGTCTCAATTGGCACTTCTTAGATCTGAGCCCCTGTAAGATTCTGTCTTAGGTTTTAGTGGGTTTACACTTTCTAGCATGAACTGGTAAAATCTTATCTAAAATATTTGTCAAAATCTTATTCCATGTTGATAAAGCCGATTTGCTGTCAGGGTGTGTGTCCGTCGCTGTCTGACGTCTCTGCTCCACCCACCTTACCTCGTTAGCGACTCCCTTCGGGGTTGATGGAAGGCTAGCTGCTGCAGCATCTCCATGCCTTCATCCTCCGGCGTTCCCGGACCAGCTCGACTCTGCAAGCCGCCATGTTGACCAGATGCCTAAGGGCGCGCGTGGCCTGACTGATGTACCAGCGTTGGCACGAACCTTGGGGGCGTCCCCCTGAGATGACGTCACCAGCTCCAGATATTTAAGGTCTCAGTTTTCGCTAACAAGACGAGTTAGCAAGGGATTGATTTACCTAGCTTCCTCCTGGTCGCTGCGGATGGGATCCGCTCTCCGCAACCCCAGCCACTCTATCTCCTCAGACTTCACTAGAGGTACCCGCTCCTCGGAGGCCTCGCTCTTTTTCTTTTCAGGTCGCAGTCCGGAAACGGTACTCACTCCTCGAGGGCCCACGTCCCGGACTTGCTCCTGAATACCACTTCTGCTAAGAAGTCATCGCTGCTTATAACATCAGTGAGTTTCCATCTATCTCTCAGAGCTTTCCCTGGGTCCAGGTACTCGCTCCTCGAGGGCCTAATGCAAACCATCTCCTGGGCTGCCTCAAGAGACTAATTTGTGTGTGTTACCATCAAGGACGTTCCAGAACTCTGCATATACAGCCTACTCACTTTCTTAGTTTCTCTATTGCTCAGCCACCCTGGGATCGCTGTTCCAGTACCTGAGGGACTACAACCCAGTCGGGCGCTTCCAGCTCACTACTGCCACCTCGGGTGGTTTACTATATTGTCTAATAAAAGAACTAGTGTGTGTCTGTCTCCTACACTAAGCCTGACCAGTGGTCCCTCTTGGGATTTCCCCCGAGGGCGTAGTCATCTGCCACTGGTCCAAGGATCCACCCACAACTATTCTAAATAACAATTGATTGCTAACTACCAGCTTTATCAACAGAGCTCTCTGACAGATTGCTAACTCCCGGCTTTCACCACTGAGCTTTGTTAACAGTTTGACATCAGATTGCTAAATCCTAGCATCAACGCACAATAGATTGCTAACTCTTAGCAGAACGCACAACAGATTGCTAACTCCAAGGATCCAGCTTGACTACATGATTCCAGGGTTCCGGTTAACTACATGGATCCAGCACAACTCAATGCTTTGCAGGCTATACTGGGCCTGGCTCAGCGCATTGCGAAACAGGACACCTTGGAAAAACTTACTTCAGCTTTTCATCAGCTACACACACAGAAGGTTCAAAGTACTGCTTCTAACCATGAAAGTCATTTACCGGAGGTAACTTTAAAGACTGCTATACCACTGCCGGCTCTGATCTGCTTCTCTGGAGAAATACAGAAGACTCGGGGCTTTTTAAACCAGTGCTGCATGCACTTTACCTTACAACCATCTTTATTGTCTACTGCTCTCTCCAAGACTACCTACATCCTTTCTTACTTGGATGGTAGGGCCTTCTCTTGGGCATCTACCTTGTGGGAGCACAAGGACCCTATTTTGCAGGACATAGAAGGATTTATGGACTTATTTAAATCCGTTTTTGATGACCCTGCTCGAAATTCTGTAGCTGGTTCTGCTTTGGTGGAACTGAAGCAAGGCAACAGATCATTGGCTGAAATTGCCATAGAGTTTAAAATTCTTGCGACAGAACTTTACTGGGACCCTAAATGTCTCAAGACTCTCTTTTGCAGAGGCCTGGATACCCGTTTAAAAGACGAGCTGGCTGCTCGTGAAATACCTGAATCGCTGGACGAATTAGTAGCCTTAGCTACTTGGATTGATCATCGGCTCCGGGACAAGGTGAAGGAACTCCGGCCTAGGATGTTATCTGGGTTGAATCAGGCTAGCTCTATACTTGCACCTTGAAAGGTTCCAGTAATTTCTGCTGCTGATAAAGATGAACCGATGCAACTTGGTCATGGACATTTGACTTCTAAAGAGAGAAGATTTCGGAAGAAGCGCGGCTTCTGCATGTACTGCGGTCAGCCTGACCATGATGTCTCTACATGCTCCATTCGTCCGAGAAACGGACGGGCCTAAGTCTTGCAGGAGGACTGTTCCTGGGCCTTACCGCGTCTTCTCCTCCGCATTCTCTCCTAGTCTCTTTGACCTGTGGACCGGGTTCGGTTCAGACTCCTGCCCTGGTGGACTCAGGGAAAGAAGGCACCTTATTCCTCAAACTTTAATGGAATATCTGAAGAGTCCTCTCGCCAATTCAGAAGATCCACTATTGCACTACAACTTGAAGTGGGCTTTGGACGTTTCTCAACACCGCCACTTCTATCGAAGAATGCTATGACGTCCCCAGCAGCCCTTTCCATTGCTGCTGATATTCATACGCCTTCTACGTTCACCGTGGCTCGAAGGCGCTCAACATCAATACTGTATTCACGGATCCTATACCTTAGAGTATCTCTGTTACGCTCTTTTCCTTTCGGAGGATGTGCCTGATGAGCCACAACACATATTAGACCCGAAGAAGATACTCTTGGTAATTACCCAGTCCATATCCATTGGCAACATCATCAATTCTCATCCAGCTATATGTACTGGACTGTCATCTTTGAAGTGGTTTTCTGGACTTTCCCTAACACCTCCACTTCCACTGAAGCTTTCAGTGATGTCCCCCTGCTGATGATTTCCATAGACAGTGGCTTCAGACCAAGGACATGCTCATTTAAGCGAGTGACCGTGCTAAGAAGTACTATTATGCGCTCCTTGCGCAGGCTCCAGTCTTCAAGCCAGGAGACAAGGTCTGGTTGTCAACCAAGCACCTCTGATTCATCTACTCTCCTTCGGATTGCTACTCGCTACGTGGGTCCATTCCCAGTTCTTCATCGTATTTGACAAAGTCATCTACTGTTTGAAGCTACTACCTGGTCAATTTCCATAACGCATTCTACGTTTCATCTAAAACCGCTCATACTCAGCGAACTGTCTTCAAATTTTAAGATCCACCTGTCATCTATGCAGAAGAAGACATGAGATCAAAATCAAAGAGGTCCTGGATGTTTGTAAAAGTGGCAAGATTTTTAAATACCTTCTAGATGGGAAGGGTTCAGCCCCGAAGTGTTCATTTGGGAGCCTCAGACCATTATCGTGTTGTGCTGGCGGATTGCATGCCGGCAGCCTGCCGGCATATAAGTTCCGAAATAAAGAAATTAAAAAAGGTAGGGCCTTCAAAGGGGTTTATTTATTTATCGCGTTTTTCTATACCGGTGTATGTACCAAACCTTTACATCGGTTTACAACTTCTGCATAAAATACATTATAACATACATCATTACTAACATTTTTGCCTTATTACAAATAAAATCTATGTCCTAAAAATCACTAGAAACTTGAGACCTGCTTAAAAATTTTGCATTGCCGTTTCATGCTAGTTTTTTCTTAGCTGTTACTCTCATCGAAGAGCTGTTTAAACAACCATGTTTTGAGCGATTTTTTTAAAATTCTTGCTGCCTTGTTTCTAACCTTAATTCCACTGGCAAGGTGTTCCAGATCGTAGGTGCTGCAAGGGATAATGCCCTTTCTCTAACTGATGTTAATCTAGCTGATGATAGAGATGGAATTGCAAGCAGTCCTTTATTTGACGATCTTAAATTACGCTGCAGTGTGTGTAATCTTATCGATGCATTTAACCATTCCACCTGTTCCCCGTGTATTGCTTTGTGTAATATTGCTAGTGTTTTGTATTGAATTCTTTGTTCAATTGGCAGCCAGTGTAAATCAATGAGGACAGGTGTTATATGGTCGTATTTACGTGTTCCAGTTAATATCCTTGCAGCTGAATTTGAAGGATCTGTAGGGGTCTTAAATTGAGTGTGGTAATCCAAGTAGCAGGGTGTTACAATAGTCAATACCGTTAAAGATCAGGACTGTTCTAAATTCTTTTGCATTTAATAATGGTTTTAATCTTCTTAAAATTAGTAATTTATAGAATCCATCTTACATTTTCATTTCTATATGTTTTTTGAAATTCAGTTCACGATCTATGTATACTCCAAGATCTCTTATTTTGGTCTCTAGCATAATTTGGTTATTCTCATATTTAAAATGGTCTATATTGTTACTCATTGCTGTTTTCCTTTCAAGTACCATTATCTGTTTTTTCTATGTTTAAACTTAATTTCATCTGGGACAATAATTGTTTTATTATATTCAAGTACATTTCAGTGATTTTAAAAGTTTTTTCCACTGTATCTGTTATTGGTATTAGTATCTGGATGTCATCGGCGTATAAATGGTATGATAATCCTAAGCCTGACAGGAGATGACATAGCAGTGTCATATAGATATTGAACATTGTTGCCGACAAGGCAGAGCCCTGTGGTACACCTGTTTCAAGGTTAATGATGTTCAATAAAGAATTATTCATGTATACTTGGAATGTTCTATTGCTCAGGAAGGATCTGAATCATTCTAGTGTCTCTCCAGCTAGCCCTATTTCTGTCAGTCTGCGAAACTTAATATTATGATTGACCATGTCAAACTCTGCCGACAGGTCTAGCATTAATAGTAGATATCTTTGCTCTGAGTCAAAGCCTCTCAGGACAGTGTCTTGAAGTGATAATGAGTGTTTCTTGCTGTAATTCTTTCTAAATCCATGCTGTGTAGAATATAAGAAGTCATTTTGATCTAGATGTTCGTTAAGTTATTTCAACACAACTTTTTCAATTAATTTTGCAATACTAGATAAAATTGAAATTGGCCTATAATTGTTTAGAATTTTCTTATCCAAGTTTTTCTTCTTCATAATTGGTTTAATTATAGCATGTTTTAACTGTTCTGGCATCTTATCCTCATGTAACGATTTATTAATGATCAGGGTAATTGTAGGAGCAATTGTGTGAATTATCTGTTTCAGAGTTTTCACTAGAATTGCATCTAAAGTATGATTTGCTGGATTTAAAATTTGTATTAGTGTTATTACTTCTGACACAGATACCTCTTTAAATTTACACCAGCTTGGAATTTCTTTTGTGCTCATTATGTCCTGCATAGGAATTTTGTCTAATTTTGTATTTAGCGTGTCAATTATGTTCTTGAAAAATATTGCTAATTCCTGACAAAGATTCACATTTAAATCATTATTTGTTTGGGTCTATTCTGTGGTTAAGTTCTTTACTAAACTAAAAAGCGCTTTTGGATTCTGGATGCATTTACACATTTTTTTTCCCACAGAATTCTTTTTTCATTTGATTTATCAAGTTTTTGTAAAAATTTAGATAAATACGGTAATTTGTTAAATTTATATTATTTTTTCTCCAGATTTTCTTTTCTTCTTAATCTTTGTTTAGCTTTTTTAATCTCTATTATACCACGGATTTGTCTTTTTTGTGTTATCAATGTATTTAGTTTTAACTGGATTTATTTCATTCGCTATATTAGTCGTAATGGTATCCCATTCTTTTATTGCCATTGTCGTGCTGGAAATATCCATTGTGTTCAAATTAATCTTAAATGGAGGACGAAATTCAAATTTTGTGTTATTATTATTCACATTATTATTATTTATTCTTTGTATATTTAACTCAATTTTGGCTTCTAACAGGAAGTGATCTGACCAGGGGACTGGATTATAGTTGATCACGGGTTCATTCATTATAAACGAGTTCACAGATATTAAGTCTAATGTATGTCCCTCCCTGTGAGATGCTTCTGTTATCAATTTGTAGCCCATAGCTGATAAAATCTGGCATGCAGTTGACCATGGCTTGACGTCCATGTGAATGTTAAAATCTCCTAAGATTATTGATGGTTTATTTGGGTCTATATTGTTCGTAAGATATTCAATTACTGGGTATATATTATGATCCAGAATTGCAGGAGGGCAGTAAAACAAATTTGTACATTTTTTTGAGTAAAAAATGGCCATTTCATAGTGTTGAGAAACTTGGTTAGGTTGCAGTTTCATATTCATTGACTTTTTGGTAATTAACATCAGCCCCCTCCCCTTTTTTTTCTCTTGGTAGAGAGAAGATATCATACATCTCATTATTAATCTGATTAACTATGACAGTATCAGGTTTTTTTTAACCAAGTCTCTGTGATTGCTATAACGTCAGGTTTTATATCTGTTAACATGTCTGTAAATATCATTGGTTTTTTGGCTATTGATTGAGCATTAATTAGCAGCAGAGAAATCAAAACATAATTCGCCATTGTATCAGTAATTGGAATTCTTGATAAAGTTCTAGACATAGAGTGCTGTAGTTTCTGGATCATATCTTCTTCTCGATGTAATCACTGGAATGGTCATGCTCCTTCGGCATGCGACGCCCAGCACGTGGCACCAAGTGCTTTGTGCCGCTCTTATGGCCCCTTCAATGCCCTTTGATGTCAGATGGGTGGGCTTTCTCAGTCGAAGGGGGAACAGAGCTTTGATGTCCTGGCGCTTTTTTGGTTCCCAGCAGGTTAGTCAGACAGGCGATGCAAGCAGCAGTAAAGAGCCTCGGATGGTTCAGAGGCAAAGGCAGGAGAAGAGGGAGGGACGGAAGGTAGGGGGGTAGGAACATTACCTCCCAGTCCACTCCTTAATTGGAGGGAACTGGAGGAGGCCCAATCTTGTCACCGCTCGTAAAATGAGCAAATCTTCTCTCCCATGTGTGCGCCGGCCCGGATTTTATAATATGCGCCTGCGCGCGCATATTATAAAATTGCACAACTATGTGCGCAAGCGGGGTGGAGACGTGCACATATTTTTTAAAAATCTACCCTTTAGTGTTTCTTTGCAGATGCTATGTGGCATATGATATGGCTTTTCTTCAGCAGCGGCTTCCTTCTTGACATCATCTCATGGAGGTCATGTTTGTGGAATAATCTTGAAGATGTTGAACAGTCAGTATTTTCCTCAGTTCCAGACAGAAACTTCTGCAATTCTTGTAAAATAATCTTAGGCCTCACAGTGATGAAATCTGACTTATTAACTGAAGGGAGGACACTAAAAAAATCTACTGAGTAGCATTTAACTTTCAAAAGGTAGATTATGATAAAATAAGGAAAATGGTTAGGAAAAAACTGAAAGGAACAGCTGCCAAGGTTAAGAGTTTACAGCAGGCATGGACCTTTTTTAAAATTACTATCTTTGAACCCCAGACCGAATGTACTCCATGCATTATAAAAGCTGGAAGGAAGTCAAAACAACTACTGACATGTTTAAAAGGAGAGGTGATAAAGGCTATTATAGCTAAAAGAACATCTTTCAAAAAATGAAAAAAGGACCCAAATGAAGAAAACTGGAAATAGCATAAGCACTAGCAAGTTAGACGCAAAGTATTGATAAGGAAGGCAAAGACAGAATTTGAAAAGAAACTTGCCATAGAAACAAAAACTCATAATAAAAACGATTTCAGGTACATTTGAAGCAAAAAGCTTGAGAGATGTAATGGTATCACATGAGATGCTGTTAGTCCAGTTTCTCTTAAAAGAGATATTAATTCTCTATATGATTGCTTGATCGTCTTATTTTTGCCAGTGAGAAAAATACAGAATGAATAAATAGACACTGCTCAACTATTTTTGGTTTTTGTTTTTTAATATTCACTTTGTGCCAGAAGAAGTCAAGCAGTCAATGATTTCAACATGTTCCCCACTTCTCACAAAGGGGAGGGACATGTTGATGTCACTGCCGTACAAAATAGATGCTCTGTGCATACAATTGGTGGGTTACACTTAGCAGAAAACAGCCTTCTGTTCTTAGGACTTGCTTGGAATAATCAAAAACAAAAATATCTACACAAATATATATCTTTACTATAAAGTCGAATACAAATTAACCCAATAAACCTGGCTATCCTCATTGCTGGAGATGTATGAACTTTTTCCAAAGAGGTTCATGAGCAATTTGTTGAACCTGAGAAAAAAATCTGACAAACTTCTTTTTTTTTTTTTTAAAGCACCCTCCCCCTCCCCAATATCTGCTCACATTCTCTCTCTACCTCATCAATCTCTTCCACTACCCGGTTAGATGCTCTCACCCCATTTTCTAATTTTGTCGTCATTCTGCTTCTTCCGTTTGCATCCCCCTCCCAACCCAAAGTCTCCATTTTCTCCATCCTCCCACTCACTCAAGTGCAGACCAGCTCTCTTTGCTCTTCAACAGAGGGGATGACACAGGTGTGCCCAAGCGACAATGGATGAGCACTGATGAGATCAAATTGGGTTAGACAAGAGACAGCAGTGAAAGGAAATGATCAGTATGATGCCAGCTGGAATGAGGGAGGAAAAAGAGGCAGCGGTGGGAGGGGAAAAAGATGGCAGCAGAGGTGTGGGGGAAAAAACCATACAGTAGGAGAGAGACAAAAATTCTGTTGAATTTTTCTACAGATCCATAAGGGGGGCGGGGGCGGAATAGGGGGCAAAACAGTTCAATTTCTTCAGCACATATGGGGAAAACACAAACTTCCTGTTGAACTCGAATCAAGCTGAAATCTGTCTAGTTCCAATTCCATGGTAAAATGTTTTCACACCAGTCACTGCCTGGGGCTCCACTGCTGATATAACTGTAAGCTCACCACTTCTAATCAGCATTAATACTCAAGAGCGCCTCATAGTTGAGCTCTGCACAACGCAGAGCCCTAAGTGGTCCAGAGAATGACTGACTGGAAGGATGGCCTAATTGACTGAGACATTTCAGCTACAAGTTTCTATCTACTTTCCTCTATTTCCTCATGATTTAAATTTTTCAAAAAGACAAATACTTTGCTTCTGGCACCAAAAGAGCTTTTGCTTACACACACACTGGTATACAGATTTGGAAAGTTTTAAAGGCTTGAACCCACTTAATAGTAAGCTCTTTTGGCCAGGGACTTATTGTTCCTGAATTTTAATAATGCAGTAAGTCTCCTTAAGCATCATTTGTAAAGATGGACTAAAAATAAAAAATATGATTATTATTATAGTTAAGTGCTCTTCTAAGGAGCTAAACCTGTCTTCTGAGACTCATTCATCCTACTTTCACTATCACTTACCTCGACGTTTTGCCTCTTTGAATTTGTCCTTTGCTTGGGCATCTTTTTCAAGTTGCTCTTTTCCACCAACTGCCACACAATATCAATATTCTATGTTAATAACAAACACATTTACTGAGGGTCAACAAGGTAATTTAATACTGCTGCTTGCTCAGGATATGAAATCCAGTGACAAATCAACGATTCTAAAACTGGGTTTTAAAAATTAATAACGATGAGAAGTAAGCGTCATTGATACATGCATGCAGCAGCTTTGTTTTGCTTAAATGAAATGACTAACTAATTCAAATCACATTTATTGATGCACACCCTGCATGACTCAAAAGGGCTTTTCAAGGCTTCATTTGTGATCTATGAGTTCGAAAGTGTGGATGGTGTGATCATCACCTTATTCAGTTTCATCTAAGTAAATGTGTACCTTCTACTGTATGTAAAAGAGAACAAAAAGTTATTTCTTCTCCTATTGATGCAGAAAAGTTTGCTCGCAAATGGTCTTCATCAACCTGATTCCCAATCGTTACCCCTAAATATTTAAATGTATAGGCTGCCCACTTAAATGAATGAACCTGCTTCAAAGATTGTTCCATGTGGATTGGATATGATACATTCAAGATTTCAGATTTGTGCCAATTAATTTTAAACCCTGACACGCTGCCAAAATCACCCAATTCTCTTTCTATTCCAAGCAAAGATCTGATGGGATTTGCTACTGTGAATAAAATATCATCTGTAAAATGGGACAACTTGTATTCATCTTCTCCTACCTTGAAACCTAATATATTAGGGTTATTCCTAACTCTAATCACACATGGTTCTAGGAATAAGGCAAACAAAAGGGGGGAAAGAGGCTTGTGGTACAGCTTTTGCAGCCAGCACAAGAAATAATATCCAAAACACATTCTCTCCATGGTACGGTAAAGAAAATGTCAGTGTACCATATCAAATGCCTTTTTTGCTTCAATCATAAGGAACAATGGTTCAATATTTTCTTTCTTCGCGCACCATGTGATATCCACTATTTTTCGGAGATTATCTGAAGCCTTTCTCCCAGGAATAAAGCCAGCTTGGTTTGGTTGAATATGTGCAATCATTTTATTCAAACGATCCACTAGAATTTTGGACAGAATATTTAAATCTAAGCCTGGTTTTGCTAAGATTATAATACTGGCTAAGTTAGAGGAATGGAAGAAGGAACCTTTCTTCTCTTAAAAAATTAAGCGTCTTTTGAAAGTGTCCAACTATGCATGGTAAAAATGTTTTACAGAATTTGGCCGACATACCATCAGCTCCTGGGGCCTTACCCACTTTAAGGGTTTAAATAGTGGATATCACTTCCGCACTAGTAATCTCACCATCCAACCACTGTATCTCTTCTTCAGTCAGGTTTGGTAAGATTATCCCATCTAAGTATTCATCCATATTTTCTGGTATAATAAGCCTCAGTCTTGTACAGATCCCCATAAACGTCAAGAAACCTATTTCAAATCTCTGTATTAGAAGTCAATACATCTCCTACCACAGACTTTATTTTCAAAACATTGTTTTGAATGGAAAGCTGTTTAAGCATAGAGGCTAGCAATTTCCCTGCTTTGTTTCCTCCTTCAAAGTATTCTTGACAAGTTATATCCAACAGATGTGCTAATTTGTTTAAGTCCAGTTCCTTGAAGTCATTCCTAGCTCTACTCAACTGTTTTAGGGTCTATTTAGATCCATGAAAGTGATGTTCCCACTCTAGACCTTTTATTTTAATTCTTAAACCTGAACTATTTTTGTCCTGATTCGATGCAGTGTGATACCATTGGTTCATTAACTCGGGAATTTTTTATATTACATCTATGCTCTATCATCCCGAGTTAATGAACCATTGGTATCGCACTGCATTGAATTAGGACATTGTTTTGATGATCTTTCTTTTTGTGCTTTGACCATGTTTTGTTTTTGTTACAAAATGAACAGCGTTGGATTTATAGACTCAATACTGTTGCCCCACGTGGGCTAAACACTGAACTTGATTTACATGTCTTTTTAGGATAAAAGTATGCTGTTGAGTCATTAAGATTTTTTGACAGTTCTCCTGGTGAATGGGAAGATGTGTCATTGATGATTTGCATTTCAGTGACGTCACATAACAACTTGACATTTAAAGTCTCGTAAGCCTCGGCTTCGGTTCCTCCGTTTTCAGTTAAGAGGCATCGAGACGCAGTTTCCATTTTGAGATGGTAGCTTTTTGACATTCAGTAAGTACCTTTCATCTTTATTATGGATGACTTTTTACAATATTGTTATTGTTGCTTCTAGGTGAAACCTTTATGACTCTATGCAAAGATATTCGCATGCCCCTGAGGAAGCTATATTGCGAAACACCGGCCGTGTTGGGCTGTTTTTGATAACAGTACTAAAAAGTCTTCAGATATATATTGTTTTGAAAACAGAGGACTTTTTTTAGAATAACATAAAAATAACAAAAAAATGCTTTTTGAATTAAAAGATTTTTTGAAGGTGAATAATTAGAAGACCGGTTGGTTACTATTGAAGTTACACAACGTCAGGCTTGCTGACACCTTCAAGGCTAAGATTAATATATTATTTTGGTTTCCACTTTGTTGTTTTTGATTGCATTTTGTGATCAACCACCGACTCCCTTTGATTAAGCTGAGTAATAGAGGAATCCAATAGCAATTGGTCCTCACCCATTGTACTGGTACCTAAACCGGATGGTAGTATCCGGTTCTGTATTGACTTCCGGAAAGTCAATGAGGCTTCAAAGCTGGACGCATACCCGATGTCCCTTGTGGATGAACTTATTGAACGCTTGGGAACTGCCCAGTTCATCTCCATGCTTGATTTGACAAAGGGATACTGGCAAGTTCCCCTGGCGCCAACTGCAAAGGAGAAGACGGCTTTGTCAACACCGGAAGTACACTTCCAGTTTACGGTCCTGCCGTTAGGACTTCATGGGGCTCCAGTTACCTTCCAGCTCTTGGTAGACCACTTGCTATGTCCACATCAGGGTTATGGAGTGGCCTATCTCAACGACATCGTCATTTACAATGGAGACTGGAAGACACATCTAAGGCAATTACAGGCAGTACTTGCAAGTCTACAAAGGGCTGGACTGACTGCCAACCCCAAGAAATGTAAATTAGGGTGTCAAGAAGTACAATATCTGGGATATTCCCTTGGGAGTGGAAAAGTCCATCTGCAGGCGCGGAAAATAGAAGTAATTACCCGAGTCCCGGTTCCACAGACCAAAAGTAAGGTGAGAGCCTTTTTAGGTCTCATCGGTTACTATCGACGGTTCATACCAAACTTTTCAGAGAAAGCGGAGCCCCTCACATGCCTATTACAAAAGAAAGCCCCAGAGAAGGTTAGATGGTCTACAGAGGCAGAGGAAGACTTCCAGGGTTTAAAGAAAGACATATGCTCGGAACCTGTTCTGCTAAGTCCAGACTTTACTAAGCCCTTTATAGTACAGAAGGATGCATCAGAGGTGGGGCTAGGAGCCGTCCTCACACAAGAGAAAGAAGATGAAGAACACCCAGTAGCCTTCATTAGCAGGAAGCTACTACCCCGAGAGAGATGCTATTCAACGATAGAGAAAGAGGCCTTAGCTGTCAAATGGGCCTTGGAGGCTTTTTGTTATTATCTACTGGGCCGCCAGTTCATGCTGGTAACAGATCACCAACCCCATGTCTGGGTCGCTTGGAATATGGAGTCCAATGGACGAGTAATGAGGTGGTTTCTGGCACTCCAACCATTTGACTTTAAAGTTAGACACAGAGCAGGAAAGTCGAACATAAATGCAGACTTCCTTTCTAGGGAAGTCTCCCTGGTACAGGCAGGCACTCAACTAAGGAACATTGAGCTGAGGGGGAGGGAATGTAATAGAGTATGTGATAGAAAGCCTCAGACTGCCTTAATGGACCGGCTCCAGCTATTTGGCCCGGTCCACCTTAAGACAGACAGGAAAGGGATCCTCGGGTGGGGGCGTTTCCCTGAGGTAAGGGATAAAAAGGTGAAGCCCTGAGAGAGTTAGAGAGGCTCCAGGAAGGAGAAGACAGCTGCAATCCAATGCTGTGTTTGTTCTGGACATTTTGCTTTGCATGTTAGTCTGTTGAGGTAAGCAGCCATTTGCTTCTTTTCTGTTATGTGATTTTTAAAATAAACTGATGAAAAGCAGACCATTCTCCAGCCTGGTCTGTTCTGTGGCCTACTCCAGGCATAGACCGCTCCAAGGGCATCACATTCTTCTGGCATCTCTTTGCCCAACTCACACCTACATTCCAAGTATGCACCACGTCCTCCCTATACCCACCCACTCCCTCCCCTGCTTCTCTCCCCCTTGCCCCCATACCCATACAGGTCGGCCTCCCCAGCGGAAGCCGCGAGCTCCTCCAGGCCTTGGCGTCCCGCGGCGGCGGTCACCGGGCCTTCCACTGCACACCAGGTCTCATGCCGAAGCTCGGCGTCCTCAGTGGCGTTGGCCACACCCCTATGCGCGTGCGGACCACCCGGCCTCTTGTAGGGCCAGGGGCGGGGCCTAGATCCGCGGTGCGCCCTGACTGAACGTGCTTCATAAGGAAGTTCCTGCCTGCACTTCCTTGCCTTGGCAATCGGGTCGGCACTACGTGTGTACTAGTTTGCCTTTGCATTCCAGTCTTGTTTCAGTCTTTTTCCAGCCTTGTTCCAGTGTCTCGTCCCAACGTCCTTGTTCCAGTGTTCGTCTGTCTCGTCTCCCCAGGCAGTACCCTCGGACTGTCTCTCTGGTACTGACCTTAGCCTGTTCCTCGACTACCCTGTCTGCTACCTGGATCCAGACCTCTGCCTGCCTTGTGAGCTCATCTGACCTCCAGAACCTGACCTCTGCCTTGATTGACTACGTCTCCTGATTCTGGCTCTGTCCCTTGCCTTGTCAGCGCCTATGATGTTCTGGTCTTCCTTGCTCCATCAGACATACGATCTCAAGCCCGACCGTGCTCCCTTGCTGCCTGTGGGCACGCCTGTCTACTACCTCTCCAAGAGGAGAGGCCCACCTAAGTCCAAGTGGCCCAAGAGGTCCACCTAAGTCCAAGTGGCCCGGGTCCCTATGGGCTCCACCCGGGGGGACTGCAGGCTTCCAATGGTGAAGCTCATCCTAGTCTCTCTCTCCTCCAGTGCTCCGCCCCCTGGGGCAGGTGATTCCTGGTCCCTACCAGGGAGCAGTTCTCCACTGCCCCAGGACAAGGGTCCATCCCCGAGCACAACACCCATATTCCTAGCAGATCTTGGATTTTATAAGTAGGCTGAACGAAAAGGACCCCCTTCCCTCTCCCAACCCAGAAAACTTCATAAAAATTCTTAATCATTATTACTAAGCAGTTCACTGACTGTAACAACTGTAGAAACAGCTCAAACTGTGAACTCTCAATGAACTCAACCATCTGGTTATTGCAATGTTTTTGATCTTGACCTCTGCTCCAAGTAGTAAGTAGATTGTAGAATGAGTACTAATAGGACAGTTCAGGTAATATCTTTAGAGGATCGAGACCCTCCAGATTGGCACCACAGTCACCTGCCTCCCTTTTCTAACCTTTGCCATTATGGTTGCTCATCATGTACTAGAGAAGAAGATCCAGGAGGAGCTAATGCAAGTAACAATTTTATGCCTTGTTCTTTAAGAAATGCCTCCTTTTCTAACACTGTTTTGGCCCTGGTTGTTATGCCTTTTAAGGTAAAGGCTATGCCAAATGGGTAGAGCCACCGTTGCCTGACATTATCTTTATGCAGAGTTGCTGTTACCACTCTCATCTTGTACCTTTTGCTCATCATGGTAGCTGATAGGTCCACTAGTATTGAAACTTGATGCTGTTCCCATGTCCATGATGTTCTTTTCCTGTAATTATTTATTTATAGCTTTTCTATACCGATGTTCATTTGCACATCACATCGGTTTACAGTGAAACTAGTGGAGAAGGAAAAGTATATAAATAGCATAAGAGGGGAAATTACATCAAACAATATTTTTAACATTTCAGGGCAGAATGGTTTCATTACTTTCAAAGCATAAGCATGGAAGCAGACAATAATATCTCTAGCTTTATTTCCAGCCCTGGGTCCTAGGGCTCTGTGAGCTCTTTCAGTGCAAATATCTTTCAGTTTTGCTTCCTCTGAGGCATCTGCAGATTCCAGTATATGCTTGCAGAGTTTCACAATGGTAGATTTAATGTCAAAATATTTTTCCATTTCTGGGATGCCTCTAAAGAGCAGGTTGCAATGCCTAGAATTAATCTCTAGGTCTTCAATTTTATGTGATAGATCAATATTGTCCTTTTGCAATCTCTGGCACCATTGGTTTAACTTATCAATCAGGCCTGTATGGGAGTCCAAAAAGGTGTCATTTTCATCCCCTCTCCTCCCAAAGTTCACGGATCCTCTCCATAGGTTCCTTTCTGTTGTTCTTGATGTCGTTGCATAGTTCGTAAAACCAGGCTTTAAATTCAGATGTATTCGGCATTTCCTGCTCAGAGGTAGCCACAGAAGCATTAGCATACTCATTCCATAATGTGGGTAAGGCATTGTACATCGGGGCCATTGCTCGTTTCTTCACTCATCCCGGCAAAGGAAAAGCGTTTTAGCTCAGCGATTTTTTTTCTTTGCAGCCATTGGAACGTTGGTGCTTTTGGTTTCCACTATTCTCTCAGCCGATACTGAAAGGATGGCAGAGTAAAAGCTGCAATTAGATTTTCTGAGTGAGGGAGCAGAGATTCAGGCAGTCATTCAAGTTGAAGACATCATGAAGTCCCCTAAAATCCACCTTTTATATTTATTTATTTGATTTATATTCTGCCTTAAAGTCACTTCAAAGCAGATTACATTCAGATAATAGTAGGTACTTCCCTGTCCTCAGAAGGGGTCACAAAATAAGAGCCTGATTTATTAAGGCCTTTCTCCCATTCTATGTCTGTGGGAAAAATACTTAGTAAATGAGTCCCCAAATTTGTACCTGAGGCAATGGAGGGTGAAGTCACTTGCACAATGTCTTCAGGAGTCTCCTCCTCTAATACAGATGCTTAGTCAATCGAAATATGTTCTGACAGGTCATATTTCTGGACTGTCAAAGAGTTTATCATCACTTCTTTAGATTATTATAATGCGATATATATATAGTCTTTCCTAAAATTCAACTACAGGTTCTTCAACTAATTCAAAATACAGCAGCATAGTTTCCCAGTTCTAGCTCACAATCTGAGCATATGTCTATGGTATTGAAGCAACTACAATGGCTGCCGGTGAAATTTAGAATTTTTAAAGTGATTGTTTTAGTATTTAAAGTAAAGCGTGAAGGAAAGCCTCAATATTTGAAAGATCTACACTCTCAAGGCAAAGATTTGTTTAAAATTCTGTGGCCTAAAGAGGAGAGACTGGTTGCCACACGTGAATGTGCATTTTCAGTGGTTGGCCCTGTATCATGGCACGTGCTTCCATCTAATTTACGTGCTATATTACATTTGAAAGATTTTCATAAAAAAACATAAAACATTATCTATTTCAGCAAGCATTTGGGTAATTTCACCATGATTTGAATTTTATGTTTTCTATTTCTTATGGTAGTTATTAAAGAATTAGCTGTTTTTCTAAGTTAACTGGATAGATTGGGATGTAAATATAAGCTTCTATCAAATTCAAAGAGGTCAGAAATTCTCTTTTTTTTTTTTTTAATTAAATTTTTAAATGTATAAATATTACAAAAAAAAAAAAGGAAAGCACTATTGCACTTTAAAGAAAACAACATAAATAATAATCAAGGAAAATACATAGTCTGCATACTTAATCCATAATCTTTGGGGGTGAAAGGGAAGATACATGCATAATTTCACTGCTGTATGCCCGTCTGCGCCCGGCCCGCGCACGGGCCTGCTCACCTCACTAACTCCTCTGCAGGTCACGGGCTGGCCTCCCCAGCGGCATCCGCGAGCACCTCCAAGCCTCGGCGTCCCGTGGCGGCAGTCGCTGGGCCTTCCACTACGCACCAGGCTTCACACCGGAGTTCGGCGCCTCCATTGGCTTTGGCCACGCCCCTACATACGTGCGCTCCGCCCGGTCTCTTGTAGGACCAGGGGCTGGTCCTAGCTCCGCGGCGCATCCTGATTAAATGCCTAATATAAGGAAGTTCCTACCTGTGCTTCCTTGCCGTGGCATAACAGCTAAGGTGAAGAGACTCTGATCCTTCCATAGAGTCAATGAGAGACTTTGATCCTACAACCCTGGGTTCAAGCCCCACTCTAAGACATTCCAAGTTTGTGGGGGGTCCCAGCCCACTCCCATGAAGCCAAGAACACCTGATTCCAAGCTTGTGGGTTCAAGCTCTCACTTCAAGAATTCCAAGAACATCCACACCAACTGGAACATCACTGCCCTGTTCAATTGCTCGCCCCAGACCTTGCTCCTATCAATCGGCTCCATGTCTGACCGTTCCGATAGGTCCCCTGTGTTCCTCCGATGCCCAGAGATGTGGCCCGGTAGGATGAAGATCGAGCACAGCATCGGGTCAGCACTGTAAGTGTACTAGTTTGCCTCTATGTTCATAGTCTTGTTCCAGCCCTGTCCAGTGTCCTCCTGTTCTAATGTTTGTCTGTCTCATCTCCCCAGGTAGTACCCTCGGACTGTCTCTCTGGTACTGACCTCAGCCTGGTCCTTGACCATTCTGTCTGTGCATGGATCCTGACCTCTGCCTGCCTTGTGACCTCGTCTGACCTCTGCCTCGATTGACTATGTCTCCTGATTCTGGCTCTGTCCCTTGCCTTGTCATTGCCTATGCAAGGTCTTCCTCGCTTCATCAGACCTACGACCTGGAGTCCGACCATGCTCCCTTCCTGTCCATGGGCATGCCTGTCTACTACCTCTCCAGGAGACCCTGTGAGGCCCACCTAAGTCCAAGCGGCCCAGGTCCTTATGGGCTCCACCTGGGGGGGGGGGGGGAACAGCGGGCTTCCAGTGGTGAAACTCATCCTAACCTCTGTCTCCTCCAAGGATATTTCAGGAAAAAGTGTTATGCCCGTCGGTCGCAGACAGTGGTGACCGTGTGTACTTCCTGCACCACTCTCCTGCTCTCCCCGGGTTTGCTCGCGGCTTGGGCCAACCTCCACCACCGCGTTCCCCGGGACTCCTTGTGGAGGCCTGGACGCTGCCGCCACCCACGTCGGCTTTGGGCTTTCCTAGGCACTCGTTCGCGCGCACCACTGGGCTCTCCTTTGAAGCCTCTTCGGCAGGAACCTTGGGGGCGTCCCTGTTTGATGATGTCATCGGACCTTTGTATTTAAGCTCCACCTTCGCCCTCAGCTAGTCGACTTGGCAACAAGTTCCGTACGTCTTCGACTACTGCCTTCATGTTCCTGTGACTACGCTTTCGGGCTTGTGGACTCTGTCTGGTACCCGCTCCTTGGGAACCAGTGTGCACATCGGGGACTCGCTCTCCTAGCCTACCCCGCTCCTCGGGCTGGCTCCGCACCTCCTTAGTCCTATCTTGAAAAGCCTCCCGCTCCTCAGGACTTCTTCTGGAACACCTCTACTATCCGCGAGTTCTACAACTGGGCCTCCCCGCTCCTTAGGGTTGTGCCTGTGTCCTGTACAAAACTGTCTGTGCTTCTTTGCTCCTCGATGCCATGCCTACGTGTTTCCCAAGTGACTGCCAGAGCTTCCCCACTCCTCGGGGTAGCATTCTCCTGCTTCTATGTGACCATCTATGCTTCCCCACTACTCGGGGTCGCGTCCTCATACTATCGAGACTGCCAGCACTTCTCCACTCTTTGGGGCTGTGCATACGTCACCAGTAGAGGCTCAGCTTGGGCTTCCCCATCCTGTGAGTTGGCCTACAGCATTACATCATCATCCTCTACACTGCACAGCTCCTCCCCTCAGGGTTGCCTCTCTGGAGTACCTCCTGCTCGATCAGTCTGGTGCCTCCCGCTCTGCGGCCTGTCTGGCACCTCTCCCTTTGGAGTCTCTGCCCAGGTATTGCCTCTAGCCTGCCTCTCTACTAGGGTACGCTCCTGGCGATCTCTCCATAAGCTTCACCCAGAGCTCTTCGCTGTGTCTGACCTCGCCTCCCAACGGTGTGGACCTGTGGGGTCCACACCATTACAGGTGGTAACAACTTGCATCTCCCACAAACCATAACAAAAAGGTGGCACCAATAGCCAAGATTTTACTCTTCAGGCACAAGAAATGCCTCTGACGAGCCTGTGTGGATCTGGAGATGTCAGGAAATATTTGAATTTTCTGGCCACAAAATAGAGCATCTTTATTCCTAAAGAAATTTTTAAACACCTGCTCTTTATCTTGTTCTAATAAAAAAGAAACAAAAAGTGTCATTCTATTAATAATAATATTGACTGATTCCTCTAGAAAAGTAGATAACCCTAATGATGTTAACTAGGGAAGACAAAAAAGCATTCACTTGTGAGACATTACAGTCCAGTTTAGATATCATCCTCCATAAATCAATAAGCGTGACATTAATAGGGGCTTCAGCAGACTGTTGAAGCCTATCTATTTCCACAAATGGATTACTATTATTAATAAAAAGGGACTGATTTGATGGTAAATTTTCAGTCTGAAAATGTCTAGTGGACAATTCAGATTCAACACTACCAACAGTCATTAAGTCATTTACTTTAGTGACATCAATTGATGGAATAATTGGTGGTTGTGGAGGAGAAAAAGGACCTACGCCAGGACTCAAAGAAGCTGGAAAAATAGCCCCCTCACTGTCCTCAATAGGCATCTCAATCGTGATTGTCTATAGGGCCTCGCAGATCTTGTAAAGTAGGAGAGGAAGTTGTGATTTTGGCTTTCCTTTTCTTTTAGAAAGAATCAATACATCTAACAACAAAAAAAAAATAATCCCAGCCGGCCAGGCTCAGCCAGCAAAGCCAGACAAAGCCGCACGCCGCACTGCCAGGAGATTTAAAAATCAGCAGTCGTTTCCTGGCGACGTCACCTGTTGCGCCTCCAGATGGTGCCAATCAAATCAACCAGACTCAGCCGTCCGGTCAACCACTGGTAAGAGGCTGTCAGCCCCAGCAGGGAAACAGGGAGCTAGGGTGGCCCAGCAACTTCTCTCACCTCCAAAACTCCCCAAAGTTGCGCCACACTGCTGGGAGATTTAAAAACCGGCAATCTCTGTTACGCTCTCCTCCTCCAGAGGGGAGGAGTTAGCAATCTGTTCTGCTTTCCTCCTAAAGGGGGAGGAGCAGTAATCTGTCATGATCTGCTCCTCCAGAGGGAAGGAGTTAGCTATCTGTAGTGCTTATCCCGCTAGGAGGGCAGAGATAGTAATCTGTTAGCGAATTGCTGTAGATACTCCTGTAAGGGAAGGAAATAGCAATCTGTTATGGATCAACTCCCCAGGGAAGAGGAGTTGGCAGTCTGTTTAATGATACTCTTCTGAGGAGAGAAGCTAACAATAGGTATATTGTACTTCGCTACTGAGATGGCAATCTATCATGCCTCCGCTACGGAGTAGCAATCTGTTATATATAGGCTGCTGGCAAGTCCCATAGAAAGAGAAGTTAGCTATCTATATAATACTTCCGTAAGCGGTGTTAGTGGTCGGTAGGGGTTGGCTCCCACAGAGTGACAGTAGTGTAAGGAATGACCACTTGGAGGAAATGGTGAATCCCTGGGCCGATGGCAGATGGCTGGATGGCCCAGGGGCTGGTCTCAGCCCCGGCAGGGAAACAGGGAGACAGGGCGGCCCAGCAACTCCTCTCACCTCCAAAACTCCCCAAGAAATTATCCTTTCTGCACTACCATAACCAACGATCTTAAGATTTCCATCCTGAAATTGGTTACCTCAAAGAAATCACTGACTCGTTTCAGGTCATAGACAGATTGAAAGGACCTGTCCTTCTTTGGGACCACGAAGTAAGTGGAATAGTGTCCCAAAACTTTCTGGTCCTTCAGTACTGGAATTACTGTCTTCAGATGGAGTAGCCTTTGCAGAGTCAACTTTACGACCTCTCTTTTCCAGACCGAGTGACAAGGAAAAACTATAAAAGCGTCAGAAACAAGATGAGCAAATTCCAGGACATAACCATTTTCTATAATCTCCAGGACTCACTGATCTGTTGTAATTTGGGCCACCTCTGATAAAACCGAGACAGACCACTGCCTATCTTTGATACCAGACATAGGGCCCCCAAACACTCATTATGCCATTCTAGAGGAACTGGGGCCTGCAGATCAGTCTTTTCATCCCTTCTTGGAACGAAAGTATTGGAAACTAGAATATGTTTAATAAACATGACTTTGTTTAAAAAAAACCAAAACACTGAGCTGGATAAATCGGGGGCATTCTGGGGCTGAAGCCAATATTATCTGGTGAATTTACTAAGATAACTCCAATGTTCAGAGGTATCCAGGTAAGACTGGTCATACTGCAAGGCTGTCCTATAGTTATCCGGGTACATTTACTTGGATAACTTTTGCTTTATTCAGCAGTGTGGATGTGCTGCTGAATATATGAATTAAATTAGCCAAGTAACTTAACTTGACAGTCTGCAGCTAAATGTGGACCTCCATATCCCTAAATGCACATTCAATACATTTAAATCCAACCCGACTTGTACAAGTTTTGACTACAAAAGCACAACAGCCCCTTGATGCACTCTAAAGGAAAACTGGTTCTTACCTGCTAATTTTCGTTCCTGAAGTACCACGGATCAGTCCAGACACATGGTTTCATCTCCCCCTATCAGCAGATGGAGACAGAGAAAAGAACCTCGTGACACTATATCTAAGCAACCGTGCCACGTGCAGTTTGTCAGTATATATCTATATCAAAGCAGATAATAAAAAATATGGAAACATTTAACAAAAATTAACAAGAACATGGAATGCAACAGAGAACAATCTTACAGCTGAGCGGACGACTCTCCCCTTAATATAACCCCCTTCTAATTGGGTTGGCTCTGGACTGATCCGTGGTACTAAAGGAAGGAAAATTAGTAGATAAGAACCAATTTTCCTTTCCCTGTACATACCCGGATCAGTCCAGACACCTGAGATGTACCAAAGCCCTTACCCAGGGTGGGACCTGGAAAGTCCTGCTCGCAAAACACTCTCGCTAAAAGAAGGGTTTGCTGGAGCCCCGACATCTAAGTGATAGTGCCTTGCAAAAGTGTGCAGCGACTTCCAAGTCGCCGCTCTGCAAATTTCCTGTGGGGAAACAAGTTGAGATTCCGCCCACGAGGCCGCTTGCGAATGTGTGGAGTGAGCACGCAAGCCTTCTGGAACTGGACGACCCCGTGTAATATATGCAGAAGAAATAGCCTCCTTCAACCATCGTGCAATAGAGGCTTTAGAAGCCTTGGAGCCTCTATTAGGACCACTCCACAGCACGAAGAAGTGATCGGACCTCCTAAAGTCATTGGTAATCTTGAAGTAACGCAATAAAGCTCTCCGAACATCTAGACATTTGAGCTCCCTTGCATTAGGATCCGACGCCGGTAAGTTAGGAAACTGACTGATTGACATGGAACGCTGAAACCACCTTTGGTAAAAAGGAAGGTACCGTCCGTAAAGAAACTCCGGATTCTGAAATCTGAAGGAAGGGATCTCAACAAGATAATGCCTGTAACTCAGAAATTCTTCTAGCCGAACAAATGGCGATGAGAAAAATGACCTTAAGTGTCAAATCCTTTAATGTAGCCCATCGGAGCGGCTTGAAGGGAGGTTCACTCAGAGCTTTAAGAACTAGATTAAGGTTTCAAGATGGCCAAGATTTCCGAACTGGACGAAGATTCATTGTACCTCTAAGAAAATGAACCACGTCTGGATGAGACAAAATAGAGGAACCTTCAATTTTGCCATGGAGAGAGCCCAGTGCTGCTACCTGCACTTTAACAGAACTAAGAGATAAGCCCTTGGTGAAGCCATCCTGTAAGAAAGATAATATTTCAGGCATTAAGGCCCTAAAAGGGAGAATTCCCCTGTCGGAACACCAGGACTCAAAAATCTTCCATACTCGAACACAAGAAAGGTTAGTAGACTTCCTTCTAGACTGTAACAATATGGTGACAACCGAGTCCGGGTAACCTTTCCTTTTCAAACGCCTCCTCTCAAAAGCCATGCCACTAGACAAAAGCGAGCAGCCTGGTCAAAAAATATAGGACTCTGTCGAAGAAGACGCGTCAGGTGGCCGAAGCAAAGCAGGTCGTCCACCGCCAGGCTGACCAGATCCGCATACCACGGACGCCGAGGCCACTCTGGAGCCACTAGAATCACCTCTCCGCAATGATTTTCTATGCAACATAGAACCCTGCCCACCAGCGGCCACTGAGGAAAAACATATAGTAGTACTCCCTGAGGCCATGGTAGAACCAGAGGGGTAGATTTTAAGAGGCGCGCGAACAGCCTACTTTTGCTTGTGCATCAGACTCAAGCAAAAGTACGCTGGATTTTAGTAGATACGCGCGGAGCCGCGCGTATCCACTAAAATCCTGGATCGGCGCGCGCAAGGCTATCGATTTTGTATAGCCTGCGCGCGCCGAGCCGCGCTGCCTCCCCCCGTTCCCTCCAAGGCCGCTCCGAAATCGGAGCGGCCTTGGAGGGAACTTTCCTTTGCCCTCCCCTCACCTTCCCCTCCCTTCCCCTACCTAACCCACCCGCCCGGCCCTGTCTACACCCCCCCCTTACCTTTGTCGGGGGATTTACGCCTCCCGGAGGGAGACGTAAATCCCCGCGCGCCAGCGGGCCTGCTGCGCGCCGGGCCGCGACCTGGGGGCGGGTACGGAGGGCGCGGCCACGCCCCCGGGCCGTAGCCACGCCCCGTACCCACCCCCAAAACGCGGCCGACCCGCCCCCGAACCGCCGCGTCGACCGGGCCCGCCCCCCGACACGCCCCCGACACGCCCCCCTCCGAAAACCCCGGGACGTACGCGAGTCCCGGGGTCTGCGCGCGCCGGTAGGCCTATGTAAAATAGGCTTCCCGGCGCGCAGGGCCCTGCTCGCCTAAATCCGCCCGGTTTTGGGCGGATTTACGCGAGCAGGGCTCTGAAAATCCGCCCCAGAGTGTCAACCCCTTTGGCCCCGTACTGTCTTCGACGACTGAAGAATCGGAAGGCCTTGGCATTCTGAGTAGTCGCCATAAGGTCAACGTGAGGTAGACCCCAACGATCTCGAATTAACTACATGGCTGTCTCTGAGAGTTCCACTCACCTGGATCCAAGTGTGTGCGACTCAAGAAATCTGCCTGAAAATTCTCTGTTCCTGCGATGTGGGATGTTGCTAATCTCTCTAGACGTCGTTCCGCCCAGAGCACCAACCTCTGCGCCTCTAGAGCCACTGCCTTGCTTTTGGTTCTGCCCTGCCAATTTATATACACTACTGTTGTCGCGTTGTCCGACAGAACTTGAACTGGACGATTCCGCAGTAACGGCAGAAACTCCTTCAAGGACAAGCGAACTGCCTTGGTCTCTAGACAGTTGATAGACCACGCAGACTGTCTCGTGGACCAGGATTCCTGAATCGAATGGGACTGCAAACTGCTCCCAATCCAGAGAGACTGGCATCGGTAGTAACCACGATTCAATCGGGAACTTCGAGGTCCACTCCCCGACAGAGATTGGAAGTCTGAAGCCATCATGACAGACTGTCTATCGGCAAACCCTTGAGAGGTAAGTGGATATGATATTCTTCCGATAATGGCTTTCAGCAGGACAATGCCATCTATAGTGATCTCATATGGGAAAATGCCCAGGGAACCAAGTCCAGTGTGGAGGCCATCGAGCCGAGTACCTATAAGTAGTCCCAGACCTTGGGTACCTGCAAAAACCTGGGTACCTGCAAAAACCAGCAGATCTAGGCCTGAAGTTTCAAGATTCGATCTTGAGAGAAAAAGACTCTACCTATAAGAGTATTGAATCAAGCTCCTAAATACGCCAAAGTTTGTGTTGGTGATAGTTGACTTTTGTTGTGATTCACTACCCAACCTAGGGACTGTAGGACTTCGAGAACTCAATGAACTGACTTGCGGCATAGAGACTCTGACTTGGCTCTGATCAACCAATCGTCCAAATATGGGGGAACTAGAATACCCTCCTTTCAAAGGAAAGCTGCCACCACCACCATCACCTTGGTGAAAGTCCGCGGAGCCATGGCGAGACCAAACGAAAGAGCCTGAAACTGAAAATATTGACCCAGAATCATGAAGTAGAGAAAACTGAGAGTCATGATGGATGGGAATATGAGATAAGCGTTCGTGAGATCCAAGGAAGCCAGGAATTCTCCTTTGCGTACAGCCACTATGACCGACTTGAGGGTTTCCAGCCTGAAATGTGGCACCTTGAGTTTTACATTGACCTTCTTTAAATCAAGTATCAGCCAAAACGAGTCCTCTTTTTTGGGGACCAGAAAATAAATGGAGCAGTGCTCCGGTGCAAACACTGTTTTTTTTTTTGTTGCTTTTTTTTCAATTAGCTTTAGTTAAAAATGAACAACCTGCCCTGAAAAATAGGCAAAAATAGCCAATTCTTGTAAAAAAGAATTGTAAAGAGCCTGCAGCCGCTTCAGTGGCCTCATGAAGGGAGGGATCTGGACAATCAGATTTACACCTCACGGATGCCCAGACCAAGCACACACAAGGGTACCAACCCCCGGCTCAACCGCCTCAGTTGGACAGGGAAGAACCCTAAGGATTCTAAAAAAATAAAAGAAACCCCCCAGGAGGAAGGCTCAAAAGAAAAAAATTAGCTGAAAAAAATTAGTCAACTGCAGAACTGCAGGATTAACAGCCTCTGCCATCTGCTGGAGACAGGGAAATACTGACGAACTGCAGGTGGCACGGTTGCTTAGATACGGTGTTGGCAAGGTATTTTCTGTCTCCATTTGCTGATAGGGGGAGATGAACCCAGGTGTTTGGACTGATCCGGGTACGTACAAGGAACTGGATTTATAAGGATTGGAGTGGGAGGTGCTTTCGAAAATTTCACACCTTAAAATCTCCTAAGGAATAAAATGTAAACATGAACAAAGAAAAGAGGAAATCTTTAAAAATTCTGTAGTATCAGCCAACTGAATTATCTACACACATATTTTAAAATACCCCTCACTCACACACTTTATGTCGGAATCTTTTCTGTGTTTCTACAGTTTGAATGTCAAGACTCCTATTTTCTGGGAATATCCACTTTAACAACTAAATTCACAAGAAGCCAAAAAACACTCGCCCAATAACTTACATACATAAAAAAGCAAAAGATGAGCAGTGTATATTATTCACACAGCATTAGTCTCGCTTGCAAAAAAATACATCACTCAATCACACAGAGAAGTAATATCTCTTTTAAAAGAAATTGGTAACATATGAGTAATTAATTGGATCTCGTATGAAACCATTCAAAGATATATTAGTTCTCTGTATAATTGCTTGCTAGTATTTTTGTGAGTGAGACTATTGCTGAGTGAATAATATACACTGCTCATCTTTTTTTTTTTTGTTTTGTTTTTTAATATCCACTTTGTGCCAGAAGAGGTGAAACAGTCAATGATATCAACTGTTCCCTATTTCTCACAAAAGGGAGGGACATGTTGACGTTACTGCTGTACAAAACAAATGCTCTGTGCATACACTTGGTGGGTTACACTTAGCAGAAAACAGCCTTCTGCTCTTAGGACTTGCTTGGAATAATCAAGAACAAAAATATCTACACAAATATATATTTTTACTATAAAGTCAAATACAAATTAACCCGATAAACCCAGCTCTCCTCATCTTGGAGATGTATGAACTTCTTCAAAAGAGGTTCATGAGCAATTTGTTGAACCTAGGAAAAAAATCAGATGAAGCTTTTTTTTTTTTTTAAAGCACCTCCCTCCCCAATATCTGCTCACACTCTCTTTAAGTCATCAGTCTCTTCCACTTCCCAGTCAGATTATTTCGCCCCACTTTCTACCTGTGTCGTCATTGTGCTTCCTCCGTTTGCATCCCCCTCCCAACCCATGTCTCCATTTTCTCTAGCCTCCCGCTCCCTCGAGTGCAGACCAGCTCTCTTTCCTCTACAACCGAGAGGATGACACAGTTGTGCCCATGCGGCAGCAGCTGAGCACCAATGAGGTCAGATCGGGTTAGATAAGCAGCAGCAGTGAAAGGAGGTGGTCAGTATGGTACAATGCCCGCTGGAGTGAGGGAGGAGAAAGAGGTTGCGGTGGAAGGGAAAAATGGTGGCAGAATTGGGGATCAGAAGAGAGGAAGAGAAGAAGGGCAGCAGAGGTGTGGGGAAAGAAAGCAGTGACACTAGGAGAGAGGCAAAAATTCTGTTGGATTTTACCCCAGATCCACAAGTAGGGTGGAGTGGTAAGGGGCAAAACAGATCAAATTCTCCAGCACATCTGATGAAAACCCAATCTTCCTGTTGAACTTGAATCAAGCTGAAATCTGCCCAGTTCCAGTTCCATGACAAAACGTTTGGACACCAGTCACTGCCTGGTGCTCAACTGCTGATATAACTGTAAGCTCACCACTTCTACCAATAGAGCTAATCAGCAGTAATACACAGCCTCTCACAGTTTAGCTCTGCATAATGCAAAATCCTAACCGGTGCAGAGAATGATTGACTGGAAGAGTGGCCTAATCGATGGAGACATTTCAACTACAAGCTTCCATCTGCTTTTCTCCATTTTCCCTTGTTTTTAATTTTTCAAAAAGACAAATAGTATGCTTATGGCACCAAAAGAGCTTTTGCATACACACACACTTCTATATGGATTTGGAAAGTTTTTTAAAGGCTTGTACCCACTTAGATAGTAAGCTCTTTTGGTCAGGGACTTATTGTACCTGAATTTTAACAGTGCAGTATGTCTCCTTAAGCATCATTTGCAAACACAGACTAAAAGTAAAAAAATAATTATTATTATTAAGTGCTCTTCTGAGGAGCTAAACCTGTCTTCTGGGACTCATTCATCCTTCTTTCACTATTTCTTACCTAGACTTTCTGCCTCTTTGAATTCGTCCTCCACTTCGGCATCTTCAGGCTGCTCTCTTTGCTTTTCAGTCACTGCCAACAATATCAATATTCTATATTAATAACAAATGCATTTACTGAGGGTCAACAAGGTAATCTAATACCTCTGCTTATTCAGGATATGAAAGATATTCTAAATCCAGTGACAGATCAATGATTCTAAAATTGGGTTTTAACAATTAATAACCACGATAATTAAGCATCGATACATGAATGCAGCAGCTTTGTTTTGCTTAAATGTAATGACTAAGTAATTCAAGTCACATTTGTTGATGCACACCATGCATGACTGAAAAGTTGCTTTTGAGGGCTTCATTTGTGATCTGCGAGTTCTAAAATGTGGATGGTCAGATCATCACCTTATTCAGTTTCATCTAAATAAATGTTTTCCCGTCGATAGCAGGGCTGAATTAGCCATGCTGTCATGGGATCTGTCAATCAGGCCCGGGAGGCGGAGCTTGTCAAAGCAGAGAACAGAGCTTTGCTCTCTGCGGCTGCGCGTGTGTTCCCGCGCAGGAAAGTAACGGAATCTCCTTAGTCTGTTTTTTCCGCGAGCGGGAACGCACGCGGCGCTGATCTACTCCTCAGTTTAAAAACAGATTTAAAATGTCAAAACCGGGTTTCAAACCCTGTCGTTGTGGTAAAATAATGTCGGTCACGGACGGACACGACCGATGTTACAAATGTCTCGGACCACATCACAATCGAGAGGATTGTGAGTTTTGCTCTAGGATGTCACCTAGAGCATTAAAACAAAGGGGCCTATAGGCTTCAGGAACTTTTTGCCTCACGAGAGCCGTCAGAGGCTCACTCATCGCCTGGCCCGTTAACGTCATCGGCTCCTTCAAAAAAGAAAACTTTCTCGTCTGATCCTAAATCCTCCACTCTAGGAGGTAAAGGAAAACCAAAAAGACAAAGGCCAATGGATTCTCAGAAATCCTCAGTGCCTATAGAGCCGCAACATACCTCATCGGAAAAGGAAACCTCGGCGCCGACGACTTCTGCGCCTACAGCGCCGTCTGCGCATGATATCATATCGGCGCCGAAGACAGAGTCTGTGCACAACCTGGCGCTTCCGGTGTAGGCCCCGACTGTGAAATACGTTGCATGCTTCCCCACAGGGGATATCCAACTATACTATCTATGGCCAAGAGCTTCAAGATTGCCCGTGGAATTAATAAATGTTCTTTATTCTGGAACACATGAAAGACCCCAATTTCAACACCAGTAATGGCCGGCCCGAGCCTTCTATGCGGGATTTGCCGTTGATGGGGGCATAAAGTTTAACTACATCTTAACCTGATCACCCCACGATCACCTTTTGGTATAACATTCTGGACCTAAAAGGAAGGAACCCGGTTACTATTAGCCCTCATAGGGGAACAAGTGGAGAAGAGAAGCCACTCGAGCGTAAGGAACCCTGCAACAAACTAATGCACTGAACTGGATTAAAGGCAACGGACTTGAAGTAATTAATCCTATGTCATGAATGGTCCTAGCCGAGGTGGGCCTTACATGTTGAAAGAACGCGGGGGCTCCAAGGTACTGGGTAATAGGTCCCTACAACCTTCGGATTTCTAAACATTGTTCACTTTCAAGGAGGCGGATTCTGGAACATTAAGGCGCGGCGTGGCGTCTACTCACAGACTTCACATGGCTCAGAACCTCCAAAGACGTGGGGGAGTTATTGTTCTAGTTCGTCAGGGACATAGGGGAGGGGAAGGGGGGGGGGGGCGGCTACGAGATGACTGGTAAAAAGCGGCATGGTACCCACAGGAGGGGTTTCTATTATTGGAAGGAGAGGTTTTATTCTGTACAAAGGAAGTTGAGTTTTGAAGTTGTGCATTATAATGTATATTCAAGAAAGAATAAGAAGGGGAAATACAAATGGTGTAAAGCTTTGGGAAAGAAGGTTAATAGAACCAGTGGGGTTGGGCTGGGGCCCCACTGCCAAATACAAAAGCTCATATATCCGGTCATGGAAAAAATAGCGGGGAAGCCATAACATGTCAGGGACAAAGATTTTTTCCTGGAATGTTAACGGGCTTAATTCACCAATTAAAAGGAAAAACGTTATGCAACATTTGCGGAGAAGTGGGGCCAATATAGCCTGCATTCAGGAGACTCACTTATCCGAGGTGGAGAGCTCAAAATTACGAGGAGAATGGGTTGGGACTTGCCACTACTCAGTGACACAGGGCCGAAAGGCGGGGCTTGCCATCCTCATCCACAAAAATCTAGATTTTAAGGTAACACAAACAATGTCAGACCCCGAAGGCCACTTTATCTTTATTAAGGGCCCGCTCCATGACCGGATAATCACTATATGTAATTTATATGCACCTAATGAGCATACGCCTTTCTTTTTCCTTAAAATATTTAATCTGTTAGTGCTCTACTCAGAAGGCAACCTGTTTGTTATGGGAGATTTTAATTGGGTAACAGACCTGTCAATGAATAAATGCCCGGCAGAACGTAGGGGGGAATGTCTCAAAGTTAAAGGCCCCAATCTTTTATGCCAGAAGCTGGATTTGAAGGATGTGTGTAGAGTGCTTCACCCGGAAGAAAGGAACTATACCCATGTGTCTAGAGCTTGTTGCGTCCGGTCGCAGACGGCTGCGCCCTCTCTGCCTTACCTCTTTTCTACCTCTCCTCTGGGAAAAATGGCTGCCTCCGCTGCTGTTTGCCGACCTCTCCGGCGTCCCCGGACCGGCATGGGCGATTGCGTTCGCCATGTTTTCTCCTGAGGCCTCCTAGGGTGCGCGCGCCACCCACTCCTTTGAATGCTTCATGGCAGGAACCTCGGAGGTGGCCCCACTGAGTACCCTCCGGGTACTTAGCCTCCACTCACCAACATTGCTACGAGTTAGCAAGGATTACGGTCCAGCTAATTCTGACCGCTACTAAGCTGCCTGCTTGGAACACCTCCTCCTACCCTCCAGGGTAATTTGCTGATTCCTGGAAGCTCTGGGTAGTCGCTCCTCGAGGGCCCTTCTGCTTCTATCCACCCTTCGGGGTTTGCTTTGCTCTAACTACCCAGGACACCCGCTCTTCAGGGGTCTTGTCTGTTCTTTCTCCAGGTGCCCTGCTGGAAGGACTTAGGTACTCACTCCTTGAGGGCCTACTCTCTCTTGGGTATCCTGCATCACGGACCTCTGCTCCTTCACCTTGCTCGTATACTACAGAGGAAGTTACAGCCTTGACTACAGCTACCAACCCTGTGAGTTCCTCAACTCTTCAGACTCTCTTTCTGCTTCACCCCACCAGATTCTCAGCGTACTCCGCTTGCGGACCACTACCGGATCTGTCTACATCAGCCATACTACTGGGACCGGGTTCTCGGGTTACCCCGCTCCGCGGACCACTACCGGACCTACGTCTCTCAGCAGGGTGAGAGCTATTCGACACCTGAATATCCCGTGTCAGGTCGGAACTCATTACAGAGGTACTCAGAGTCAACAAGCACTGTCCGCTCCTCGGACAGCACCGTTGCTGTACAATAAAGCTTCTTTCTTCTGTGTCCGCTTACTCCAGAGTTCAGCCTATCGCTGTGGTTCCCCATGGGCCCCTCCCTGTGGGAGGAGTCATCACCACAATGACCAAGGGTCCACAACCAATCCTCAAACACAACAGAGCTCACGCCACTTTATCCCATATAGACTATATTCCGGCGTACGAAGCTTCCTTTTTTCTTATTAAAACTGTAGATATTGGCCAACAGGTGATCTCAGACCACGCCCTGATCTGGCTGGAATTCTTCCCTAAAATGGAGCAGGACTAAGCCCAATTTTGGAGATTCCCTAGTTATCTCAGTTCTGATCCTGACTTTTGTAAATTTTTAACAAGTTGATGGAAGGAATTTATTGCCCATGATAAGTCCCATATGGATACACCACAGCTCTTCTGGGAAACCGGTAAAGCAGTTATGCGTGGTGAAATCATAGCTTTTGTAAGTACACGAAAGAAACGTTTAAATAGTATGATATTACAGCTAGAATCCAAGGTCCGATTAGCTAAAAACCTTTTAATACAGACACCTTCGGCTGAGAACAGAAGCATGTTCTTCATAGCGCTAGAAAGTTTAAATTCCCTATTACAGACCCGGGCACAACAATCATTGCAGGCCTCGGAATTTAACATTTTTAAGTTTGGAAATAAGGTGGGCAAATTCCTTGCCAAAACCATTCAGGTGGCAAAGGGAAATACGGTGATCACTAACATGACCACCCAGAAGGGGGAAACAGTATCTACTAAAGAGGAAATTTGTGAGGTCTTTAGAAAGTTTTATGGCTCCCTCTACACTGATGATGCGCCCGGTGGCCAAATAGAGGAGGATCTTTTTTTCAAGATCTACCTCTTCCCATGCTCACTGAAGCACAACTTACATTCTTGAACAGACCAATCCAAGAAATAGAGGTATCCAATGTTATTTTGGGGGCCAATTCGGGTAAGTCACCAGGCCCAGACGGGATGTCTTATGATTTTTATAAAATCTTACGAGCAGGGTTAACAAAGCATCTTACAGATTTCTTTAAAAGTGCTATCACCGAGGGTGAATTTCCAAAAAGCTTTTACACGGCCCATATTACTATTCTAGCCAAATCGACAATTGTATCGTTTTCTAGATCTGCAAGCAGTATTCAACTTACCATCACAAAACTTTTACGCCTACTTGCAGATTCAACACTTTCTTGAGGCATCAGGGCTCCCATTTCAGGAGCCCACTGAATCCTTAACACTCTGCAAGATCATCCTGGAGGTCCCACTGAATGATTTGAGACCCTCCATAGCATTCATTCATAAAACACTCAACAATACTATCCCTGACAATGCTTTAAGGGCTTTGTATCAAAGATGGGAGGCGTGGCCTGAGTTTCACCTTTCATTTCAAAATTTTAAACAATGCTTTCTAACCATACCAAAGACCTCAGACAATGTTCTTCTCAGGGAGACCCAATTGAAATTTCTATGGCAATTTTATTGGACCCCCAGCAAGGCCTTTAGGGCTTCCTAATCTTTAACTGATCAATGTCCAAAATGTGATGGCTCCCCGGGAGAATACTATCATATGTTCTGGACATGTTCACACAGCCAATCTTTTGGCACCAATTATGCGATAAAGCACATGGCATTACGGGGCTAGTACTACGTTATGACCGAGGCACGTGGCTTTTTGGTGGGAGCACTTTAGATGATATCGATCAATCAGAGACAATCCAGTTTTTGGTATTGAAAATGGGCCTCATTGGAAAGAAGGTAATTTTAAGCCAATGGCTATCACAAACTCCACCTTCAGAAGAACACTGGTTTCAAAAAATGATTCGCTTGTTTATGCTAGAGTACCTTTCTGCAAAGTAGAAGTCCAGCAAAAACTATTAGATGATGGCAACATGGAGACCTGTTATGGCCTACTTATCCCCCACCATAAAGGACAATCTAAAACTGCAGGGAGGGGGAGGGAGGAGGGGAGGGAGGGAGACTTTTGGGTGGGGGCTAGAATTAAAAGGGAAAAAAATTATGTGATATTTCATGGTACAGGTCGTACCTGTTAGATAATGTTTTTGCTTCACTGTTTTCTACTTTGGATCTTAGTTTAATACTATCCCAACATGGTACTTAGTTGACATAAGCTGTTAATTGCAAGACTACCATTGCCATGAAGAATGAAGTGATATACTGTTAAAGATTTCTGTATACTGTATGGTTTGCTTACTTTCGGCTGGAGTTGATAATGTAATTGATATGAAGTCTCCAATAAACATGATAAATAAATAAAAAAAAGGTTTGGACAAGTTCTGGGTTGAAAAGTCCATAAACCATTATTAAAGTGGACTTGGAACAAGCTACTGCTTATGCCTAGTATACGCTTCATGGAATTATTTACCTTTTGGGATCCTGTTAGATACTAGTGACCTGGATTGGCTACTGTTGCAAATAGGATACTGAGCTTAATGGACCTTTGGTCTATTCCAGTATGGCAAATCTAATGTTATGTTCTTATTCAAGAGTATCAGAAAGTTTCCCCATAAGTTTCCCCATAAGATTGGTAGCTTGGCAAGTTTACTAAAGTATACACTGAAATTGCCTCCTCTTATTAAAGATCCCATGGCCCTACCGAAAATTTGTTCAACCAGTTGGTGATAGAACTTTCCCTGTTCAACACTGGGGGCATATAAATTCACCATAGTAACCCTGGAACCACCCATTATAGCATTAACAATCAAATATCTACCTTCCATATCTTTATATATATAATTCACCACAGTATTTGTTTTCCTAAATAGTATACCCACCCCATAGCATCTCCCCATCACTTGATCAAAATCTTTATGTGACAGCAATCTCTCATCTCTTTTACGAAGATGAGTTTCTTTCATCACCCGCAATCAGAACATTCTCCCTTTTTCCCCAAAAGTGGATCCAACCTCCCCACCTCTGTATTTACCAGCCCACCAAACATCCCCCTATCCCCCCTCCCAAACCCCTCTTCCCTCCCCCCACCCTTGTGACATACCCCTCCATTCCCTTGCTCCCTACACTTCCAGCAAGAAACCTACTGAGGGAAAGATACTCACAGACCAGACATCTCCCCTCTCCACGAACCTCCCATCCGTAACTGAGAATAATACAAATATCATGAAGATCAAAACACCCCACGAAATTTAACAAACTCAAACCCTACCCCCATCCCCTTTGTATACATCCCACTTTTCCTTTTATTAATTTGTTTTTTACTACTAATTTCCTTACGTTCACCCTCACACACTGCGTATTCAGACCCCCCCCCGAGTTATAAAAACTTGGGCCCGTAAATAACTCAGTCTGTTATGTGCAGGTAACTCCCAAACGAGTCTGTCCAAAATACAGATCCTGAAGCAACAGACATTTCCATCAGCTCGCATGCCATTTCTCCTCTTCGTTGGGACCCTCTGCCACTTAGAGGTTTGCCCACAATTGCAAGCAGGGATTCCCGCTCCCTTCCACTCATTCTCCAGCAAACATGAATTTTACGGGCTTTCAGTAGATCTGCTTTCTGCAGGGCCTCCCTGTGCCTCCATAGGAAAATTAGTTCTTACCTGTTAATTTTCATTCCTGTAGTACCACGGATCAGTCCAGACTGTAGTACCACAGATCAGTCCAGACTGTGGGTTGAGCCTCCTTTCCAGCAGGTGGAGACAGACTAAAACTGAAAGGATATCCTATATGAGGACAGAGCCTATCCTGTGACCCTTCAGTATAACCATTGTCAAAGCAGAAAAATAAAAAACCAAAATAGGATCAAGCAAGCAACCATAAAGCTCAATGGAGCAACTGTAGAACAATGTAAGAAACATGGTATAACTATACGCTCTTGCATAGACTTGGTACTTGAACAATCAAGGCTTCCGGTGTAATTGCTCAGTATTCTTGCACAAAAAAGAAGTAGCAGAATCTGCGAATCTACAAGAAAACAAGCTTCGAGAGGACAGAAAGAAAGACAAACAGGGAAGGGCGTCTGGACTGATCCGTGGTACTATAGGAACGAAAATTAACAGGTAAAAACTAATTTTCCTTTCCCTGTACGTACCCAGATCAGTCCAGACTGTGGGATGTACCAAAGCTTCCCTAAACTGGGTGAGACCGAGACAGCTCCGCTTGAAGCACTTGCCGCCCAAAAGAACCAAAAACCAGAGCTTGCACATCCAGACGGTTGTGTTGAGCAAAAGTATGCAAGGACGTCCAAGTGGCGGCCCTGCAAATCTCCTGCGGAGAGACCGATTGACTCTCCGCCCAGGAAGTAGCTTGGGAGCGCAGTGAATGAGCCTTAAGGCCCTTGGGAACCGCCCGACCTTGGCAAAGATAGGCCGAGGAAATCGCTTCCTTCAACCACTGCGCAATAGTGGTCTTAGAAGCCTGCTTACCCCAATTGGGCCCACTCCAGAGGACAAAAAGATGGTCCGAGACCCGAAAGCCATTGGTAACCTGGAGATAGCGAAGAAGAACTCGTTTGGCATCTAGCTTACGGAGATCGCCCCCAGCCATACCTACAATCTCCTCTGGGGAAAACGCAGGGAGTTCTACCGACTGGTTGACATGAAAAGTAGAAACAACCTTTGGTAAGAAAGAAGGGATCATCTTGAGGGATACGTTTGAATCGGAAAAGCACAGAAAAGGTTCCCGACAGGACAACGCTTGGATCTCGAAGATCCGGCAAGTGGAGGAGATAGACACGAGAAAGACAGTCTTGAGCGTAAGATCCTTCAACGTAGCGAGACTGAGAGGTTTGAACAGAGCCGCAGAGGGCCCGAAGGACCAGGTTAATACTCCACGACAGGCAAGTTGGCCGAGAAGGCGGCCGTAGGTGCTTGACGCTCTTCAAGAACCGAATCATGTCCGGGTGCCCTGCTAAGGGATGGCCATCTACCTGACCCAGGAGAGAGCCGAGAGCTGAGACTTGCACGTGCAGAGAATTAAAGGAAAGACCCTTGGAAAGACCTTTCTGAAGAAAAGAAAGGACCAATGAGACCGGGGCGGAGCGTGCTGAGACACCCGACTCCACACAAACAGATTCAAAAACCTTCCAGATATGCACGTAAGCGATCGAAGTTGACTGCTTTCGGGCCCGCAGCAAGATGGATATGACCTCCTCCTTGTAGCCCTTACGCCTCAGGTGTCGCCGTTCAAAAGCTAGGCCGCTAGACAGAAGCGATCGGCCTGGTCGAAAAATACAGGCCCCTGCCGAAGAAGCCAAGGAAGGTGGCTTAACAGCAGAGGTCCGTCCGTCGCTAGGGTGACGAGGTCCACGAACCACGGCCTGCGTGGCCACTCGGGTGCTACCAGAACCACGGGTCCCCGGTGAGAACTTTCCCCACCAGGGGCCACGGGGGGAACACATACAGAAGGATGTCCGCCGGCCAAGAGAGAACTAGAGCATCCATGCCCTCCGAGCCATGCTGAAGAACCGATTTGCCTTGGCATTGCGGAGGGTCGCCATGAGGTCTAGGTGGGGGGGACCCCACTTGTCGACGATCAGATCCATAGCCGCGTCTGAGAGTTCCCACTCCCCCGGATTGAGCGATTGACGACTGAGAAAATTGGCCTGAACATTCTCCTTGCCCGCGATGTGGGAGGCCGCCAGACACTGCAGATGTCGCTCGGCCCAGGCAAAGAGACGACTGGTTTCTAGAGCCACCAGCGGACTGCGGGTGCCCCCTTGACGATTGATGTAAGCCACGGTGGTGGAGTTGTCGGACACGGATGAGGGGGAGAAACTCCTGAAGAGCCAAGAACACCGCCCGAGTCTCCAATCGGTTGATGTGCCAGCGAGACTGAGCTGTTGACCAGATCCCTTGGGTGGACTGGGAAAGACAGACCACACCCCAGCCCGAGAGACTGGCATCCATGGTTACTATCGTCCACTGTGGGGCTTGGAGAGGCATTCCCTGTAGAAAATGAGGAAGGGAAAGCCACCACTACAAGTCGGCGACTGTAAAGTCCAAGAACGGGAGGACTATGTGAAACTGATCTGACACCGGCTGCCAACGGGATAGCAAAGCCCAGGGGACTAGGTCGATGGTGTACGCCATGGATCCCAAGACCTGTAGGTAGTCCCAGGCCGTCAGAAAAGGAAGCGAGATCAGATTCTGAATCTGGTCGATCAACTTGAGAGCCCTCGCACGCGGCAAGAAGATCAACTTGAGAGCCCTCACACGCGTGTCGAAGTGGGCTCTCAGGAACTCTAACTCCTGGGAGGGCTGAAGGTTGCTCTTGGAGAAATTCACTATCCACCCGAGAGACGCGAGAAGAGCTAACACGCGATCCACCGCCTGCCGACAAAGAGCCTCTGACTTGGCCCGCACGAGCCAGTCGTCCAGGTAGGGGTGAATAAGAATTCCCTCCCTGCGAAGAGCTGCACCACCACCACCATGACCTTGGTGAAGATGCGAGGCACGGTCGCGAGGCTGAAGGGAAGCGCCCGAAACTGGAAATCCCGATTGAGGACATGGAAGCGAAGATACTTCTGGTAATCGCGGTGATTTGGAACATGGAAGTATGCCTCTGTCAGATCGAGCGAGGCGAGTAACTCTCCGGGGCAAACCGCTGCAATGACCGCTCGCAGGGTTTCCATGTGGAAATGCGGGATCTTGAGAGCCCGGTTGACTCTTTTGAGGTCTAAGATCGGACAAAAATACCCGTCCTTCTTGGGGACGACGAAGTAAATAGAATACTGGCCTGTGCCAAGCTCCTTCTCCGGAACCGGGACCACCGCGCCCAGACTCAGGAGCCTGGCGAGGGTTTGCTCCACCGCTTCCCGCTTGGACCGCCCGCATGGGGAAAAGAGAAAAAGATCCAGCAGGTCGCGAACAATTTCGAAGGTGTTCCCGTCTCTGATAATGTAGAGGACTCACTGGTCCGACGAGATTTTGGCCGATTCCTCGAAAAACAGGGAGAGGCGGCCACCTAGGAAGGGGACCGAGGAATGAGCCAAGTGAACGTCATTGGGTGGCCAGCTTGAGGGTGAAGCACGTGGGCTGGCCCTCGTGAAAGGGAGGACGCCCACGAAAGGGCTGCGACCAAGACTGAGAGTGAGAATAACCACTCGAGGAGCCACCCCGGCCACGTGGGGTATACCGTCTCTGACCCCGGAAGCGAGGACGAGAGGGTGTAAAGGAGCGGGATGGCCTCGGACGGTCCTCCAGGAGCTTATGGACCTTATTGTCCCCCAAGGAATCCATAAGCTTCTTGAGGTCCTCACCAAAAAGCAGCTTACTTTTGAAAGGCAACATGCCCAGCCGGGCTTTGGAGGACAGATCGGCCGACCAATTGCGCAGCCAGAGGAGTCGTCTGGCGGAGACCGCAGAGGCCATTGCCTTAGTCTGTACGCGAATGAGGTCGTAGAGCGCATCAGCCCCATAAGCGACGACGGCTTTGAGACGCTCAGCCTGTTCCGCCTCTGCCGACAGGAGGTCCTGGTTGAGAGTAACTGTTGGACCCACCTGAGACCTGCCCGTAGCATGAGACTGCTGCAAAAAGTCGCACGAACCCCCAGCGCCAAGACTTCAAAAATGCGCTTCATATGTTCCTCAACCTTGCGGTCCTGGGCGTCTTTCAGGGCTGTCGATCCCTCCACAGGGATGGTGGTATGTTTGGTGACCGCAGAGACGGAGGAGTCCACGGAGGGATTTTTTAAAATTTCCAAACACTCCTCCGGGAGGGGGTAGAGCTTATCCATGGTACGTGCCACCCAGAGGCCCACTTCAGGAGCCTCCCATTCCCGCAGGAGCAACAGCTTGTGCATGGGATGAAAAGGTAAGGCGGTAGCCGGAGCCCTGAGACCCGCCAGGACCGGGTCCATGTCTTTAGGCAAAGAGGCCATAAGGGTGTCCGCGGGGGGCCCCTCCAACCCCAATTCCTGGAGGTCAAAGGGGATGAGGGGTTCCAGCTCCTCCCTGCGGAACATCCGTAGGACCCTGGGGTCATCCCCCTCCAGGGAAGGAATGGTACCCTCTGCATCAAGGGAGGCGTCAGGATCCGGGAGTACTGGGTCCACCGGGGGGAGGGGACACCCGGGACCACCCGGGACCACCCGCACCCGAACAGGCCCCGGGGACTCCGCAGCCAGGCCAACAGTCAACGGCGCGGAGCGGGGAATTTTTGCCGGGAAGACCTTCCTCCTCCTCCTGCAGGCTGGTTAAATAGGATTTATGCAGGAGGAGGACAAATTCTGTGGTAAAATGGGCCCTAGATTTCCCAGGTGGGGGAGGGGGGCAAAGGGGGATCAGGGAATCCATCTTGGGGGCCCGCGGGGCTCAAATCGGGGGGAGTCTGAGAAAAAAATCGGCCCCCCCAGCCCCAGGCAGCTCCAAAAACGGAGCCGCTGAAAAAATACAAGATGGCCGTCGTTCCCGGGCTCTGCCGACCCGGGTACGGCCTGGCCATGCTCTGGGGACTTGATCCCTGGGCTAAATTTGCCTGCCCTGACGAGGAGGGACCTTCTCCCCCTGGCAGGTAGGCAGAGCAGAAGCCCTCTCGCGAAAAACGTGACGAGGGCTGGCCACAGGACAGGCAGGTTGCCTGCCGCGGCATAGGAAGAGCCGCACTGAAGAAAAAAACTGCAGAAAAAAAAAGTTTCATTGGCAGCCTGCAGGCCCGGAGTGAAGCAGGGTGGAAATCTGCTGACTCCTGCCTCTCTGGCTGCTGGTTCAAGCCCTCTGAAGACCAAAATGAGAAAGATGGGTCTACTGCTGTAGGGTAAGTTAAAAAAGCACTTTGAATACTTATAACTTTAAACAATTATTTCCTTTTTTTTTTTACAGACTGAGCACAGCAGTGGGGTTCTAAGCCCCCTCGGCAGCCAGAGGAGGGGGAGACGAGAACTGGACCACCAGACTCGGTCCCCACACCTGGAAGCGGTTACAGACTCAGGCTGTGCACTGCACAAGGGGCAAAGCCCCTTTGAGTCCGGCAAGAGACAGGAGACGGACCGTCTCCTGCAGAAAAATAAAATCTAAACTCCCTTTCTATTTTTTTTCTTTTAATAGGAAGAAAAAACCACACTAGATCCCTAAGGAATAAGTACTTGCTTGATCCACGAAGAAAAGAAGAAAAGGAAGGCTGACTAGCCTAGAGCAGGAGACCTAAGGGTGAGCTGCTAACACCTGCTGGAGACAGACAAATACTGAAGGGTCACAGGATAGGCTCTGTCCTCATATAGGATATCCTTTCAGTTTTAGTCTGTCTCCACCTGCTGGAAAGGAGGCTCAACCTACAGTCTGGACTGATCCGGGTACGTACAGGGAACTTCGATTTCATACTGTATACAGCCCCATCAATAGTGAAGAGGAGTACAAAAGGGAACAACCACTTATATTTCACATGGCCTCCCCTCAAAACATCCGGAATTTCTTTCATGACTCGCCCTTAGCCAACGTCGCAGTAGATAAATCCGTATACATTTATCTCAACATTACGGGCCTCTCACTGTATTGATCCTTTCATCCGTGCCACCGCCGCCATTACTGCTTCTTTTTGCGGGAAATCCCAAAGTCAAACAATTATGTCTCTCAGGAGATTCTGCCTCTTAGGCCCTCCAAGCCTATGTGCCCTTTCGATTTTTATAACAGGCTCTTCATTCTCAGTAGCCCTCTCACAACAAGGCCTTCCTTGTACAGCCTTCGCACCACCTCCGCAGTTATTGTACTCAGGCGTTTCTAGGATCCTTCTAATCTGCACCTGATCCTCTAGGTCGGCTAACTTGTTACAAAAATCCTCTTTCATTTCCTGCATCTCAGCATACTCTTTTTGCAACTCTTCAATTTTATTTATTTATTTTATTTATTGTTTTTATATACCGGCATTCATGATAGAATCACATCATGCTGGTTTACAATTAACAGGGGGAGTGGGTGAAACAAGAACATGGAACGAGTGCACAGCAACTGAGAAGTTACAATAAAACAAGGCTGGTTAAACTGGGAGAAGAGGGAAAGCTAGAAAGAATTAACAGAATGAGGTGTAATTATTTACAGTATATACAGTATTCTGAAGTGTCTGATTGAAGAAAATGTTGATTTGAAATTTTAGTGGCCTGATCATCCACTCGCTGCTCCACCTCATCCACCCGGGACCCTATCTCATTAACTTCTCCCAGCAGCTCATTCATTACCTGAACATCTCATCTTTACTGGCTGCAATGTCCCGTTGAAGCTCCTTGAACCAAGCTCTCATCTCTTCTCGCGTCGATCTCTAACCCCTCTTCTGAATCAGCCCTCCGAGCTTGCTTTCCTTCTCTGAGCCTGATGGAGATGGATCCCGCGCCAATCTTGGGTCTGTATCTCGATGGGTAGGGGCTGTAGCTGCCATGAAGAAACTCTTAAATTCTGCAGAATTTTTTCTGGTCAACATGACCACACCACTTTTCCAAACACAATTTGCAGGGAGAAGGGACTAGCAGCTCTGTTACAGGATACAAAATTCAAAGCTTATAAAGTCATCTGGTCAGAGCTCATGGATCAGGCATCCATCCTGGTCCATGATGTCACCAGCCCAATAAAAACTTTTCAAAATATATCCAAAGTAGGAAGCACGTGAGGGAGTCTATGGGACCATTAGACGATCAAGGGGTTAAAGGGACACAGAGAGATCAAATGAATTCTTTTGCTTCAGTGTTTACTAAGGAGGATTTTGGGGAGATACCCATTCCAGAGATGGTTTTAAAGGGTGACAATTCAGATGAACTGACCCAAATCACAGTGAACTTGGAAGATGTAGTAGGCCAGATTGACAAACTGAGGAATAGCAAATCACCTGGACTGGACAGTATAAATCCCAGTTCTTCCAGAACTCAAAAATGAAATTTCAGATGAATTACAAGTAATTTGTAACCTATCAATAAAATCATCTGTTGTACCTGAAGACTGGAAGGTGGCCAATGTAACCCCGCTAATTAAAAAGTGCTCCAGAGGTGATCTGGGAAACTATAGACCAGTGAGTTTGACTTCAGTGCCGGGAAAAATTGTGGAAACTATTATAAAGAATAATATCATAGAAAATATAGATAGACATGATTTAATGGAACGCGGCCAATAGAAATCTTGCCTCACAAATCTGCTACTTTTTTTTTGAAGGCGTAAATAAACGACTGGATAAAGATAAGTCAGGTGATGTAGAGTATCTGCATTCCAGAAAGCATCATGAGTGACTTCTGAGGAAATTAAAATGCCATGGAATAGGTGGTAATATACTATTGTGTATTGGGAACTGGTTAAAAGAAAACAGAGAATAGGGCCAAATGGTCAATTTTATCAATGGAGAAAGGTGAATTGTTGAGTGCCCCAGGGATCTGTTCTGGGGCCATCGCTTTTTAACATATTTATAAATTACCTGGAAATGGTAACGAGTGAGCTCATCAATTTTGAAGATGACAAAAATTATCAAAGTGTTAAATCACAAGAGGACCTTGCAAGACTGGGAGACTGGGCATGCAAATAGCAGATGAAAATTAACATGGACAAGTGCAAAGTGAAGCACTTAAGGAAGAGCAACCTAAATTATAGCTACACAATGCAAGGTTCCACATTAGGGGGTCTATATTCAGCCACTGAGCAACTAGATAAGTTGGCCGGATATACCTCTATCTCTATATATGCTCTATCTCTTTCCTCTTTATCCGACGGGATGACACAGTTGTGCCCAAACGGCAGCAACTGAGCACCAATGAGGTCAGATCGGGTCAGAAAAGCAGCTGCAGTGAATGGAGGTGGTCAGAATGGTGACAGCTGGAGTAAGGGAGGAGAAAAAGGCAGCAAAGAGAAGGAAAAATGGTGGTAGCAACGGGGATCAGAAGAGAGGAAGACAAGAAGGGCAGCAGAGGTGTAGGGAAAACTATCAGTGACACTAGTAGAGAAAGACAAAAATTCTGCTGGATTTTTCCCCAGATCCACAAGGGGGTAGGGGGCAAAACAGAACAATTTCTCCAGCACATCTGATGAAAACTCAAATTTCCTGTCAAACTCGAATCAAGCTGAAATCTGCACAGTTCTAATTCCATGGTAAAATGTTTGCACACCAGTCACTGCTTGGTGCTCCACTGCTGATATAACTGTAAGCTCACCACTTCTAATCAGCATTAATACACAAGAGCGCCTCACAACGCAACGCAAAACCTTAACTGGTCCAGACAATGATTGACTGGCAGGGTGGCCTAATTGATAGAGACATTTCAACTACAAGTTTCCATCTACTTTTCTTCATTTCCCCATTTTTTAAAATTTTTCAAAAAGACAAATAGTATGTTTATGGCACCAAAAGAGCTTTTGCATACACACACACGTATACGGATTTGGAAAGTTTTAAAGGCTTATACCCACTTAGATAGTAAGCTCTTTTGGCCAGGGAATTGTTGTACCTGAATTTTAATAATTTTAATAATTAAAAAAATATATTTTTATTAAGTGCTCTTCTGAGGAGCTAAATCTGTCTTCTGGGACTCATTCATCCTTCTTTAACTATCACTTACCTTGACTTTTTGCCTCTTCGGATATGTCCTCCTCTTGGGCATATCTTTCAAGTTGCTCTCTTCGTTTTTCGGCTGCTACCGCTGCTACAAAACATATCAATATTCTATGTTAATAACAAACACATTTACTGAGGGTCAACAAGGTAATCTAATACTGCTGTTTGCTCAGGATATGAAAGAAAATTTACATCCAGTGACAGACCAATGATTCTAATATTGTATTTTAAAAATAAATAACCATGAGACGTGAGTGTCGTTGATGTTTTGCTTAAAGGTAATGACTATGTAATTCAAATCACATTTATTGATGCACCCTGCATGACTCAAAAGTTGCTTTTCAGGGGTTCATTTGTGATCTGCGAATAAGGTGAGATCATCACCTTGTTCAGTTTCAATTAAGTAAATATTTACCTTCTACTGTAAGTACTGCTCACCATTGACTGAATTATTCGCTAAACTGTTTCTATCACCTGATTCCACGTTAATGGTAGGAGACTTTTAACTTCCATGTTGATTAAACACTGAAAACTGCGGCCTGTGAAATGTTTCTAGAGTCACTGGAAGCTTTGGGATAGTCCCAATTTATTTCCAAAGCCACTCATAAAGCGGGACATGTTATAGACCTAATATTTGCCAATACCAGTAACTGTCAAATCAATACTTCTCACACCAGTTTGCCATGGTCTGATCATTAATTAATAAAGGTGGAAATAACCTTCCTCAACCCAACTCATAAAATTATAGATAATAGTCATACTTTTATCTTCAGGAAAAAGATAGACATGGAGGTACTTGCAGAATCAATAGAAAATAAGATCTTTTTTTTTTTTTTTAATTTTATTTTTATCAGTTTAAACAAAATTTACAAAGGATTATCACTTTGTACAGAAACATAGAAAAACAAAGCTATCTCCATTTTTACAACTTTACAGTTACATTGAGAAGAATAACATTTTCAATAACTTGACCTCAAATATAAAACAGAGGGTGTACAGCCAGAAAAAGAAGGAGATATTCTTAGGAAAATCTTACTTAAAGAAAAAGCTTAACGGTCAATAACAACTATTCTTCCTTTTCTATGACTCCGCATTTGCAGCATCCTGAACTGGGGGATTATAAGGCAATCTTTTCCTATTCTCTAATAATTCTTTCATTTGTTCAGGTACAAAGAAAACATAAGTAACATTGTCTAGTTTTAATATACATCGGCAAGGATACCTGAGTACAAAACTTGCCCCCAACGAGCGGGCTTCTTGTCTCATTGACAATAACCCCCGCCTTCTCACCTGGGTAGCCTGTGCCAAATCAGGGAAGACTTGCACCGGTTTACCCATGAATTCTGCTCTCATATTAGAAAAATAATTCCTCATAATCAGACTGAGGTCTTGAGAATAAATAAAGGAAACTAAGAGAGTAGATCTCTCTATAACTTCTGGAATGGAAGTCTCTAGAAAAGTTGTTAAATTAGCAAGATCAAGCTCTGGAGCAGCTTCTTCTCCTCTAGGCCTTACCTGAGGCATGAAATACACCTTATTCAAAGCTGGAATATTTTCAGGTGCTATCTTCAGAATTTCCACCATGTATTTCCTCAAAGTTACTCTCGGTTGTTCGCCCATAACCTTTCGGAAATTTATAAACCTAAGGTTTAAATTCCTTGATTTATTTTCAAGCTGTTCCAATTTCCTGTTAATGGCGATACGATCTTTCAACATAGCTGCTTGCAATTCCTGAGACTTCTTTACTTGCTCTTCTAGCCTCATAATCTTTTGTTGATGTTCTAAATGTTTTGCATTATATTCTTGGGCAAAACCTCCAATTTTCTGGGTCACATTCGATTGTTGTTGAGCTACTTTATATAATGCCATCCCCATTTTGGTTATCAGCTCCCAGAGAGCTTCCATGGATACCACCTCAGGTTTAGGGAACAAAGCATTTCCTGCTTCGGGCTCAAACTTAAAGAAATCTTCACCATTAAAGGCATTCATTGTGGGGACAAAGTCCAAATTCAAGCTTGCCCCCTGCATCCCTGCCGTCCCTTCTCCTGTCTCCTCCAGGCCTGCATTTTCACTCCCAATCCCCGCGGTGGTTCCTGCCGCTATACCTGTCTCCCCAGTAGGGATTGGTAAGGCACTCACCGGGCACGAGGAGTCTCTGGGGACCGGCACTGGAGGCGTCCTGGGGTCTGGAGGGCTCAGTGTAGTTTCTCCAGGGTCAGCCGCGGCTCCTCCCCTGGCTACCTCCGCGGTGCATGGCACCTCCAATTTTGAATAGTTTGCGGTCAGCTCCGCTATCGTACGCTGTCCGGGCGGCAGGGGTAGCGCTGCAGGATATACGCGAACCCGACCTTTCCTTTTCGGGGGCATTTTCGGATATTCTGTAATGTAGAAACAAGCAAATTGTAGAAATCTGGAGAGCGTCTAAGCAGAGCTGCTACACCGCCGCCATCTTGGCCACACCCTCAGCCGGCAAAACCTGATCGGAAAATAAGATCTTAGAACTACATCAATCCAATGCCTGCTCGGCATTTGATTCCTGGGATCAGATAAAAACTCAGTCCTGCCAGAAGAAAAATATTAACAAAGAAAGGAACACCTTTAAACATAAAAAGCCCTGGTACAGTGATGATTTAAGACACACTAAACAGAACCTTAGAAAACTAGAGAAACAATGGTGGAAATGTCCATCTTCTGAATCCCTAGGAAAATATAAATCTCTCCTACCAAAATCCTGCACACTAACCAACAAAGCAATTACTGTGCAAACCAGATTCATGGAGTAATATTTAATTCTAAATAACTCTTTGATGTTGTTAAACATCTAATTAATGATCCGTCATTTTCCATCTCGAGAAACTCTAACTTCTCAAAGACCACTTGCAATGAATATGCAACATCCTTATTAAGTTAAAAACTCAATTCCCTATCTGTTTGCCCACAAGAGCACCTGAAGATTCACATGGCCTGGTTAAGTGGTCTACATGCGACAGAGTAACTACATTTGAAATCAGTCAAATCATTGCTAAAATTAAGCCTGCTGCTCACCTACGTGACCCAATTCCAGCCAGTTCCTTGAAACAAGTATGCCACTTTGACAATCACAACCTTATTTAATCATTATCTATCAGAAAGTATTTATTTATTTATTTTTAGTTTTTATATACCGATCTTCCTACTGGCTGCCAGTGTAATTCCGATCTATTTTAAAGTATTAATGCTAATATTCAAAATAATTCATTCGAGTAACACCGGTATGATAGGCGTGATATTGCAGCTATACTCACCGCAGATTTCAAAACAAATGACTGTTGAATGTCCCCACAATATGGAGCATACACCTGACACAAGTAAGAGATTGTTTATTCTCCATAGTGGGGCCAAAGCTTTGGAATTCCCTACCTGAGATGTTACGACTGATACCAGAGAGAAAGAGATTTAAATGTGAGCTAAAAACATGGCTTTTCAAAAATGCATACAACCTAACAACAGCAGAATATAGAAAGAGACTATAACAAGAAGGACAAGAGATACTAATTGATACATGAAGAACAAATGTAAAGTGAGATTGTAAAAGCTCCACACACTGAACAAAATGTGAAATTTATTTTCTATACTTCACATCTTTTGCTCTAGATCCTTAGTTAATATGTAGGAGAACACTTCATTTGATAGATGTTAATGCTTGTTAATGAATAGATGCTAATGCCCGTCATTACATGCTGATGTATAGCTTTAAATGTTATCTTTACATGGAACAATGGTATTTAAACGGTCCAAATAAATAAATAAAGAGAACATAAAAAGTTTTTGCCTTTCTATTGATGTAGAAAATTTTGCTAGCAAATGTTCTTCATCTGAAATGCAAGTAGATTGCTCTTCAGTTGATTTCATTTGTCTCATCCTTGACTGAGAAAATAGTTTCCCTAGTTAACATTGTTGCCCCTTTGCAAACTCAGACCCAACATAAAAGTGGAATGTGTATTGCTTGTTTTTTTAAATGAACTATTGGAGGCCGAGAGAAAACTGTGTCACGCTGAGCATAAGTGGCGTAAAAATAAAAATGGCTTAGATAAGGCCGCCTATATAGGTGAATTCTAAAAGCTTGGCACATGCCAAAATGGGGAGATAGGTGAGTATGTCCAGCTGGTGTGCACCAAGCAGATTTTAAAAGCCACCTTGGTACAAGCATATGTCCCGATATGCGCACAAATGAAAAACCCCCAAAAGAGGCAGGGCATGGGCGTGGTAGGGATGGAGCAAGGGCAGGACAAGAAAATTATTCCTTACCTGCTAATTTTCGTTCCTGTAGTACCACGGATCAGTCCAGACCATGGGTTATATTTCCCAATTCCAGCAGATGGAGACAGAAGAAAAACTTGTGAGGCGCTCGGAATTACCCATGACCCTCTGCGTCCCATCAGTATTAAGAATATCAAAGCAGAACAAAAAACTCAGAACTAACTGATGATTGGATCAAGCAAAAACCTCCCAACCAAATAGGGAACTATATACAAGTTGCCATTAAGGCATATAGTGTCTGTAGCCCAAAACTTGCAAATGCAAATCTCAAAGCCTTCGAGAAAAATCTTGCAACCTCAATATACCGCCAAAGAGCAGGCTAACTGTGCTGAGGAAAAGCAAGATATTGGACAGAAATGTGCTATTGAAAAGTGTGGGTGGGCGCATGGGCTGATCTGTGGTACTACAGGAACGAAAATTAGCAGGTAAGGAATAATTTTCTTTTTCCTGTACGTACCCGGATTAGTCCAGACCATGGGATGTACCAAAGCTTCCCTACCTAGGGTGGGCCCTCGATAGCCCTGCTCGAATAACCTGGTCGCCAAATGAACCCAACCCTGGAGGTCTTAGATTAAGACAATAATGACGCGCAAAGGTATGTAGAGACTTCCATGTAGCCGCTCTGCAAATTTCTTGAGGAGACACCGACTGACTTTCCACCCAAGAAGTTGCCTGAGAACGGAGAGATTGAGCTTTAATACCATCCGGAGGGGGCTTACCTGATCTGATATATGAGGCAACAATGTTTTCCTTCAACCAGCGAGCAATAGTAGTCTTTCAGGCCTGTTGACCTTTCTTGGGGCCACTCCAGAGCAGTGGTTCTCAACCGGTGTGTCGCAACACACCAGTGTGTCGCCAAGAACACGCAGGTGTGTCGCCACACTTCCTGGTCCCCCCCGCTGACCCAGCTGCTCCCCGGTCCTCCTCCGCCCAGACTTAAAATGCTGTCAGCCCGGGCGGAACGCAGTAGAACAGCTGGAGTAGGTGGCACCGGCATGGTCTCTTCTTCCCGCCCCCCGCGGCCTGGAAGAGGAAGTGGTGAGCAGCGGGTGCATGCGCAGGAAGAAGAGACCATGATAGTGTAGTCAGCGTTAGCCCGAAGAAGAGAAGAGCTGGAGGAATGAGCAGTGCGGCGCGCAGAAAAAGGAAGAAAAACGTCAACCCCCGTGGCCGAATGGACTCCTTTCTCCGCGAGGGCTGAAAACGAAGGAGGCTGCTGCTGCTACCGCTAGTTCCGGGGAGGGAGGGAGGGAGAGAGAGTGAATGAGCAAGCAAGCATGTGTGTTTGAGATCTTGTGTGTGTGTGTGCGAGTGAGATAGCATGTATGTGTTGTGTTCCGCGCCCGCAGCCGTCCGCTGGCACGGCTCCCTACCTCCTCCCATGACCGGGCCGCCGGCAGCAGTGTCGGGGCAGACAGCCCTGCGTCCAGCTCTGATGCCCACACGCATCGGCGTGGGCTGCCAGGCTAGCCGCTGGGTCTGGAGCCACTCCTGCTCCTCCCTTTTCTTCGCAGCCCGGGATCCAATATGGCCGCCGCCATCTTAGGCGCAAGGCCGCGCCTACTCTCCAGATTTAAAGGGACCTCGTCCCTTTAATTACACTCAGCTGAATCCTATCCACAGGGTCAGAGGAAGTATAAAAGGAGACTTCCTCTGACCGTCCCTTGACTTGGCAACGTCTCCTGCGAGTGTTGTTTGAGTCTGCTTGCTTCGGTGAGTTCCAGCGTTTTGACTCCTTGTTCCAGTTTTCGTCTTGGTGTTCCTGGTTCCTGACTTCGGATTGGCTGACGGTGATTCCCGGTTCCTGACTTCGGATTGGCTGACGGTGATTCCTGGTATTGACTTCGGATTGGCAAGCGGTGATTCCCTGGTGTGCGACTCGGACTGGCAAGCGACGACCCTCTGGCACTCAACTTCGGACTTCTTCTAGACCACCGTCTCCAAGGGCCCGCCTAAGTCCCAGCGGCCCGGGTCCCTACGGGCTCCTCCTGGGGGGCTCGCAGGTCTCCAGGGCAAAGCTCCAGTTGGTCCTTGCACCGAGACCCTGACCTCTCAAAGGTCCACCTAAATCCCAGCGGTCGGGTCCCTACGGGCTCCTCCCGGGGGGGACCGCAGACCACCAGTGGTGAAGCCCGCTCGTCTGCTCATCTCTTCGTCCGTCTCCACAGGAGCCTCTGTCTTCACTGCCAAGGGTCAGCTGCTCTCCTCCTCTGTCCTGTCTCGCCACCCGACGAGAGAACCTACGGATCCTCCGCAAGGTGTAACATCCTCTCGCCGGCCCAAGGGTCCACAAGCCTGAGCATAACAGTATGTGAATGACTGAAAGCCTGTATTTGTAAAAGAGAGTATGTCTGTGATTGAGAGCCTGCCTGTGAGATAGAGCATGAATGTAAGTTTACGATTGGGAACCTGTATGTGTAAGTTTGTGATTGAAAACCTGTTTGTGTGAAAGAGTATGTGTGTATGATTGAGATCCTTTGTGTGTGAGAGAGATCATGTGTATGTATGATTAAGAGCCTGTGTGTATAAGTGAGAGAGAGCATGTGTATCTGTATGTGATTGAGAGCTGGTTTAGGTGAGGGAGCATGTGGGTATGCGATTGAGAGCCTGTGTGTAAATGAGAGAAAGAGAGAGAGCATGTTTGTAAGCATGTGAATGAGAGTCTGTGTGTGAGAGAAAAATACAGCATGTATGTGTGTGATTGAAAGCCCGTGTGTGTAAGCCTGAAAAGATAGACAGCATGTGTGTAAATGTGTAATTAAGAGCCTATATAAGGAGCATGTGGGTATGCGATTGAGAGCCTGTGTGTAAATGAGAGAAAGAGAGAGAGCATGTTTGTAAGCATGTGAATGAGAGTCTGTGTGTGAGAGAAAAATACAGCATGTATGTGTGTGATTGAAAGCCCGTGTGTGTAAGCCTGAAAAGATAGACAGCATGTGTGTAAATGTGTAATTAAGAGCCTATATAAGTGAGAGAAAAAGCATGTGTATATGTGAGTGACTGAGAGTATGTGTATAATTGAGAGCCAGTGTGAGAGAGAGCGCTGGTATGTGACTGAGAGGAGAAAGTTCCAAGCAAACCACCCCTCCTCCTGCTAATTCAAAACAATCTCAGGACACCTGGATATCAAATGTTCCCAGATATGCAGAGCAAAAAAAAAAATGTTGTATCCTTATTTTTCATTACTGGGTCTTTGTGTCTGTTATTTTGAAATATTTTATTGGTATCTAGAAATTTTTTATGAGTTTTTAATTATTGGATATTCCACTTATCAGCTGTTTCGAAATAATCTGTTCTTTTTGTTACTATGGTTTTACTGCTACTGATTTAATATTTCTTGATTTGTTTTATAAGGATGGGTGATGTTTCTTTTTTCCTTTATTACACTGCATATAGACTCTGGCTTGTTGCAGTTTCCTCAAGGATCAACGCTTTCAGCTACTCTTTTTAATGTTTATTTGTTACCTATCTGTCATCTTCTTACGGGATTGGGTTTGAAATTTTATGTTTATGCTGATGATATCCAGTTTTTAGTTCCTATTGAAAATGATATTGATTTTACATATACATTAATAATTATTTATTTGAATGCCATAAAAAAACTATTATCACAAATGAAACTTATTTTGAATACAGAGAAAACAGAATTAATACTCTTAGAAAGAAAACATTTAAAAATGAATATTCCAGTATTTAAATTTGAGAATATTAATCTAACCCCTACTCCATTTGCTAGAGACCTTGGAGTCATAATTGACTCCGAACTTAATATGAAAAAAACATATTGCGACCAAGTTAAGAGATGGCTATTTTAAACTGTTACAAAGTACTCTAATCACTTGAGGTACACTGCAAAAAATAGCAGAATGTAACATCATTTATACCCTTATCCACAAATTTATTAAAGATAACACCAACGGAGAGTGGTATCAGACACTTATATGGTGTATCCAATCTCATGGGCTCTTGCCCTCTACAGGGCTGCAACCCCTCTCTTGTTTCAAACACCAGTTGTTCTCACCTCATTTACCAACTCTCCGAAGGTGAAATTTTCATTTTATCTTTTTTATAAGTGCAAAAAATGCCTGGTGAAGTAAGAGAGGCATTTTTTGCACTTATAAAAAAGATAAAATGAAAATTTCACCTTCAGAGAGTTGGTAAATGAGGTGAGAACAACTGGTGTTTGAAACAAGAGAGGGGTTGCAGCCCTGTAGAGGGCAAGAGCCCATGAGATTGGATACACCATATAAGTGTCTGATACCACTCTCCGTTGGTGTTATCTTTAATAAATTTGTGGATAAGGGTATAAATGATGTTACATTCTGCTATTTTTTGCAGTGTACCTCAAGTGATTAGAGTACTTTGTTTGAGTTATTAACATTGAGGTGAGGAGCCATTTAATATAATTTAATTGGATTCGAGAAGAATAAAAATATTTTAAACTGTTAACATTAAGAAGATGGAAACCGTTATTAGATCCCTCGGATTTTAGTTATTATTCGCTAATTTGGACTATTGTAATGCGTTGTTATTAGGACTACCTCAATCAACCATTAGACCTTTACAAGTATTTCAGAACACAGCTGCACGAATTTTGACGGGAAAGAAGAAATTTGACCATATTACCCTAACTTTAATTGCATTACACTGGCTCCCGATCAGCTACAGAATACTTTACAAAGCGATGTGTAAAATACACAATATAATTTATGGAGAAAGGACAGAATGGTTGAATGCAGAACTGCGACTGCATGTACCACAGAGAGATTTGAGATCGGCCAACAAAGGACTGTTATCAATTCCAACTTTTAAATCCGCACATCTCAGTCAGGTCAGAGAGAGAGCATTGTCGATAGCAGGAGCGAAATTGTGGAATACACTTGAAGCTCAACTAAGGATGCAACAGGAAAAAAGCAAATTTAAAGCAGAACTAAAAACATGGCTGTTTAATTCGGCATATAATGAAAATGAGAAACAGGCATGCGTATAAACTTAACACCTATAGGAGGCTTCATTTTAAACCTTTAATACTGGAAACATAAGGTTATGTTTTTAGTATCTTATTGGTTTAATATTTATAGATATTTTATAGATGCTAATAGGTTTTAGTTACTTTTTCTTTTAACTCTGTTTTATTTTATAATTGCTTGTAATTTGTACATTTATTATTTTATCATTATTATTGTTTGTATTTTATTGTATAATTATTTGAATTGTAAACCGCTGTGAAGGCCATGCTGAGACAATGGTATATAAATAACAATAAACCTTAAACCTTCCAATTCAGTTTTTGTCTGCATGCTTCTAGTTATGCGTTTTAGTCTCTTTATTCTTTGTTAGGTGAGGGGTCAGCACATGTGATTTAGGTGAGGTTTTCCGCTGGCATGTAGTTTCTGTGTAGGAATCTATAGCAGCCTGACTTGATCCGTTTTCCTAATAGGAAATGTATTGGTGTCTTAAGGCCTGGTGTAATATTTTCAGTGTTGCCTTTTCTTAGGTAAGGTGGTAAAGTGCTGGAAATTGGTGCTGTTTTGGTGTGGGTTGTTTACTATTTATGCAATTTCTGTTCAGACAGAATATATCTATTCCTTGTGTCATTTTAAACAATAAAAATAATTACCGGACCTTTACTTTTTATTTCCGCCGTGAATTGTAATGAGCAGTGTGTCACACATGTGAGCGTGGCCTGTCAGGTGTGTCACGATGGGAAAAAGGTTGAGGACTACTGCTCCAGAGAACAAACAGATGGTCCAAAAGACGGAAATCGTTAGTGACCTCCAGGTAATGAAGGAGCACTCGCTTAACATCTAGCCGCCGCAGCTCCCTGGAGTCCTCCTCTTGGAAGGCTGGAAGCCCCACCGACTGACTGAGGTGAAATGAGGATACCACCTTCGGGAGGAAAGATGGCACTGTGGTCAGGGTGACACCTGAATCCATGAAGCGCAGATAGGGTTCTCTACAAGACAAAGCTTGCAGTTCCGATATTCTGCGAGCTGAAGAAATGGATACGAGGAACACAGTCTTCAGACTTAAATCCTTGAGCGTAGAATGCTTCAGCGGCTCAAAAGGTGGACCACCCAAAGCCCATAGTACCAAATTCAAATTCCACGAAGGACACAGGGCACAGACTGGAGGTCTTAGGTGTTTGACACCTTTCAAAAAGCGGACAATGTCCGGATGTGATGCTAGAGGTGTTCCATCCAAACGCCCAATGAGCGAACCAAGGGCTGCTACCTGAACCCGAAGAGAATTGTAAGCCAAACCCTTGCCGAGTCTGCTCTGCAGGAAAGAGAGAATCTGAGCCACAGACACACGATGAGGAGCAATTCCCCCGGAGACAAACCAGGAATCAAAAACCTTCCATATTCGTACATAAGAAATGGAGGTGGACGTTTTCCTGGCCTGCAAAAGCGTGGATTTGACTTCCTCTGGATAGCCTCTTTTTCTCAGCCTTCTCCTCACAAAAGCCAGGATGCAAGACAGAAGCGATCTGCCTGGTCGAAAAATACAGGACCCCGACGAAGAACTCGAGGAAGATGTCCCAGACGAAGTGGACCATCCACCGCTAGATTCACCAGATCTGCAAACCACGGCCTTCTTGGCCACTCTGGCGCCACAAGAATCACTGCGCCGTGGTGAGTTTCTATTCTCCGTAGAACCTTTCCCACCAGAGGCCATGGGGGAAATACATACAGCAGAACGTCGTGAGGCCAGGGCAGTACCAGAGCATCCACCCCTTCCGCCCCGTGTTCCCATCTGTGACTGAAAAAGCGGGGTGCCTTCGCAATCCTTAGAGTGGCCATCAAGTCAAGGTGGGGGGATCCCCACCTCCCGACTAGAAGTGACATTGCTTCTCTGGATATCTCCCACTCTCCGGATCCAACGTCTGCCGGCTTAAGAAATCCGCTTGAACATTGTCTACTCCCGCTATGTGAGAAGCCGCCAGACGCATGAGGTGACACTCCACCCATATCATGAGCTTGTCCGTCTCCCAAGAGACATGTCGACTCTTTGTTCCCCCTTGCCGATTGATGTATGCCACTGTGGTAGACTGAAAGGATCCGCACGGACATGCTGCACAGCAAAGGAAGAAATGGTTTCAGGGCGAGACGGACTGCTCGGGTCTCTAGGTGATTGATTGGCCATTTCGCCTGCTCCGATGACCAGTGGCCCTGTGTGGCCTGAATTTAACACTCTGCCCCCCAGCCGGAGAGACTGGCATCTGTGGTGACGACCACCCACTGTGGGACTTCCAAGTCTACACCGCTGAGCAAATGATCCAGACTGAGCCACTAGCCCAGGCTGTTCTTGGCCTGATCCAAAAGTGATAAGAGAGCTTGGAACTCCTGAGACACTGGCTTCCAGTGAGAGAGCAATGCCCTCTGCAAAGGTTGCATATGCGCAAAAGCCCACGGTACTAAATATATGGTGGGGGCCATGGAGTCCAGTACTTGAAGATAATCCCACGCCGTGGGAAGTGTCAGACTCTGGAAACGTTGAATCTGAGAAATGAGATTGAACGCCTGGTCTTGCTGCAAGAAAATCTTGCCCACACTGGTGTTGAAAAGAGCTCGAAGAAATTCAGTGTTTGCGATGGCGCAAGACTGCTCTTGGCAAAATTGACCACCCATCCGAGAGAGTTCAGGAGATGCAACACCTTGTCGACTGACTGCTTGCAAAGATCCTGGGACTTTGCCTGAATAAGCCAGTCGTCCATGTGGGGATGAACTAAGACACCCTCCTTCCGTAGAGCCACTGCCACCACTACCATAACCTTGGTGAAGGTGCGGGTAGCGGTTGCCAGACTGAAGGGCAGGGCCTGAAACTGGTAATGCTGACCCAGAATCTTGAACCGGAGAAAACGCTGATGAGCCTTGTGGATGGGAATATGGAGATAAGCCTCCCTGAGGTCTAAGGACGCTAGGAATTACCCGCTGCGGACCGCCGCTATTACTGAATGTAGAGTTTCCATCTGAAAATGCAGAACCTTTAGAGCCCGATTTACAGTCTTGAGATCCAAGATGGGTCTGAAGGCATTGTCGTTTTTGGGAACCATGAAGTAAATGGAATAGTGGCCTGCGCCTTGCTCCTTCGGTGGCACTGGGAGAATGGCTCCAAGGTCGAGTAGTCTGTTGAGCGTCTGTCGCACTATGAGCTGCTTCCGCAATGGCCTGCAGGGGGAGAATAGGAACCTGTCCCTTAAGGGCTGAGCAAACTCCAAAATGTAACCGTGCTATAGACTATCCAGGACCCACTGATCTGACATGATTTTGACCCACTCCTCGTAAAACAGAGAGAGTCGACCCCCAACTCTGGGCGGCAAGGAGTGGGCCGGCGACCCTTCATTGGGTTGATTTGGAAGCGGATCCTTGTGGCAAGCCCCCTCGAGGGGATCTGCGGCCACGAAAGGAATGAGACCAAGCTTGAGACCTGGTGGATGGAGGACGTTGAGAAGCAGGTCTTGACTGTTAAAAATGCAGTTGTCATCTGAAACGGGCCCTAGAGGAATTGAAGGTCCGAAAATTTCTCGGACGGTCTTCTGGAAGCTTGTGTACTTTATTCTCCCCAAGAGATTTGATAATCTGCTCCAAATCTTCTCCAAACAACAATTTACCCTTAAAGGGGAGAGAGCCCAGTTGCGCCTTGGAAGAAGAGTCTGCTGACCAGTTGCGGAACCAAAGGAGACGTCTGGCCGAGACTATCGACACCATCGACCTGGCCAGGACCCTCAAGAGATCATAAAGCACATCCGCCGAATAAGCAATCACTGCCTCCAGGCATTCGACTTGCTGCGCTTCACCAAGTGGGAACTCCTGGGTACCGAGCAACTGCTGTACCCATCTAAGACCTGCTCTTTGCATTAGAGAGCTGCAGACCACTGCTCTGACACCCAATGCTGATACCTCAAAAATCCTCTTGAGGTATACTTCCAGTTTTCGATCCTGCAGGTCGCGCAAAGCTGTCCCCCCTGTCACCGGGATGGTGGTCCTCTTAGTGACCGCCGATACTAATGCATCAACTTTTGAAACTTTAAGAAGTTCTAAGAATTACTCCGGAAGAGGATATAGCTTATCCATAGCTCAGCCTACTCGGAGGCTCGAGTCAGGAGAATCCCATTCCCTGGAGAGCAGTTGTAGCAGCACGGGATGAAAAGGAAAGGTTTTTGCAGGAGGACGCAGTCCCGCTAAAACAGGATCACCTTTTGATGCCCCCATATTCGAGCCTGAGGGGTCCTGAGGCGCATCTATATCTAACTCAGAAAGTACATGGGAAATAAGCAGTTCAAGCCCATCCCTTTTAAAAAGCCGCAAGACTCTGGGATCATCCCCCTCCATGTGCATGCTGGACAAAGCTCCATCTGGGTCTGCAGCACTATCCTGATCCGGATCCGGGTTGAAGGGAGCCAGGTCTGGTAAGTTGGGAATGGGAAATACTCGAGCCTGAGTAGAACCTGAGGAAGTCCCCGAAACGTCCCAGGCACCCTCCAATCTGCTTACCTTAGGGGGAGAGGGCCCATAAAGAACGCTGTCCTGTTGAAATATGTGGGTCGGGTAAACATTATGCATTAATAAAATAAAACCAGCCGAAAAAGCAGGTGGGGGATGGGCCCCATCTGAGGGAACAAAAGAGCTGAGTCCTGGAGTTGTCCCTGAAGTTGAGGGGTCCCCCGGGGGGGGTCCACACGGGCGGAGGCCGAGCAAAATCAGCATCAGGGCTGCCCTGTGGATGCGCTGACACAGACGCATCTGCATTCAAAATGGCTGCTGTTCCCGCGCTCGACAGGAACGGAGCCGACCCCCCAGAAGGAAGACAGGCTGAAAAATGACTGCTCGGTTTGCTGTCAGCCCTCGAAGAGCCCTCCCCGCCAGGGAGGCATTTGGTACAAATCCCCTCGCGGAAGAGCCAAGTCCCAGGCTCCCCGCATGCGGCACATCACGTCCCTCGCGGCATGGGGAAAGGAAAAACAGCTGAACAAACAACTGCCCCTGAAAGGGCTCCTGGCAGCCGCCGAGAATTTAAACGGAGCCAAAAACTTCTCTCCAGTCGACTGCATCGGCCCGGGCTCAGTTTCTTTTCTTTTTTTTTAAATAGGGCCAACTCCAGGACTCAGCTCTTTTGTTCCCTCAGATGGGGTCCATTCCCCACCTGCTTTTTCGGCTGGTTTTATTTTATTAATGCATATAATCTCATGTATGTTAGAAAATGGCCATGTCCTTTGGCGCAAACTGGCATACGCGCATACATGTGCATCCATGTTGTTATCAAACTTACTGTCATGGAAGAAGTGACGTCATCCTAGCTGATGGCAGCATAGCTCTCAAGCTCCCTCGACACCCGTCAGTTTCATAGCTAAAAAAGCCTAAACAGCTGCAATTTCAAGTAAGAAACTATACTGCAGGAGCGTATAACATCTATAGCGATGGCTGGAAAGAAAAAAAATCAGTGGACTTTCAACATTTTTCATATCGCAAATCGACCGCGCCAGACTCGCTAGAAAGCGCACCCTCAGCAGATGCTGAGCCTGCCCAAGAACAGAGCGAGGCCGATGATGATTTTAATATCACTGCGGATGAGGACCTGACTCGCGATGAGTTCCGCAACTAGTTTTACACCTTAAGACAAGATCTCAAAAATTATAAAAAGGAAATCCATGGAATGCTAGAGGACTTTCATGAAGAACTCGCGTCGGTGGGACATAGGGTGGAAGAACTGGACACCCGCATGGATGGACAAGCGGAACTTACTAAACAAATACAGGATACGTGCAATGAGTTGCACGATGAAAATACCATCATGAGGGCCAAACTCGCTGATCTTGAAAATAGGGCCCGGAGGGGAAACCTCAGATTCGGAGGATTTCATGAGACTCTAGAGAATGCTGTCTGTGAAAACGTGGTAAGCTGCTTCTGCAATTTTCTGCTAACCCCCGAAGGGTATGAAGGCCCAACTCCTCATCAAGTTATAAAAATAGACAGAGCGCACCGGGCCTTGAGACCTGCTGGCACTAATGCCCCTAGAGATGTAATCGTCTGCTTCCACGAGTACTCGCAGAAAGAAAAAAGAGCCACTGCGGCTAGAAAACAGAATCGTTGGCTATGGGAAAATCAGGAAGTCTCTATTTATGCTGATCTCTCACAAGCGACACTACAAAATCGATCAGAACTTCGGGAAGTTATCCAATTTCTACGCAAAGAAAATGTGAAATACCAATGGCTGCACCCGTTTGGGCTTACCCTCACATGGGATGGCATTACTTCTCAGATCCGATCTGTGCATGAGGCGGCGGCCATCTTACAAGATAAGAGGATTCAAACCATCGACAACTGCAGGCCAGGGAGCCAGGAAGCCTATTTCTAAGGAACAGCACCTGCGATGGCAGAGGGTAGGAGCCCACAACAGCTGATTAAAGAGACATTCAGACTCTAATGCAAGAGCTGAAGGGATTCCATGACTATGTAGTTGATGAAAGGACTTAAATATAGGCATGAGATGACAACTATTCATGGTAAATTCAGAGCTGTTAATCCTTCCTTGTTAACCATCAGTTAAGAACGGGCATGATTGGCACCCGACGAATACTATATTCTAGTTTTCTCATATGTAGTGTGTGTTGAGCTTAGGCTTTTATTGTTAACATAGCTTATGGGTACAGAGGGGGAATGAAGTTGGCTATAATCTTCCTCCAGATTTATAGGGGATTGGATCTGCAAGGAAGTAAGGGCAGATCAAAGTTGGGGATGGGGAAAGGAACAGATGGGTATTTCTAGGTCAACCACACTGTGGGAATATTGTTACAGGCGAATGTATGGGTCAATCTGGTATAGTCTCTGAAGTACTTTCAGGTCCACACAAAAAGGAGCCGCCAAAATTATACTGTGTCTGGATGATGCGTTTCTTTATGCTATCTTACACGAGGGACGACGGCCAGCAACAGCTGGTCAATAACTTATAATGGCTTCCCTACATATCGGCTCCATTAATGTAAAAGGTCTCAACTCCCCCTTTAAAAGAAGCTTGTTCTTTACTGAACTGGGGCACCAGAAATTAGACATCATCTTTATCCAAGAAACGCACCTGAAGGCACGTTATGAATCCCTTATGCAATCACGATCTTATCCTCTCCAATACTATGCCCCATGTTCCAAAGAGGCTAAATACACAGGAGTGGGAATATTATTTGCATCTCATCTCATTTTTGAATGCAAATTATGTATTAAAGATCCGAAAGGCAGGTACTTGTTACTGATAATTTTGGTGGCTGGCAAGGCTTATACACTACTTAACATAATCGCTCCCAATAAAGCTCAAGGATCTTTTCTTGATCAGATCTCTAACTTGCTATTGTCCCACAGCACAGGCTCACTATTGTTAAAGGGTGATTTCAATCTAGTTTGTGCCCCCAACTCAGATGCGTCGAAAAGGTATGTCTTCGCTCCTCTAATGCATAGAAGACGTTTGCAGGAGCCCATGGAAAAATGGCAGCTACTGGTCGTGTGGAGAACACGATTTCCACACACCAGATCATATACCTACTACTCCCCAGTCCATACATCTCATTCCCGGATTGATTACTTTCTAGTGGACAAGGGGTTTTCTAATCATGTTAGCACCAAGGCTATAACCCCAATAGCCTGGTCAGACCATGCAGCTGTCAGCATAGATGTCACATTTGATAATTATGATAAAGGTATAAGTTTCTGGCATCTTAATGAATCTTTATTGACGGATACTGAGTTCACTCAGACTCTTATAGTGAACAATAAAGATTTTTTCATTAAAAATGGTATGGGAGGGGGCGTGGCTAACGAAGCCGATGGAAGCAGACGCATAGCTCTTGAGCTCCGCTCCCCCACGAGCCCGCAGCCCGCTAAAAAGGCAGCGAACCGGGTAGATTTTTTTTACAATTGCTCGGGAAACTTGCCCTTAAGGTCAGCATACCTTTTTTGATGGCTTCCAAACGCAAAACGGCCGATCTTCGGCAATTTTCTTACAATAAGCTACCGCCGGATCCGGAGCAAGATGGCGCCTCTGACGGCGATTTCAGCGCGGGGGACAGTGAAGAGGCCGAGGAGATGCGCGCGACGACGCCCGGCGGGGCTGCTGCCTCGACAGCTGATTTCCTCACACGAACAGAGGTACGGCAATGGTTTATGGACCTCAGAAAAGATATGAAACAGCATAAACAGGACATTATGGCGTCTGTAGCAGATTTAAAAGAAGACTTGGCAGCCCTGGGGACCAGGGTAGATGACGTGGAGACCCGGGTTGATTCTCATGGTGAGGCCCTCAACTCGCTACAAACTCAGGGTGCCCACTATCAATCTGATATTTTAGAGGTGCAGGAGAAAATTGAAGATCTGGAAAATAGAAACAGGAGGGCTAACCTTCGTATAAGGGGCGTGCCTGAAACTCCTGAATTCTCTGACGCGGCGCTTGTTGCTACCCAAATTTGCCAGCATTTGCTTCTTGGAGGCCTGGATGGCGCAGCTACCTCAAGGCCGACCTCCCAGAGGTGCGCTTGGAGCGTGCGCACCGTGCACTGGGTCAGCACAGGGACCAGAAGCCCCGAGACTTAGTCATCTGCTTCCATAGCTTTCTTTTTTTTTTGTTTTAACAGTTTTATTGATGCTGAAAGTTGCACAATACAACAACAGGAATAAAGTGTATATACCAAAAATGGTTGCATCACAGTTTTTTCTTCCCTTTAAACCCCCCTCCCTCCCTCCCCATATATCTTCCCTTGTGGCTGACCACAGAACAACATATAATGCTGGATACAAAATACAAAACTCGCGTGATCGCCACCAGCACACACAGTGATTACTTATCAGAGCAACGGTTCAAACATAGCTGCTAAAGTATGTATGTGACATAAAGAAGTTGACGTAACGAAAGTGAGTAGGAGCCAGCACCCGATCCCCTGCAACATGAGCCCCATACTTCGCATCATCAAGTAGATGGATACAAGCATGTCCCATATACGATATCCCTTGTATATAGAAATCCCTCTATGCTTGGGATAGAGTTATCCAAGATGCTCTCCACTGCAAATAAGGAGTTCAGATACAATAGAAAGATTTTAACCGTTTATGCTTTTCTGCTGTAAGTTTATTCAGGGTGCATACCTGATCTGTTCTATGTTGCACCGCAGCCAGAGTTGCTCCAGAGTTGTGCTTCCAAAGCCTCGCGATTTCCAGTCTGGCTGCTATGCAGACTTGAGTGCATAAGCCCACTGCCACCTTAGACTCCCCTTGTTCAAAATCATTCAACAAAGCTCCTTCTATTGAAAGACGTATAGGTTGATCCATCATCTCAGACAGCCAGCCTTCCACTTTCTGCCATAAAGGCTTTATACAATCCCCATCCCACCACATGTGTAAGAATGTTCCCTTAGTGTCGCAGCCTCTCCAACAGCGTCCATCACAGGTAGGCACCATTTTCCCCAGTCCATCTGGTGTAACATACCATCTGTATAAAAGTTTATAGCTATTTTCAACAAGGAGCGAGGACACAGATGCCTTGCCAACACATAGAAAGATTCGATCCCAATCCTGCGTAGATATATCCTTATGAAGATCAGCACTCCACGCCAAAGCATATCTAGGACTAACCAGCAATCTGGTATTCAGCAATTTGTAAATTTTAGATAGTAATCCCCTCATGCCATGTGTAGTAGAGCAAAACCCTTCAAATAAGGTTTTCCCTCTTGAGAGGTGCTTCCATAGCTTTCTGATCAAGGAGAGGGTGTATGCTGCTTCTCGCTCTCAGAAGGAAATACAATGGCACAACCTGCCTATCTCCGTATATCAAGATCTTGCGCCCGCTACACTTCAGAAGAGGTATGCCTTGCGGGAGGTCACGGCCGCTTTACGCTCCAAGGATATAAAGTATCACTGGACCTTCCCCTTTGGACTGCTTTTTCAAGCTCAAGGAGTTACCTATAAGGTTAAAACATTGGCAGACGCAGCAGAGGCCTTTCAAAAAGCGCAAATTCCAGCCACTTTTCAGGTTCCCAAGATGGCGGCGCCCCTGGGTAAGCTGGATGCAGCCCCCCGCTGGCAGCGAGCAGATAAGGGGGGAAAAAGACTGAGGAGGCAGTCGGATGTTCGTCGCTCCCCACAGAAGGATCAAGGGTGACCTCTCCTTTGGACCAGTTTCTTCTACGCTTACGGGCCTAACTTACGTGTTGCTGCTTTATAACAGATGTGTGGACTTGGTTTTGTTCACGGATTGACTTTCTTCCAGAGACTTTTTTGCTTTGCTGTGCTGAGTGTGTGGTTTCCTTTGGCACACTACATTTTTGGTATGCATGTGGGATTATTGTTCAGGTTTTTGTTTTGTGCTAGCATTAGGATGCGGGCTGGGGGGAGGGAGGGTTTTGGGGGTTGATGACTGCTGTATATCGGGAAGCCATGGCTCCCATTTTCTGTGTATCCCTGGGGCGGATGATGGGATACGGTGTAACTACGGGGACACACACAGGGGCATTTGTTCTTTCTCTTATATTCTGAGTGGTGAAGGATTGGATGGGGGTGCATCCTCTTTTTCTTTGGTATGTGCAATGGGTTGGGGAAATCTCATTATTTTTCTTGGCTCGCTGTTTCCCTATGACAAATGGCTACTAAGATTCTCTCACTTAATGTGAAAGGGCTAAACACCCCTCGAAAGCGCTCGTTACTTGCTAGGGAGCTTCAGCGTCAGAAGGTAGGAGTGGCTTTCCTGCAGGAGACACATGTGCGCAAGCATCATGAGCGGCTGTTGATATTTCCCAACTTTTCCACTGCCTGTTGGGCAGCTAGCTCTAAGGATCACAAGTATGTGGGAGTGGGGATACTGATTTCTAATACCTGTGTGCATGAAGTCCTGCTTACCATTATCGACCCTCAGGGCAGGTATATTTTTCACAGATTAGGGTGGGTACCAGTGTTATTTCTCTCCTTAACGTTTATTTTCCTAGTACTGGTCAGGTGGCGTTTTTAAGTACACTTGATCATCTTTTACAACAACATTTAGAGGGGGACCTTGTCCTGGGCGGCAATTTCAACGCCACATTGTTTCCTAAGTTGGACCATAGTACTGGTGTAGGGCCAGCCACTAGATTTCGAACCAGATGGTGTCGCTTCTTGAACAAATGGTGCGTTGTTGATATTTGGCGGCAACGCTATCCTCATTCTAGGTCCTACACCTTTTACTCTAATCCACATGGCAGCTATACCAGAATCGACTATTTATTTGTTTCGGTGCAGGCTCAGGCTCGAGTGCTCCAGACGGGGATAGACCCCATCACTTGGTCTGATCATGCTCCCATATGGATTGAGGTAGCCCTCCAAGATCTAGACCTCGGGTACAGGCCATGGCGACTTAACGAGAGTCTCCTTAAAGATCAGGGGTTTCTTGCTAAAATGGAATCCCATCTGCAACATTACTTCCAGGAGAATGCTATTGAGGGCACTAGTCCACTGATTCTATGAGAGTGTTCTAAGGCTGTTATGAGGGGGCACTTTTTGTCTCAGGCTGCCCATTGTAATAAAACTAGGGCCCTCTCCAGGCTTACTTTACTGGCTGACCTGGAAGCCTTGACTAAACAACATATTGCCACCTCCTCCCAATCAATCTATCACCGCATATTACAAATTAAGAGTCAACTTTGCTCTCTGAACGATGAGGCTATCAGTCACCGTCTCCTTTTATTAAAGCAACAGTTTTTTGAAGGGGGTAACAAGGTGGGGCGCTACCTTGCACATAGGCTGCGCGCAGCTCGGGCCAAGACAACAATTGAGAAAATAGATTTAGGGACAGGACCGCCCACCACAACCTCGGAGGGTATCCGGCAAGCTTTTACTAAATTCTATGCCCAGTTGTATGCCCCTGACGGCACGGTGACTGATGCTGCTATCGATGACTATCTCCATTCGGTCAAGTTACCCACTCTCACGGACTCACAGAGGGAGTACTTAGACAAACCCATTGACCAGGACGAGGTCCTCCAGGCTATCAAACACTTAAAGCCAGGTAAGGCCCCAGGCCTCGATGGATTCACGGGCACTTACTATCGCAAATTTGCGCATATATTGGTGGGTCCCTTAACGGACTCCTTTAACTCTCTACTACAAGGTGCCACCCTCGGTAGTGACTCCAATACAGCAGGTATAACAGTGCTTCCCAAGCCGGGTCGCGATCCCACTAAATGCAGCTCTTACAGACCTATTTCGCTAATTAACATAGATCTCAAATTATTGGCCAGAGTTTTAGCTGTACGGTTTAATGGGGTCTTGCCTAATTTAGTGCACAACAACCAAGTGGGTTTCGTGCCAGGCCGCCTGGCGGCAGACAATGTTAGGAGGATCGTGGACATCATTGATTTGGTGCACATTCATCGACAGCCGGCGGTCCTCCTTTCCCTCGACGCCGAGAAGGCTTTTGATTTGGTTCACTGGCCCTTCTTATTTAAAACCTTGCAGTCCATGGCATTTGGCTCCTCATTTATATCTTGGCTGGCAAAACTGTACGATCACCCCTCTGCTCGGGTTAAGGCAAATGGGGGTTATGGTACATCTTTTTCTATTCAACAGGGAACTAGACAGGGGTGCCCATTGTCCCCTCTCTTGTTCGCTCTGTTCCTAGAGCCTTTTACAACGACAGTTCGGGAATCCAGGGACATTGTGGGGGTACAGAAGGGCGGTCGTCATTTTAAAATCTCCCTTTTTGCGGATGATGTGATGTTCACCCTTCTGATCCGGAAACATCACTAAGGGGTGTTATGACAGAGTTGGGTCGGTTCACTGCAGTCTCCGGCATGAAAGTGAACTATGACAAATCAGAACTTCTTAATTTAACCCTATTACCTTCAGAGGTACATCTGATAGAACAGTCCTTTCCTTTTAAATGGGCCAAGCCTGCACTGAAATATTTGGGAGTTCGTTTGGGATCTTCCACCAGTCAGTTATTCTCCCTGAATTATGATCCTCTCATAAAAAACATACTAAAGGATTTACATAGATGGCAGAACCAAATGCATTCCTGGTTGGGCCGCCTGGCTGTCATTAAGATGAATGTTCTTCCCAGATTTTTATACTTCTTTACCACCCTTCCCATCTACTTACCCAACAGTGTACTCAAACAATGGCAGCGAATTTTGTGTAGCTATATTTGGCGCAAACGTCCCCCGAGGGTGGCGAGGACCACGTTGTATCGGCCAAAACTCCGGGGGGGGGGGGGGTGTTAATTTACCGAATTTATTATGGTATTACTCAGCTGCGCAATTGCGAGCTCTGGTTGCTCTACATCGCACTAGCGACATACCACAGTGGGTGCATTTAGAACAATCGCTTCTAGGAGATTTTCCCATCTCTGCGCTGCCCTGGCAACCTAAAGTAACATGGGGGCCACTCCTTTATCTTCCGTTTGCGCTCCGCACGACCCTTCGTGTTTGGCACACTTGGAAGTCCACGCTTGTGGGTCCTGAGAAATACACTATAATGACCCATATGCGCTCTAACACGGTATATTCTACCCAGGATAACTCGGTGGCCTTGACCCAGTGGGCATCTAGGGGCATTGTTCGTCTAGTACATGTCCAACAGCAAGGGTCTCTTATGACCCGCGATCAGCTTTGCTCTACGTATACTTTGCATGAGATAGACTTTTTACATTATGCTAAGCTGTACTATTTTGTCCAGCGGGGACTTTGTGGGAGTGACTTAAAATTAAAGGGTACCCTCTTTGAAACCTATTGCAAGAATGCGTCCACTATACGGGGTGTTATCTCTAAAGTGTATAGCATTCTTAATGGAGTGGCAAGGGATCCCCCACGACATCGTAGTTTGTGGGATCGGGACTTTCAGTGTCAGTTGGATGACCAGGACTGGGACGCTATATATACTATTGCTCATAAATGCTCAGTGTCGGTGGGTTTACAGGAAAACTGTTATAAACTTATATATAGGTGGCATTATACTCCGGTCCAATTACATAAATATCGTACATCCCTATCAGACTGTTGTTGGAGGGGGTGTGGGACTACAGGCACCTATTATCATCTCTGATGGGAATGCCAGAAGGTTGTTCTAGTCTGGCGAGAGGTGTTCGAATGGTTGTCCACGCTTGTTCCGGATCCGATAGCAGCTGAGCCTTGGCATGTGCTCTTAGGCCTCCCAGTTCCCGGACACAATAAACATATCCAGAGGTTTTTGACACATGTTTTTATTGCAGCTCGATCTGAAATTGCACTACAATGGAAAGGGGCCACCGTGCCGAGCTTGGCTAAAATACAACATAGGTTATACACATTTTATCAACTCAGTAGACTTACTGCTGTTCTTAGAGATCGCATGGGTATTTTTGAGAAAATATGGGTTTATTACGTTCAATGGCTCGGCTCTCAGGCAATTCCATCTCCCCCTGTCCCTTGCCCTTGAACATCATTGTGGTTCCATGGTGTTTACTGGTGTTTCTTAGCTTCTTGTATTTCCGTGTCTTTTCTTAGGTAACTAAGTGATCATTTAGTATGGAGTACCCAACACTGGATATACTGGGGAACCTTTCCTCTACCCGTTGTTCTAATTACCCTTGATCTTCTCTAATCTTTCTTTTACTTTACCTCTTTTGCCCAACTATATCTCTATGTTCCGATGTGTGTGGGAGGGTGGGGGGGTGGGTATTGGGGATGGGATATACTTATACACTGTATAAAATTGGTCAATTGAGGTTTTGTTTCCTTGTGCGTGGAAAACCACGATTTCATTATTATTCGGGTTCTGATACATGTTCAGAGATTTTGTTCTGTTTTTCTACTGTGTTGCAGCTTTGATTGACAATAAAACTTTTATATACAAAAAAAAAAAAATGGTATGGGAGATGTGTCCCCCCTCCCACCCCCCTGTTTGGGAAGCATTTAAAGCTTATATAAGGGGTTTGTTAATATCTAGGGGAACATTTGTTAAAAAACGCAATGGCCAAGAAGTCCAGGCACCAAGAGTAGTAATTGCAGATCTCACTCGCAAGCACCAAATTACGGGTGCAAGGAAAGTATTGACTCAATTATCCAAAGCCAGGGAAGATCTCTTGCGGTTGGAGTCCAAGGTTATGGCCCATTGGCTACAAATAACAAAACAAACCTATTTTGAAGGAGGAAATAAAGCAGGAAAAATCCTAGCTATTAAATTAAAGAAGGTCCAATACCAAACCACGATAACTAAAATTAAAGGCACTGGAGATGTGATGTTGACAAACAATACGGATATATGGAACCGCTTCCTTGATTTCTATGCAATGCTACACAGCCCTAATGAATCTATACAGACAGACAAGGTTGAAACATATCTGGCCTCCACCCCGCTGCCAAGCCTAACTGAGGAAGCGAGGAACGAATTGGATGCCGAGATAACCACGGAGGAAATTCTATATACTATTACATCCCTTAAACAAGGGAAATCCCCGGGACTTGATGGCCTTACTGCCAAATTTTATAAACAATATGGTCCCTACCTGGTAGCTTACTTGCAAAAAGTATACAACTGCTTAAGAGATGGGGGTTCCCTCGGCACTGAGGCCAACCTGGCAGGTATTACGGTTTTACCTAAACCTGGCCATGATCCCACAACAGCCTGTTTCGATGATTAACCTTGATCTCAAACTTTTGGCAAAAATACTAGCAGGCAGGGTAAATAAATATATTACAACGCTTATACATCCAGATCAGGCGGGATTCATACCTGGGAGATTGGCAGGAGACAATATCCGCAAACTCCTAAACTTGATGTGGGTGGCCCATAGACAAGAGTCAGAAGCACTATTTCTCTCTATTGCCGCCAAAAAGGCATTTGATATGGTGCACTGGCCGTTTTTATTTAGGGTTTTAAAAAAATGGGATTTGGAACTTATTTTTGCGGATGGATTAATAAACTATATGTCAACCCAAGAGCCTGCTTAAAAATAAATGGGGGTTACTCTAATCACTTTACAGTTAAGAACATAAGAAAATGCCATACTGGGTCAGACCAAGAGTCCATCAAGCCCAGCATTCTGTTTCCAACAGTGGCCAATCCAGGCCATAAGAACCTGGCAAGTACCCAAAAACTAAGTCTATTCCATGTAACCATTGCTAATGGCAGTGGCTATTCTCTAAGTGAACTTAATAGCAGGTAATGGACTTCTCCTCCAAGAACTTATCCAATCCTTTTTTAAACACAGCTATACTAACTGCACTAACCACATTCTCTGGCAACAAATTCCAGAGTTTAATTGTGCGTTGAGTAAAAAAGAACTTTCTCCGATTAGTTTTAAATGTGCCCCATGCTAACTTCATGGAGTGCCCCCTAGTCTTTCTACTATCTGAAAGAGTAAATAACCGATTCACATCTACCCGTTCTAGACCTCTCATGATTTTAAACACCTCTATCATATCCCCCCTCAGTCTTCTCTTCTCCAAGCTGAAAAGTCCTAACCTCTTTAGTCTTTCCTCATAGGGGAGTTGTTCCATTCCCCTTATCATTTTGGTAGCCCTTCTCTGTACCTTCTCCATCGCAATTATATCTTTTTTGAGATGCGGCGACCAGAATTGTACACAGTATTCAAGGTGCGGTCTCACCATGGAGCGATACAGAGGCATTATGACATTTTCCGTTTTAGTCACCATTCCTTTTCTAATAATTCCCAACAATTAATAATTAATAATTAATAATAATTAATAATTAATAATATAATAATTAATAATATAATTATATAATTATACAATAATATAATTATATAATTATTAATAATATAATAATAATTAATAATTAATAATTTCCGAAGTGATTAGCAACATTGTTGCTAGAACTTCGGTATATAAAAAATGTTAAATAAATTAAATAATAAATTCTGTTTGCTTTTTTGACTGCCGCAGCACACTGCACCGACGATTTCAGTGTGTTATCCACTAAGACACCTAGATCTCTTTCTTGGGTTGTAGCACCTAATATGGAACCCAACATTGTGTAATTATAGCATGGGTTATTTTTCCCTATATGCATCACCTTGCACTTATCCACATTAAATTTCATCTGCCATTTGGATGTCCAATTTTCCAGTCTCACAAGGTCTTCCTGCAATTTATCACAATCTGCTTGTGATTTAACTACTCTGAACAATTTTGTGTCATCTGCAAATTTGATTATCTCACTCGTCGTATTTCTTTCCAGATCATTTATAAATATATTGAACAGTAAGGGTCCCAATACAGATCCCTGAGGCACTCCACTGTCCACTCCCTTCCACTGAGAAAATTGTCCATTTAATCCTACTCTCTGTTTCCTGTCTTTTAGCCAGTTTGCAATCCACAAAAGGACATCACCACCTATCCCATGACTTTTTACTTTTCCTAGAAGCCTCTCTTGAGGAACTTTGTCAAACGCCTTCTGAAAATCCAAGTATACTATACTTGGATTTGGGAGGGGAACTAGACAGGGGTACCCATTATCTCCAACCCTCTTTTCCCTATTCTTGGAGTCCCTAGCTATTAAAATTCGAAGTAATAACCAAATACAAGGCTTCATGGTGGGACTTGAAGCATATAAATTATGGGGTAGATTTTAAAAGAAGCGCGATCAGCCTACTTTTGCTTGCGCATCAGACTCAAGCAAAAGTACGCTGGATTTTAGTAGATACGCGCGGAGCCACGCGTATCCACTAAAATCCTGGATCGGCGCGCGCAAGGCTATCGATTTTGTATAGCCTGCGCGCGCCGAGCCGCGCTGCCTCCCCCCGTTCCCTCCAAGGCCGCTCCGAAATCGGAGCGGCCTCGGAGGGAACTTTCCTTTGCCCTCCCCTCACCTTACCCTCCCTTCCCCTACCTAACCCACCCACCCGGCCCTGTCTACACCCCCCCCTTACCTTTGTCGGGGGATTTACGCCTCCCGGAGGGAGACGTAAATCCCCGCGCGCCAGCGGGCCTGCTGCGCGCCGGGCCGCGACCTGGGGGCGGGTACGGAGGGCGCGGCCACGCCCCCGGGCCGTAGCCACGCCCCGTACCCGCCCCCAAAACGCTGCCGACACGCCCCCGAAACGCCGCGACGACCGGGCCCGCCCCCCCGACACGCCCCCGACTCGCCCCCCTCCGAAAACCCCGGGACGTACGCGAGTCCCGGGGTCTGCGCGCGCCGGTAGGCCTATGTAAAATAGGCTTACCGGCGCGCAGGGCCCTGCTCGCCTAAATCCGCCCGGTTTTGGGCGGATTTAGGCGAGCAGGGCTCTGAAAATCTACCCCTATGTTTATTTGCCGATGATATTATGTTCACTATCAGGTCTCCCCATGCTTCTGTTGCGATCCCGGGTCGGTCCCGGGACCGCCACTCACCCCCAAGCCGGGTTCGGGCCGCCTCCAGCTCCGTTGGGCCTGCACAGGCCTCAGACGTGGCGCTCCCACTCCGGAGCAGCAGCCGGCATCCTCCCGCGGCTGGCCCTGTCTCCTAGCCGCACGCGCGCTAGGGCTCCAGATTTAAAGGGGCCAGCGCGGGAAAACTCCAATCTGCCTGCAGATGACGTCAGACGTTGCAGGGCTATTTAAGCCCTGCAGCTGGAGCCTTCCCTTGCCTTGCAACGAGGTTCCTCAGGTTTCCTGACTACTAGTTGCTGCGTTCCCGGCTTGCTCTTCACCTTCGACCTGGCTTGGCTCCTGACTCGTTCTTCGTCTCATCCCTTGGCTTTGGCATCTACTTCTGACTTCTGGTTCTGACCTGGTTCCGTCCACGACTCCGCTTTTCGCCTCATCCCTTGGTTCTGGCATCTACTTCTGACTTCTGCTCTGACACGGCTCCGTCCATGACTCCGCCTCTTGTCTCTCCTCCTGGCTTGGCTACCCCTCTGACTTCTGGCTTTCGACTTGGCTTCGTCCTTGGACCCCGTCTCAGACCTTCGTTGTTCCTTGGTTCCTGGTGTTCATCGGCCCCGAAGATTCGCCTAAGTCCCAGCGGCCGGGCCCCTACGGGCTCCTCCTGGGGGGGCTCTGGCTTCCAGGGTGAATCTCCAAAAAATACCCAGCGGCCGGACTCCTACGGGCTCCTCTCGGGGGAGTACTGGTCTCCAGGGTGAAGACTCCTCAGTCTACAGGGCCCAACGTCGTCCGTCCTCCTCCCCATTGCCGAGTCCTTGGTCGCATAGGACTCCACCTTGTTCCAGTACCCAAGCCTTCCTCAAGTCACTCGAGCCGCCTCCCGGTCGGGACGCTTGCTGTGGTCCTCCACAGCGCTCCATCCCCTGTTCTGACCGGCCCAAGGGTCCACGCGCGTAACAGATTGCAAGGCCATGGTCCCGGCAAATCTCGCAGGTCTGAAAGCCATCCCGGGCATTGCCCAGAAGCTTCAGCAGCAACAGTATTGCCTCGACACCCTGATGACGACAGTACAAAGATTAGTGGACTGTGTCGAGGGGGCATCCGCCGCCAGCCCTTCGGCTTCAACACCTCGGCCCGATTCCGGACCACCCGTTCCTGTATAGATGCCTGCTCCTTCACGGTATTCCGGGGACGCAAAGTCATGTCGGGGTTTCCTCAACCAATGCTATATTCACTTCAACCTGCTGCCCGCCCAGTTTCCTACCGACCATGTCAAGACGAGCTACATTATTTCCCTCTTGGATGGGAAAGCCCTTGGCTTGGGCCTCGTCTCTCTGGGAACGCCAGGATCCGCGTTTGGCCAATCTGGTTCAGTTTGTTAAGTCTTTCCGAAGAGTCTTTGACGAGCCATCCCGAGCTTCCACGGCTGCCTCTGAACTACTTCAGCTACGACAGGGGAACCGCCCCTTGGAGGAGTATGCCATGGAGTTTCAGACCCTTGCCACTGAACTGGGTTGGAGAGCCGATAGTCTGCACGGTATATTCCTAGAAGGGCTCTCTCCACGACTCCAGGACGAATTGGCGGCCCGAGATCTTCCGGATGATCTCAACGAACTTATCGATTTGGCTGGCCGGGTGGACTGGCATATTCAGCATCGTTTTCGGGAACGGAAATCCACGCAGGGACATACCGGTCCCAGGACCACACCTCCTCATATCAGGCCGCCTCCTTCCACTCTGCCTAATGCTCAGGGCAAAGAACCCATGCAGTTGGGTCGAGGTCCTCTTTCCCCAGAGGAGCGGAGACGGCGTCGCTCCCAGGGCCTGTGTCTCTACTGTGGTGGCAAGGGGCACTTCCTGGCCCGTTGCACCGAGCGCCCGGGAAACGCCCGAACCTAGAATCTAGCGGGTGGTTGATTCTAGGCAATACCACTTCTAACTCCCCATGTACCGTTCCGGTAACACTGTGCCTCCCGGGGGGAGGTTTCGACACCTTAGCCCTGCTTGACTCCGGGGCCGGGGGGGAATTTTATCCTCCGAGACCTAGTACAGCAACTTCAATTGGAGACCCAGCCCCAGGAACCACCCATACGAGTATCCTCTATTCAAGGGACCCCACTCCGGGGACTATCTCCACCCGGACTCGCCCTCTCATGCTCCAGGTCGGTGTTCTCCATACTGAGGAGATCTCATTCCTCATCCTAGAGAAATCCATTCATCCTGTCATCCTAGGCTTGCCTTGGCTGAGGAGGCATTCGCCGGTGATAAATTGGAACTCCCACCAGATCACGTCCTGGGGCCCTACCTGCTTCCGTCAGTGTCTCCCTGCGCATCCTCAACCCATGCTTCCACTTCTAGCGGCCCCTCTGGCAGTGCCTCCGCAGTACCATGCCTTCCGAGACGTGTTCTCCAAGGAGAAAGCCGAGTTACTCCCTGAACATCGGCCCTTTGACTGCACGATAAACCTGCTGCTGGGCACCACGCCACCTCGCGGACGAGTATACCCGCTGTCCCTTCCAGAGACCCCAGGCCATGTCCGCGTGTATCAAGGAAAACCTGGAGCGAGGGTTCATCAGGCCTTCAAATTCCCCAGCCAGGGCCGGGTTCTTCTTCATGGGGAAGAAGATGGGTCTCTTCGACCCTGTATCGATTACTGGGGCCTGAATCGCATTGCTTGACGTGATTGCTACCCACTTCCCTTGATTCCCGAACTCCTGGACCGCCTTCAAGGAGCCAGAGTATTTACAAAGCTGGACCTCAGAGGGGCTTATAATCTGGTAAGAATCCGTCCTGGGGACGAGTGGAAGAACGCCTTCAACACAAGAGACGGTCATTATGAGTACCTCGTCATGCCATTCGGTCTCTGTAATGCCCCAGCTGTGTTCCAGAACCTCATGAATGAGGTACTCAGAGACATGCTACATACTCGGTGATAGTCTACCTCGACGATGTGCTGATATACTCTCGGGACCTTGAGTCGCACCGTCAACACGTTCGTCAAGTGCTGCAGAAATTGAGGGAGAATCGGCTTTATGCCAAATTGGAAAAATGCCAATTTGAACAAGAATCACTACCCTTCCTAGGATACATCGTCTCCTCCACAGGCTTCCATATGGACCCCGAGAAGGTCGCCGCTATCAAGAACTGGCCGCAACCGGTGGGAGTTAAGGCGCTACAACGCTTCCTGGGTTTCGCCAACTTCTACCGCCAATTTATCCTGCACTACTCCAGTCTGGTAGCCCCGTTAACGGCCCTTACCAGGAAGGGCGCCGACGCCAGGAGATGGCCGCCCGCCGCTGTACAGGCCTTCCAGGGTCTCAAGACGGCATTCCTACATAATACCTGCCTCCGACACCCGGATCCCCAGGGTCAATTCATTGTGGAGGTCGACGCCTCCGACGTGGCGGTTGGAGCCGTACTTGCCCAACTTTCCAAGAATGGTAAATCCCTGCCATGCTCATACTTCTCATGTAAACTTTCCCCCGCAGAAAAGAATTACGGTATCGGGGACAAGGAATTACTCGCCATCAAATTAGCTTTTGAGGAGTGGCGTCAATGGCTGGAAGGAGCCCAGCACCCAATAATCGTCTACACGGACCACAAAGATCTGGAGTACCTATGTCGCGCCCAGCGTCTCAATCCCCGGCAGGTGCGCTGGCCCTCTTCTTCAGCCAGTTTAATTTCTCTCTCCACTACAGGCCGGCAGCTAAGAATGTCAGGGCGGATTCCCTCTCCTGTGCCACAGAAACTGACGATACCGTCGAACCTCCTCAATACATTCTGGACCCAGCCAAGGTTCTCGTAGCCGCATCCGAAGTGGCACCCACGGGTAAGACCGTGGTTCCCACTCGCTCAAGGAAGAAGGTATTAGCATGGGCCCACGATTCGCTGACAGCCGGGCATCCGGGGATGGCCCGGACTCTACAGCTCTTGACGGAATTCTATTGGTGGCCACGGGTCAAGGAGGATGTTCGTCTCTACGTCCAGTCTTGCCCTACGTGCGCCCGACAGAAACCTCTGCCAGGCCGCCCCTGGGGCCTCCTCCAACCACTTCCCATCCCTACGGAGCCATGAACCCACGTATCCACGGATTTTATTGTGGAGTTACCCCCCTCGGAGGGAAAGACCGTAATCCTGGTCACGGTCGACCGGTTCTCAAAAATGGCACACTTCGTGCCTCTCGCGAAACTACCCACAGCCCCTGAACTGGCCGAACTATTTACCCAGCATATCTTCCGACTACATGGGTTGCCATTGCACATTACTTCCGACAGGGGTCCTCAATTTACGGCGAAGTACTGGAGGGCTCTTTGTAAACAATTTGGGGTACAACTGGATTTGACCACCGCTTTTCACCCCCAGAGCAATGGGCAAGTCGAACGCACCAACCAAACTCTGAAGGCCTTCCTCCGAGCCTTTGTCGGAGACCTGCAAAATAACTGGGTCGCCCTCTTACCCTGGGCAGAGTTCTCCTACAACCGCCACAAACACTCTGCCACTCTACAGTCTCCATTCCAAATGGTCTATGGGAAGATCCCCAAGGCTCCCTTGCCTTTGCCGTTAACAGTCTCGTCCCCGGCAGCGCAACTAACTGCCCGCCAACTACATCACCTCTGGCACTCCACTCAGGAGAAACTTCGTCGGACGTCAGCCCAGTTTAAGGAGTATGCGGATAGGACCCGGCGACCTGCTCCAGTTTTCTTACCCAGGACTAAGGTATGGTTGAGTACCAACAATATTCAGCTGCGCACTCCTTCCATGAGGCTGGCACCCCGCTATATTGGCCCCTTCACTGTGGCCGAACGTATTGGGGCAGTATCCTACAGGTTACGCTTGCCCTCCACTCTTAAAATACATGATGTCTTCCACGTCTCCCTGCTCAAGCCAGTGGTTCTTTTCCGATTCCAGACCCTGCCCCCGGAATCCACTGTCACCTCCGCTGACCAAGGGAACACGTATACGGTGAAAGAGATTTTGGACGTTCGTTTACACCGCCATCGTTGGGAATACCTTCTCTCCTGGGAAGGCTACGGTCCCGAAGAAAATTCCTGGGAACCCTCCTCGCATATCCTGGATAAGGGCCTCCTCCGCCAGTTCCATTTGGCTCACCCAGACAAGCCAAAACCCCCGGGGAGGGGGCGTAGGGGGAGGGGTACTGTTGCGATCCCGGGTCGGCCCCGGGACCGCCACTCATCCCCAAGCCGGGTTCGGGCCGCCTCCAGCTCCGTTGGGCCTGCACAGGCCTCAGATGCGGCGCTCCTGCTCCGGAGGAGCAGCCGGCATCCTCCCGCGGCTGGCCCCGCCCCCTAGCCGCGCGCACGTGCTAGGGCACCAGATTTAAAGGGGTCAGCCATGGAGTTTCAGACCCTTGCCACTGAACTGGGTTGGAGAGCCGATAGTCTGCACGGTATATTCCTAGAAGGGCTCTCTCCACGACTCCAGGACGAATTGGCGGCCCGAGATCTTCCGGATGATCTCAACGAACTTATCGATTTGGCTGGCCGGGTGGACTGGCATATTCAGCATCGTTTTCGGGAACGGAAATCCACGCAGGGACATACCGGTCCCAGGACCACACCTCCTCATATCAGGCCGCCTCCTTCCACTCTGCCTAATGCTCAGGGCAAAGAACCCATGCAGTTGGGTCGAGGTCCTCTTTCCCCAGAGGAGCGGAGACGGCGTCGCTCCCAGGGCCTGTGTCTCTACTGTGGTGGCAAGGGGCACTTCCTGGCCCGTTGCACCGAGCGCCCGGGAAACGCCCGAACCTAGAATCTAGCGGGTGGTTGATTCTAGGCAATACCACTTCTAACTCCCCATGTACCGTTCCGGTAACACTGTGCCTCCCGGGGGGAGGTTTCGACACCTTAGCCCTGCTTGACTCCGGGGCCGGGGGGGAATTTTATCCTCCGAGACCTAGTACAGCAACTTCAATTGGAGACCCAGCCCCAGGAACCACCCATACGAGTATCCTCTATTCAAGGGACCCCACTCCGGGGACTATCTCCACCCGGACTCGCCCTCTCATGCTCCAGGTCGGTGTTCTCCATACTGAGGAGATCTCATTCCTCATCCTAGAGAAATCCATTCATCCTGTCATCCTAGGCTTGCCTTGGCTGAGGAGGCATTCGCCGGTGATAAATTGGAACTCCCACCAGATCACGTCCTGGGGCCCTACCTGCTTCCGTCAGTGTCTCCCTGCGCATCCTCAACCCATGCTTCCACTTCTAGCGGCCCCTCTGGCAGTGCCTCCGCAGTACCATGCCTTCCGAGACGTGTTCTCCAAGGAGAAAGCCGAGTTACTCCCTGAACATCGGCCCTTTGACTGCACGATAAACCTGCTGCTGGGCACCACGCCACCTCGCGGACGAGTATACCCGCTGTCCCTTCCAGAGACCCCAGGCCATGTCCGCGTGTATCAAGGAAAACCTGGAGCGAGGGTTCATCAGGCCTTCAAATTCCCCAGCCAGGGCCGGGTTCTTCTTCATGGGGAAGAAGATGGGTCTCTTCGACCCTGTATCGATTACTGGGGCCTGAATCGCATTGCTTGACGTGATTGCTACCCACTTCCCTTGATTCCCGAACTCCTGGACCGCCTTCAAGGAGCCAGAGTATTTACAAAGCTGGACCTCAGAGGGGCTTATAATCTGGTAAGAATCCGTCCTGGGGACGAGTGGAAGAACGCCTTCAACACAAGAGACGGTCATTATGAGTACCTCGTCATGCCATTCGGTCTCTGTAATGCCCCAGCTGTGTTCCAGAACCTCATGAATGAGGTACTCAGAGACATGCTACATACTCGGTGATAGTCTACCTCGACGATGTGCTGATATACTCTCGGGACCTTGAGTCGCACCGTCAACACGTTCGTCAAGTGCTGCAGAAATTGAGGGAGAATCGGCTTTATGCCAAATTGGAAAAATGCCAATTTGAACAAGAATCACTACCCTTCCTAGGATACATCGTCTCCTCCACAGGCTTCCATATGGACCCCGAGAAGGTCGCCGCTATCAAGAACTGGCCGCAACCGGTGGGAGTTAAGGCGCTACAACGCTTCCTGGGTTTCGCCAACTTCTACCGCCAATTTATCCTGCACTACTCCAGTCTGGTAGCCCCGTTAACGGCCCTTACCAGGAAGGGCGCCGACGCCAGGAGATGGCCGCCCGCCGCTGTACAGGCCTTCCAGGGTCTCAAGACGGCATTCCTACATAATACCTGCCTCCGACACCCGGATCCCCAGGGTCAATTCATTGTGGAGGTCGACGCCTCCGACGTGGCGGTTGGAGCCGTACTTGCCCAACTTTCCAAGAATGGTAAATCCCTGCCATGCTCATACTTCTCATGTAAACTTTCCCCCGCAGAAAAGAATTACGGTATCGGGGACAAGGAATTACTCGCCATCAAATTAGCTTTTGAGGAGTGGCGTCAATGGCTGGAAGGAGCCCAGCACCCAATAATCGTCTACACGGACCACAAAGATCTGGAGTACCTATGTCGCGCCCAGCGTCTCAATCCCCGGCAGGTGCGCTGGCCCTCTTCTTCAGCCAGTTTAATTTCTCTCTCCACTACAGGCCGGCAGCTAAGAATGTCAGGGCGGATTCCCTCTCCTGTGCCACAGAAACTGACGATACCGTCGAACCTCCTCAATACATTCTGGACCCAGCCAAGGTTCTCGTAGCCGCATCCGAAGTGGCACCCACGGGTAAGACCGTGGTTCCCACTCGCTCAAGGAAGAAGGTATTAGCATGGGCCCACGATTCGCTGACAGCCGGGCATCCGGGGATGGCCCGGACTCTACAGCTCTTGACGGAATTCTATTGGTGGCCACGGGTCAAGGAGGATGTTCGTCTCTACGTCTAGTCTTGCCCTACGTGCGCCCGACAGAAACCTCTGCCAGGCCGCCCCTGGGGCCTCCTCCAACCACTTCCCATCCCTACGGAGCCATGAACCCACGTATCCACGGATTTTATTGTGGAGTTACCCCCCTCGGAGGGAAAGACCGTAATCCTGGTCACGGTCGACCGGTTCTCAAAAATGGCACACTTCGTGCCTCTCGCGAAACTACCCACAGCCCCTGAACTGGCCGAACTATTTACCCAGCATATCTTCCGACTACATGGGTTGCCATTGCACATTACTTCCGACAGGGGTCCTCAATTTACGGCGAAGTACTGGAGGGCTCTTTGTAAACAATTTGGGGTACAACTGGATTTGACCACCGCTTTTCACCCCCAGAGCAATGGGCAAGTCGAACGCACCAACCAAACTCTGAAGGCCTTCCTCCGAGCCTTTGTCGGAGACCTGCAAAATAACTGGGTCGCCCTCTTACCCTGGGCAGAGTTCTCCTACAACCGCCACAAACACTCTGCCACTCTACAGTCTCCATTCCAAATGGTCTATGGGAAGATCCCCAAGGCTCCCTTGCCTTTGCCGTTAACAGTCTCGTCCCCGGCAGCGCAACTAACTGCCCGCCAACTACATCACCTCTGGCACTCCACTCAGGAGAAACTTCGTCGGACGTCAGCCCAGTTTAAGGAGTATGCGGATAGGACCCGGCGACCTGCTCCAGTTTTCTTACCCAGGACTAAGGTATGGTTGAGTACCAACAATATTCAGCTGCGCACTCCTTCCATGAGGCTGGCACCCCGCTATATTGGCCCCTTCACTGTGGCCGAACGTATTGGGGCAGTATCCTACAGGTTACGCTTGCCCTCCACTCTTAAAATACATGATGTCTTCCACGTCTCCCTGCTCAAGCCAGTGGTTCTTTTCCGATTCCAGACCCTGCCCCCGGAATCCACTGTCACCTCCGCTGACCAAGGGAACACGTATACGGTGAAAGAGATTTTGGACGTTCGTTTACACCGCCATCGTTGGGAATACCTTCTCTCCTGGGAAGGCTACGGTCCCGAAGAAAATTCCTGGGAACCCTCCTCGCATATCCTGGATAAGGGCCTCCTCCGCCAGTTCCATTTGGCTCACCCAGACAAGCCAAAACCCCCGGGGAGGGGGCGTAGGGGGAGGGGTACTGTTGCGATCCCGGGTCGGCCCCGGGACCGCCACTCATCCCCAAGCCGGGTTCGGGCCGCCTCCAGCTCCGTTGGGCCTGCACAGGCCTCAGATGCGGCGCTCCTGCTCCGGAGGAGCAGCCGGCATCCTCCCGCGGCTGGCCCCGCCCCCTAGCCGCGCGCACGTGCTAGGGCACCAGATTTAAAGGGGTCAGCGCAGGAAAACTCCAATCTGCCTGCAGATGACATCAGACGCTGCAGGGCTATTTAAGCCCTGCAGTTGGAGCCTTCCCTTGCCTTGCAACGAGGTTCCTCAGGTTTCCTGACTACTAGTTGCTGCGTTCCCTGCTTGCTCTTCACCTTCGACCTGGCTTGGCTCCTGACTCGTCCTTCGTCTCATCCCTTGGCTTTGGCATCTACTTCTGACTTCTGGTTCTGACCTGCTTCCGTCCACGACTCCGCTTTTCGCCTCATCCCTTGGTTCTGGCATCTACTTCTGACTTCTGGCTCTGACCCAGCTCCGTCCATGACTCCGCCTCGTCTTTCCTCCTGGCTTGGCTACCCCTCTGACTTCTGGCTTTCAACTTGGCTTCGTCCTTGGACCCCGTCTCAGACCTTCGTTGTTCCTTGGTTCCTGGTGTTCATCGGCCCCGAAGATTCGCCTAAGTCCCAGCGGCCGGGCCCCTACGGGCTCCTCCTGGGGGGGCTCTGGCTTCCAGGGTGAATCTCCAAAAGTCCCAGCGGCCGGACTCCTATGGGCTCCTCTCGGGGGAGTACCGGTCTCCAGGGTGAAGACTCCTCAGTCTACAGGGCCCAACGTCGTCCGTCCTCCTCCCCATTGCCGAGTCCTTGGTCGCATAGGACTCCACCTTGTTCCAGTACCCAAGCCTTCCTCAAGTCCGTCGAGCCGCCTCCTGGTCGGGACGCTTGCTGTGGCCCTCCACAGCGCTCCATCCCCTGTTCCGACCGGCCCAAGGGTCCACGCGCGTAACAGCTTCACTACTGGGAATAGAACAGGAATTGCAGACCTTTAGCGAATCGTCAGGATTTAAAGTAAATTGGGACAAATCCGAAATTCTTAACATTACCTGTTCCCAGACCACAGTGGAAACATAGCACCGTGCTCATCCATTTAGATGGGCCGCTCAAAAAATTAAATACCTGGGTATTCAGCTACCGGGCCACCCCAAAGATTTATTTACATTGAATTACCAGCCCTTGATACAAAAAATATTTAGGGATTTAGATATTTGGGACTGACTTCCTTTGTCATGGTTGGGGCAAATAGCCACTAATAAAATAAATGCACTTCCAAAATTACTTTACTTATTTCAATCACTTCCGATAGCCATTCTGAATAAAACACTTCAGCGTTGGCAATGGAAAATCTTTAGCTTTATTTGGAAGTGTAGGCCACCCCGGGTTAGTAGACTTGTGTTATACCAAACTAAACTAGAGGGTGGGCTTGTGGTCCCGAACTTTCATTGGTATTTTGTGGCCTCCCAACTGAGGGCTCTTGTAGTTTGGCATGACTTCAGAGATACTAAACATTGGGCCCACATGGAACAATTTTACTTGTTGGGTATGCCATTAACGGCTATTCCATGGCAGCCAAAGAAAACTTGGAGGGAGTGCCCAGATATGTTGCCAACCAAAAGAGCTACTATGCAAGTATGGGATAGATGGAAGGGGAAAATAGTGGGTAAAAAGGACTATTACTATCTCACCAATTTATTCCATAATCAATATTTTATCCCCAGCCACTCTCTTAGGGCATTCTCAGCATGGAAGGATAGTGGTATCACAAGACTGGAGCACTTATGGGGAGGGACCAATTTAATACCTTTTGCATCTCTGTGTAGAGATTACAACCTATTCGCTCTTGAATTCATGGCATATCATCAAATATCTCACTTCTATAAGAGTCTCAATCTCTCCTCAGCCCTGACTTTGGGAAAGTCAGTGTTTGAGGGATTTTGCTCTGCCAATACAAATCTTGCCTCACAAATCTGCTACATTTTTTTTGAAGGCGTAAATAAACGACTGGATAAAGATAAGTCAGGTGATGTAGAGTATCTGCATTCCAGAAAGCATCTGACAAAATCCCTCATGAGCGACTTCTGAGGAAACTAAAATGCCATGGAATAGGCGGTAATATACTATTGTGTATTGGGAACTGGTTAAAAGAAAACAGAGAATAGGGCCAAATGGTCAATTTTATCAATGGAGAAAGGTGAATAGTTGAGTGCCCCAGGGATCTGTTCTGGGCCCATTGCTTTTAAACATATTTATAAATTACCTGGAAATGGTAACGAGTAAGCTCATCAATTTTGAAGATGACAAAAATTATCAAAGTGTTAAATCACAAGAGGACCTTGCAAGACTGGGAGACTGGGCATGCAAATAGTAGATGAAAATTAACATGGACAAGTGCAAAGTGAAGCACTTAAGGAAGAGCAACCTAAATTATAGCTACACAATGCAAGGTTCCACATTAGGGGGTGTTGCGTTCATGCCTGTTCTCACCCTCGCTCCACCCTCTCTACCTTTGTGGCGACTTCCTTGGGGTCTGACAGACAGATGCTGCCGTGGCTTCTCCTCGCCGCTTCTCCCTGGAATCCCCGGGCTGGCCTGACGCTGCGGATCTGCCATGTTCCTGCTAACGTAAGGGAGCGCGCGTGCTCCAGAGTTTGTACCGGCAAGGGCACAAATTTTGGGGGCGTCTCCCCGTAGTGACGTCATCCATTTCCAACTTAAAAGGTCTTTGCTTGCAACTATGAATCGAGTTAGCAAGGGGAATTCTTTCTCCGCTGCTCTGCCTCCACAAACTTACCCAGGGGTACCCGCTCCTCGGGGGCCCCGCTCTCTCTTCTTGATTTCAGATTGCTAAGACGGGATCCGGTACTCGCTCCTCGAGGGCCTACGTCCCTGAATGCTCAGAAGACTCCTTACTACCTGGAAGCGATCGCAGACGTGAACACTGTGAGTTCTATTACAGATAGGAATTGGTATTTATTTATTTATTTAAGAGTTTTTATATACCGCCATTAAGTTATTTACCATCATAACGGTTTACAATAGGGCACCTGTATCAAAGAAAATAGTGGATCATAATTTACATAGGTGGTGCCATTAATATTCGGTAACAAATAATATTATGAATAATATGGTATATGATAAGGCATTTACATTTAAAGAAATTCACATGGGGAATTGAGTTTGGAAGCAATTCATCCTGATGGTTGGTTACAGTTAAAATTAGGTAATTAAGCGCTGTGTGCTCTATGCCACTTATCCTTATTTAATTGCCTGTGTCATTCTCTTTCTTGAAAGCTTGATTGAAAAGCCAGGTTTTCAGTTGTGTTTTGAAAAGTTTATGATTACTCTGAAGTCTTATGTCAAGGGGCATGGAGCTCCATAATGCGGGGCCGGCTAGAGATAGTGCACGTTCTCTAACTTGGGTAAGTCTTGCTGTTTTCACAGATGGAATGGTTAAAAGTGCTCTGTTTGCTGATCTTAAATTTCTGTGTGGGACGTGTACTCTAAGTGCTGTGTTCAGCCACTCTGCTTTTTCGTCATGGATAAGTTTGTGTATTAAGCACAGTGCTTTGAACTGTATTCTTTGTTTTATGGGTAGCCAATGTAGGGAGGCAAGTGAATCTGTTATGTGATCTCTTTTGCTTTTTCCAGTGAGAATTCGAGCTGCAGCATTTTGTAAAATTTGCAGTGGTCTGACTGTAGTGTAGAGTAGGCCAAGTAGTAAGGCATTACAATAGTCTGTGCTTGCAAATATCAGCGATTGAAGTACAGTACGGAAGTTTGGCAGAGTTAGTAATGGTTTAAGTTTTCTGAGTATCATGAGTTTAGCACAAGGGCCTATGTTCCTAATCTCCGAAGATTCTCTTCTGTCTAAGACGTTATCGCAGGTACGGAGATCGTGAGTCGTTATTGCAGATTGCAGATAGGAACCGGTACTCGCACCACGAGGGCCCATGTTCCTAAAACCCTTCACAGACTCTTCTATTCCAGAAGCCATCTCATACACAGATATTGTGAGTTCTCATTCCAGACTGCATATAGGAACCAGTACTCGCCTACGGCTCCTGTTCCTGAATATACTGAAGACTCTCTGCTGCATAGAAGCCATTACAGATATCTACAATTGTGAGTGTATCATTTTCTACTGGTTATGTATCCAGCATACCCTGTCTACTCACTACCTATAGTCTCTCTCTACAGCTCAGCAACCCAGAGACTGCAATTCCAGTATCTGAGAGACTTCAGCCTTGCCGGGCACAACAGCTCACTAATGCCACCTCTGGTGGTTCTACTTCCTGTCTAATAAAGAACTATCTGTGTTTATCTCCATACCCCAGCCTAGCCGGTGGTCCCTCTCAGGATATCCTCCTGGGGGCGCTGTCATCTGCCATCGGCCCAGGGATTTGCCAATTTACATTAAGTGTTCATTCCTTACACTACTAGAGCGGTATTATACAGACTGCCACTCTGTGGGAAGCCAACCCACCACAGATCATTAACTCCGCCTACGGAGTATTACAAACTGTTAGCTCTTCCCCTTTGGCAGGGTGATCCATAACAGATTGCTAACGCTCTAGTGGACTTCTAACAGATTGCTACTCCTAGCAGCAGATTGATAACAGATTGATAACTCCTCCCCTTGGGGGGAGCGGCATTGAACAGGGGGTCTATATTCAGCCACTGAGCAACTAGATAAGTTGGCCGGATATACCTCTATCTCTATAAATGCTCTATCGCTTTCCTCTTCATCCGAGGGGATGACACAGTTGTGCCCAAACGGCAGCAACTGAGCACCAATGAGGTCAGATCGGGTCAGAAAAGCAGCTGCAGTGAATGGAGGTGGTCAGTATGGTGCCAGCTGGAGTAAAGGAGGAGAAAGAGGCAGCAAAGGGAGGGAAAAATGGTGGTAGCAACAGGGATCAGAAGAGAGGAAGAGAAGAAGGGCAGCAGAGATGTGGGGAAAAAAATCAGTGACACTAGTAGAGAAAGACAAAATTTCTGCTGGATTTTTCCCCACAACCACAAGGGGGGTAGGGGGCAAAACAGAACAATTTCTCAAGCACATCTGATGAAAACTCAAATTTCCTGTCAAACTCGAATCAAGCTGAAATCTGCACAGTTCTAATTCCATGGTAAAATGTTTGCACACCAGTCACTGCTTGGTGCTCCACTGCTGATATAACTGTAAGCTCAGCACTTCTAATCAGCATTAATACACAAGAGCGCCTCACAACGCAACGCAGAACCCTAACTGGTCCAGACAATGATTGACTGGAAGGGTGGCCTAATTGATAGAGACATTTCAAGTACAAGTTTCCATCTACTTTTCTTCATTTCCCCATTTTTTTAATTTTTCAAAAAGACAAATAGTATGTTTATGGCACCAAAAGAGCTTTCAAACTAATGTATTCCTTAGGCTTATGAATCCTCTCAATGTAAATCTACAGCTAACTAACCACAATTTCAGAGGAACCTCTCATTCAAACTTTCTTAATTAAAATACTCTCAAAAATACTTATGGGAAATTGTATCAGAAAGCAATGTGCTCTTACAGTCGTCTGGCTCTTGCCCACAAAGGGCTGCAACCAGTTTCGTGTATGTGGCACTCACAGTCACCTCATTTACTCTTTCCCAATGATCATAATTTTTTTTCAATTTTTTTAAAAACTTAAATCATCCCACTTGTGTTACCAAAATTAAAACCACAGTTGTGATTGTTGCTCCTTATCTTAGTTAGTGCCCGACACCAATGTGCTCCAAATTTTCTTTTTCTTTCACTCATTATTTCATCCTATCTCTCGATGCCACTTTTTCCGCACCAAATTCACTCACTGGCGCTTCACTCACTGTTTACTTATGGTGCTGTCTGCCGCTGTGTACATGCTGTTATACCTCCCAACATTGGCAATGTTTCGGCGGTTGTTCCCGCCTTCTTCAGGGGAATCTCCTATCATGTAAGACACATTGAACTCATTGCTCACAAGTAATAACAATTTAAACATTTCTTTTCTTCAATCTCATAGTACTGCCACTCATACAACCAGACTTACTTTCAGTTTTTCAGCCGTACCCGGCTCCTTCCCACAGCCCACTGATTCAAAGATGGCGCCTCTAGTTGAAACACTCCCCTCCGGAAACTAGTCCTTTTAAACAAGTCCCACTCCTTCACTGCAAACCAATCTTTATTCAAGCCTTCAGGCTGGACAGACCTCAATTTAAAAATCCACTTCTGTTCTTTCTGTAACAACCTTAAGTTAGCGTTATCCCCTCGTTGATCCTTCTTTAAAACTTCAAACACTGTACATTTGAGCTCCTCAAAGGTATGACCCTTTTCTGTGCAGTGTTGCACTAAGGGTGCTTCCATTTTTAAACACTTTAGACCACTTTTGTGCTCTGTGAGGCATGAATAAAGAAGGCTTGAATAAAGGCTTGAATAAAGAAGTTGATTGGTCGGTATACTTAACAGGAAGCTGATTGGTTTGCAGTGAAGGAGTGGGACTTGTTTAAAAGGACTAGTTTCCGGAGGGGATTGTTTCAACTAGAGGCGCCATCTTTGAATCAGTGGGCTGTGGGAAGGAGCCGGGTACGGCCGAAAAACTGAAAGTAAGTCTGGTTGTATGAGTGGCAGTGCTATGAGACTGAAGAAAAGAAATGTTTAAATTGTTATTACTTGTGAGCAATGAGTTTAATGTGTCCTACATGATAGGAGATTCCCCTGAAGAAGGCGGGAACAACCGCCGAAACATTGCCAATGTTGGGAGGTATAACAGCGTGTACACAGCGGCAGACAGCACCATAAGTAAACAGCGAGTGAAGCGCCAGTGAGTGTGAATTTGGTGCGGAAAAAGTGGCATCGAGAGATAGGATGAAATAATGAGTGAAAGAAAAAGAAAATTTGGAGCACATTGGTGTCGGGCACTAACTAAGATAAGGAGCAACAAGCACAACTGAGGTTTTAATTTTGGTAACACAAGTGGGATGATTGAAGTTTTTTATAAAAGTTGAAAAAAATTATGATCATTGGGAAAGAGTAAATGAGGTGACTGTGAGTGCCATATACACGAAACTGATTGCAGCCCTTTGAGAGCAAGAGCCAGACGACTGTAAGAGCACATTGCTTTCTGATACAATTTCCCATAAGTATTTTTGAGAGTATTTTAATTAAGAAATTGTGAATAACCAAAACAGCTTTTGCATACATACACGTATACGGATTTGGAAAGTTTTAAAGGCTTGTACCCACTTAGATAGTAAGCTCTTTTGGCCAGGGAATTGTTATGCCTGAATTTTAATAGTGCAGTAAGTATCCTTAAGCATCATTTCTAAAGAAGGACTAAAAATAAAAAAAAATATTTTTATTAAGTGCTCTTCTGAGGAGCTAAACCTGTCTTCTGGGACTCATTCATCCTTCTTTAACTATCACTTACCTCGACTTTTTCCCTCTTTGGATTTGTCCTCCATTTGGGCATATTTTTTAAGTTGCTCTCTTTGTTTTTTGGCTGCTTCCGCTGCAACAAAAAATATCAATATTCTATGTTAATAACAAACACATTTACTGAGGGTCAACAAGGTAATCTAATACTGCTGTTTGCTCAGGATATGAAAGAAAATTTAAATCCAGTGACAGACCAATGATTCTAATATTGTATTTTAAAAATAAATAACCATGAGACGTGAGTGTCGTTGATACAAAAATGCAGCAGCTTTGTTTTGCTTAAAGGTAATGACTATGTAATTCAAATCACATTTATTGATGCACCCTGCATGACTCAAAAGTTGCTTTTCAGGGGTTCATTTGTGATCTGCGAATAAGGTGAGATCATCACCTTGTTCAGTTTCAACTAAGTAAATATTTACCTTCTACTGTAAGTACTGCTCACCACTGACTGAATTATTCGCTAAGCTGTTTCTATCACCTGATTCCATGTTAATGATAGGAGACTTTTAACTTTCATGTTGATTAAACACTGAAAACTGCGGCCTGTGAAATGTTTCTAGAGTCACTGGAAGCTTTGGGATAGTCCCCAATTTATTTCCAAAGCCACTCATAAAGCAGGACATATTCTAGACCTAATATTTGCCAATACCAGTAACTGTCAAATCAATACTTCTCACACCAGTTTGCCATGGTCTGATCATCAATTAATAAACGTGGAAATAACCTTCCTCAACCCAACTCATAAAATTATAGATAATAACCATACTTTTATCTTCAGGAAAAAGACACGGAGGTACTTGCAGAATCAATAGAAAATAAGATCTTAGAACTACATCAATCCAATGCCTACTCGGCATTTGATTCCTGGGATCAGATTGTCAATGACTTAGCTGAAAACTCAGTCCTGCCACACGAAAAATAGTAACAAAGAAAGGAACACCTCTAAACATAAAAATCCCTGGTACAATGGTGATTTAAGACACACTAAACAGATCCTCAGAAAACTAGAGAAACAATGGCGGAAACGCCCATCTTCTGAATCCCTAGGAAAATATAAATCTCTTCTACCAAATTCCTGCTCACTAACCAACAAAGCAATTACTGTGAAACCAGATTCACGGAGTAATATTTAATTCTAAATAACTCTTTGATGTTGTTAAACATCTAATTAATGACCCATCATCTTCCATCTCGAGAAACTCTAACTTCTCAAAGACCACTTGCAATGAATATGCAACATCCTTATTAAGTTAAAAACTCAATTCCCTATCTGTTCACCCACAAGAGCACCTGAAGATTCACATGGCCTGGTTAAGTGGTCTACGTGCGACAGAGTAACTAAATTTGAAATCAGTCAAATCATTGCTAAAATTAAGCCTGCTGCTCACCTACGTGACCCAATTCCAGCCAGTTCCTTGAAACAAGTACGCCACTTTGACAATCACAACCTTATTTAATCATTTTCTATCAGAAAGTATTGTACCACATGGATTAATTCAAGCTGTGATAAAGCAGATTCCTAAAAATAAAACTGGTAGAATCGACGATTGGGGCAACTATCGTCCAATATCCAATTTGTTTTTTCTATAAAAAAAAACTTGAAAAAGCAGTATTAACCCAACTTGTAAATCACTTGAAGACCAAGATATTCTCTTCCCAAATCAATTCAGATTTAGGAAACATCGTTCAACTGATACACCACTCCTCTCATTAACGGACTCTGTTGTTCGAGGATTTGAATCGGATGAATCTTATCTTCATGTGCTAATTGATTTAACAGCCACCTTCAACCCTGTGGACCATACCCTCTTGTGCCATCAGTTCAGCAACACCGGGATCAAAGGTAGTGTTCTCAAAGGGTTCTCCTCCTTTCTATCTAAAAGAACATTCCAAGTCAAACTGGGCAATCACATATCTGATACTTTCAATATTGATACAGGTGTCCCTAAAGGCTCATCACTCTCGGCAACACTATTTAATATCTATATGCTCCCACTGTGCAAATTACCTGAGGATTTAGGAATCACATTCTTCCTGTATGTTGATGACATTCAATTTTACATCCCATTCTCCAAATCATTTGAAAATACAGTATCAACAATTTCAACCTATATGAAAGCAATACAGCAGGAACTATCACATCTTAAACTAACATTAAACCCTAAAAAGACTGAAATCATTTAATTAAGTAGAAACTCATTGTTAGCTAAACCACCTAACCGATTCATATCTGCTCGTTCAAGACTTCTCATGATCTTAAAGACCTCTATCATATCCCCTCTCAGCAGTCTCTTCTCCAAGCTGAACAGCCCTAACCTCTTCAGCCTTTCCTCATAGGGGAGCTGTTCCATCCCCTTTATCATTTTGGTTGCCCTTCTTTGTACCTTCTCCATTGCAACTATATCTTTTTTGAGATGCGGCGACCAGAATTGTACACAGTATTCAAGGTGCGGTTTCACCATGGAGCGATATAGAGGCATTATGACATTTTCCGTTCTATTAACCATTCCCTTCCTAATAATTCCTAACATTCTGTTTGCTTTTTTGACTGCTGCAGCACACTGAGCCGACGATTTTAAAGTATTATCCACTATGATGCCTAGATATTTTTCCTGGGTGGTAGTTCCTAATATGGAACCTAACATCGTGTAACTACAGCAAGGGTTATTTTTCCCTATATGCAACACCTTGCACTTGTCCACATTAAATTTCATCTGCCATTTGGATGCCCAATCTTCCAGTCTTGCACGATCCTCCTGTAATGTATCACAATCCGCTTGTGATTTAACTACTCTGAATAATTTTGTATCATCCACAAATTTGATAACCTCACTCTTCGTATTTCTTTCCAGATCTATCACACTTGGCACAGTCCCAAACTCTCTTAAACAAGCAGTAGCTAAACCCATATTAAAGAAACCCAAACTTGACCCTGCTGATCCTGCCAATTATCGCCTGATCTCTAACCTTCCCTTCATTGCAAAAATCCTAGAAAAAACAGTTAATCGGCAACTAACCAACTACCTTGACAAACATCATATTCTATTTCCATCCCAATACGGATTCCATAAATATCACAGCACTGAAACCCTCCTTCTTTCCCTAACAGATTACCTCCTTAAAAGCCTGGACAAAGGCCACTCCTATATCTTGGTCCTACTAGACATATCCTCCACATTTGACACCATCAGCCATAACATTTTAATCGAACGCCTCAGTGAAATTGGTATATCAGGAGTCCCTCTTCACTGGTTCAAATCTTACCTTAACAACAGGCAATACAAAGTTAAAATAGGGAACAGTGAGTCCAAAGCAATCAACCTGACACGAGCTGTCCCGCAAGGCTCCTCTTTGTCATCCACCTTATTCAACATTTACCTACTACCCCTCTGTCACCTCCTCTCTGAACTCGGTCTTCCTCACTTTATATATGCAGATGACGTACAAATCCTCTGTTACGATCCTGCCCGCGAGGAGCGCGGGCAGGCCTTCACCTTCACGCGGCTAGCCGAGCCGCCGACGCTGCTGCCACTGCCGCGGTCTCTCCGCGGTGTCCGGGCTCCTCCCCGGCTGCCTTCTTCTCCGTGCAGCAGGGCCGACCCACCGCGAGCTCTCCCTCGCGGACGGGAACTCCGCTGTCCTTCCGGGCTCTCCCCGACGTGCCTCTGCCTTCCCGGGGTCCTCAGCCGGCAGGGAGGGCGTCCCTGCCGGTGCCCGTGCTGCAGTCCGGGTCCTCGCCCGGCAGGGAGGCCGTCCCTGCCGGTGCCTGCAGCCTACTCAGCCCCTGCAGCCAGCCTTACCTTCTCTCCTGCTTCTGACTTTGCGGCTGGAAGCCGCTCCAGCAGCCTGCCACTTCTCCAGCTTCAGGGCAGGGCTGCCCCCATGCTTGCCTGGCTTCCATGGGTCCTCCACGTGGCTGAGGACGCCACCAGCTTCCAGCACCAGCTCTCCAGCTTCCTTAGGCATGGGCGCGCGCCTCTCTGCTCCTCTTCAAGGGTCAGCCAGGTGTGGCCCCTGCTGACCCCTCCCTGGGCGTTGTCCACCTCAGCGCTACTAAAGGGCTCAGCGTTCAGTCTGTCTTTGCCTTTGCAAGGAGTTGGTCACTCCTGAGATCCTCGTTCCAGGAGCTGCCTTGTGTTCCAGCCTTCTGCAAGGTCCAGTGTTCCATGTTCTCTGTCGGAGCTTCTTGTCCAGTTGTTCCAGTCCTGATGTGTCCAGTTGTTCCAGTCCTGATGTTTCCAGTTGTTCCAGTCCTGATGTTTGCTTGTTCCTGTTCCTGCCTTGAGGTCTGATTTCTAATCCGGTATCCATGGTCCAGCCCAGATAATACAAGCCTTGTACCTTGATCCTGAAACTCGCCTGAAAGCTAAGTACCTTGCTCTTGAATCTCTTGAAAGCTAGCACCTTGATCCTGTGTCTTCCAATGTCCTGGTACCTCGCGGCAAGCCACGCCGTGGTCCGTGACCAGTCCTCGGGGCGGACTGATTAGGGCCATCCGTGATGCAAGCCATGTACCTCGTTCCTAAGTCTCTGAGAAGTCCTTTTTCCTGACCCTGTTACCTGCCTTGGCTGCCGGTGTGCAGCAATCCTACCTTGGCTGCCGGTGCGCAGCAATCCTACCTTGGCTGCCGGTGTGCAGCAATCCTGCTTTGGCTGCCGGTGTGCAGCAACCTGCTTCTTCCCTGTTGCCTTGATGTCGGTGCCTGATCCAGTTCCTAATCCAGTCCCAGATGTTCTGCCCTTTGTCTTCGTCTGGCTCCTGAGCCTTCTGGCCTGTTGGGCCCTGGAGTGGCCAACAGGTGGGATTCGTCCCTGTGCTTTGGAGCTCCCCTTCCTGCCAGCCGACGGGGCTTCGGATGTCAGTATCCCAGCATCGGAGTTCGCTTCGCCTGGATCTCTCCTGCATTCTCCTGTTCTCAGCGTGGTCCGTGATCTGCCCTCCAAGGCAGTGTTGGGGACGCGTGGGACAGGGTGGCCCTTGACTCAGTCCCAGGAGTGGTCTGAGCGGGGTGCCCTGAGGGACAGTGCCCATGTCTTCCTTCAGCCCTTGTTCCTGAGTCTACCTCTGCACCTTCAGTACCTCGCTTCTGAACCTACCTCTGTATCTTCAGTACCTCACTTCTGAACCTACCTCTGCATCTTCAGTACCTCGCTTCTGAATCTACCTCTGCACCTTCAGTACCTCGCTCCTGAGTCTACGTCAGCACGTCCAGTACCTTGCTTCTGAGTCTACGTCAGCACGCCCAGTATCTTGTCTCTGAGTCTTCGTCTGCACTTCCAGTACCTTGCTTCTGAGTCTACGTCAGCACGTCCAGTACCTTGCTTCTGAGTCTATGTCTGCACTCCCAGTACCCTGCTTCTGAGTCTACGTCTAGACTTCCAGTACCCTGCTTCTGAGTCTCGTCTGAATCTATGTTCCAGTCTTCGCTGTCCTGGCCTCCGTCTGGCCTGCCGCTTCGTGCCGTACCCTGCGGCAGGTCCGAAAGGGCTGGGAACGGTCGGAGGACTGTTCACAAGACCAACATTGCGTTGTTGGGTCTTCCGAAGCGTGCAGGTCCGGAGGAGGGCCTGTCGCCTGGTCATCACTCCAGTCTTGCTTCCGTCCTACCCATGCTCGGGCATGCCACGCCTCCCGCGGCCCTCTTCGGAATCCTCTGGGGTCGAGCCGCGGCCCAAGGACACACCTCTCTCAGGAAGTGGGATCGCTCTCCGAGCGCTCCGCAACATCCTCATACTTGTGACTGACACCCTACCCAAAGCCATTAATAAATGGGAAACTGCTCTCTTCTCGATCAACATCCTACTCACTAACGTCAACCTTGCCCTCAACACAGCTAAAACAGAACTCATGACCATTTCCCCACAAAACGTCACTATCAATCTCTATCCCCTCTACACACCCCCATCTACAATTTCCTTTTCACAACATGTACGCGATCTAGGCGTTACACTAGACAACCAAATTAATCTAAAACAAATTTATTAACTCCACACTAAAAGATTGCTATTTCAAACTTCACAGCCTAAAAAAATTAAAACCCCCTTCTACACCTCAACGATTTCCAGACAGTACTCCAATCCACCATCTTTTCGAAAATTGATTACTGTAATGCCCTCCTCATAGGCCTACCCAAAAACACAACCCACCCCCTCCAAATGCTACAAAATGCTGCTGCCCGCATTCTCACAAGTACCCGCAAAAGCGAACATATCTCCCCCGTCCTCAAGGAACTACACTGGCTTCCAGTCTCATCCAGGATCCTATACAAGACCCTCACCTTAATACATAAATCCCTACACAACCAAAATATGCAATGGTTCAATGACTCCCTACTATTTCGCAACTCCACTAGACCCTTGAGAAATCAATATCTGGCAACTCTACACACCCCATCACCGAAACTCACTAACCTCTCTACCAACAAAGATCATGCACTTTCTATTGCCGGTCCTGCACTATGGAATACCATGCCCGCCAACCTACACCAAGAACTCTGCCTAAAAAAATTTAAACAGAAACTAAAGACCTGGCTATTCAAGCAGGCATATTCCTTAATTCCTCTCACTAATCCCCCTTTAAGCATTACATCCTAAACCTGTCTCGCCTTCCCTCCCCCCCCATCCCCGACCTTCGTAAATTCCCATACCTTGCTCTACATTAACCTTTTGAACAAATGCCTCTTCATATCACACTTTGATCTCCCCTGACCCATTTCAATACACCTCTCCTCCAAACCTAAATCTTCCAAATCTAACTCCCTCCTCAGAAATACCTCCCCATCCATTGCTATACCTATCTTACAGGCCAATACAGTACAATGCGCTCGGGCAGAGCGCACTGTTAACCTGCGATTGGACATGCATTTTGGACACACTAGCTTTACCCCTTATTCAGCCAAGCCACACATTTTACTTTCAGAAATTAGCGCCTACCCAAAGGTAGGCGCTAATTTCTGCCGGCACCGGGAAAGTGCACAGAAAAGCAGTAAAAACTGCTTTTCTGTGCACCCTCCGACTTAATATCATGGTGATATTAAGTCGGAGGTCCCGAAAGTAAAAGAAAAGTTAAAAACAAAAACAAAAAAAACCATGTGAAATTGACCCGCGGGTTCAAAACCGGACGCTCAATTTTGCCGGCGTCCGATTTCCGAACCCGTGGCTGTCAGCAGGCTCGAGAACCGATGCTGGCAAAATTGAGCATCGGCTGTCAAACTCACTGACAGCCGCTGCTCCCATCCAAAAAGAGGCGCTAGGAACGCGCTAGTGTCCCTAGCGCCTCTTTTTACTGCCGGCCCTAATTTAAATATTTTAGTTTACTGAATCACCTGCGAACTTTACTGTATCGGCCTGTTACTGTAAATATTTGACACTGTTTATACTGTAAATATTCAGTCATTCTATTCCACAGTCACTGTTTTAAATTTAATTCTAACTTGTTTAAATTTCAGTTCCCTGTAAAGCCTTTTTCACTACATTCATGTTCTGTGTAAACCGATGTGATGTTCCCAACGAATATCGTCTATAAAAATGTTAAAATAAATAAATGACAGCTTTATAGATCAATTGGTTCAGGAACCAACAAGAGAGGGAGATATTTTAGATCTAATGTTTAGTGGATCACAGGATTTGGTGAGAAAGGTAATGGTGGTGAGGCCACTTGGCAATAATGATCATAACATGATCAAATTTGAATGACTAAAAGGGTGACAATAAGAAAATCCACGACTCTAGCACTAAACTTTCAAAAGGGAAGCTTTGATAAAATGAGAAAAATAGTTAGAAAAAAACTGAAAGGTAAAGTTGCAAAGTTTATGAGTGTACAACAGGCGTGGAAATTGTTAAAAAAAATACCATCTTAGAAGTGCAATCGAGATGTATTCCATGCATTAAGAAAGGTGGAAAAAAGGCCAAACGATTTCCGGTATGGTTAAAAGGTGAGGTGAAAGAGGCTATTTTAGCTAAAAGATCTTCCTTCAAAAACTGGAAGAAGGATCCATCTGAAGAAAATAGGAAAAAGCATAAGCATTGGTAAATTAAATGTAAAACAGGCTAAAAGAGAATTTGAAAATAAGTTGGCCGTAAAGGGAAAATCTCATAATAAAAACATTTTTTTAAATGTATATTTTATTGAAAAAACATATAACACACCATTCATAGTCAAAGCCAATAGTTATCAACAAAGAACATCAAGAATTACCCTACATCTCCTACCTTCTAACATCCAGCAATTAAAAAATTCCCAGATCAGACCAGTTTTCCCTTCCCTAGTCCTTCCCATCCCCCCACCCTTCCCCTGTTAGGTCCGTCATTTCCTATAGGGTCCCCATATGGCCCCCAAATACCTTCATTTTATTCTTCCTGATAGCGGTAAGATGTTCCATCCTATATACCACTTCCAGCCTCTTATGCACTTGCTCCATTAATGGAGCTGCCGCTTTCCTCCAATTAGCCACCATAGCACACCTTGCAGCATTAAGAATTTGAGAAGTTAATTTGTTCATCTCATGAGAAGTTCTTTCTATGTCCATTTTAAAAAAGTACAATAAGGGATCCCAACCTACCCTCCCTCCTATCAATAACTTAATAAAACTTTGAAATTCCCCCCAATATTTATTTATTTATTTATTTGAGGTTTTTTTATATACCGAGGTTTAGCAATAAGCCTGCCTTCACCCCGGTTCACAATAGAACAAATTGTTACATAGAACGGTCAAAAAAGAACAAAGAAAGGTTACATATAACGGTAAAAGGAGAAAACAGAGGTTAATGTGACCTCGAACTAATGGCTAATAGTCAGTGATTGAACTTAAACATTTGAGCAGGGATGCGTCAATAGCAGAATAGAAACTTTGCTAGCTTTGCTAGCTCAAGTTGGAAACTTTGCTAGCTTTGCTAGCTCAAATTGGAGACTTTGCTAGCACAAGTTGGTAACTGGGAGAGAACATTGCTAGCTCAAATTGGAAACTTTGTTAGCACAAATTGGAAACTGGGAAAGAACATATGTTATTATGTACAAGATTATATGTCAGGGGGTGCGGGAGGAACTTTGCCAGGGGAAGGGGTAAGGAGGGATGGGGGAGAGGGAGAGGAGGGGAGCATAAAGGAGCAGAGGGGAGGAAAAGGGAAGGAGGGAGCGTAATGGATTCTTGGTGTGTCTCTCTTGTATGGGTGATGTTGAAGATGGTATTATGGGATTAGCCTATGCCGTCTCTGAATGTTTTTGTGAATAACCAGGTTTTCAGTTCTTTTTTGAAGGATTTGCTGTCGGTTATTGTGCTTATGTATTGTGGTAGGGAGTTCCAGATGTGAGGTCCTGCGATTGAGAAAGCTCTGTTTCTTGTGCACGTGAGCTTAGCCGAAGGCAGGTTTGGTATTTCCAGTAGTAGTTTGTTGGTGGATTTTGTGAGACGTTGAGGTTTGAGTAGGTTTATCATTCTGTGAAGTGAGTTGTTTTCCGTTTTGTGTATGCCGTTGTGTACTAGAGTAAGGGTTTTGAATTCGATTCTCTGATCGATTGGGAGCCAGTGAAGACTTTTTAGAACGGGGGTGATGTGATCTGATTTTTTCTTTCCTGTTAGGATTCTGGCAGCGGCATTCTGTAGAGCTTGGAGTGGTTTTAGTGAAGATTTGGGTATCCCTAGTAAGAGCGCGTTGCAGTAATCGAGGCTGTTGAAGATCAGCGATTGTAGAACAGTCCGAAATTCCTGATGGTGAAGGAGTGGTTTTAGATGTTTCAGGACTTGCAGTTTGCAGAATCCCTCTTTGGTTTTGGTTGCGATGGTCTTTTTAAAATTGAGGTCTTTATCAAACCATATTCCGAGGTTCTTTGTATTGTTTTTTATCTGGATGTTGATGTTGTCTATTGTAAGGGAGTGTGTAGTGATGGTTTGTTCTGGGATGTTTCTTCCTATGAGGATGTATTCAGTTTTATTCATGTTCAAGCATAGCTTTAATTTGTACAGCATGTTTCTGATTAGTATTAGATGTTTTGCTGCAGTGGAGAGGGCGTCTTCTATTGTGTTTGTAATTGGGATGATGAACTGGATGTCGTCGGCATACATATGTAGTATGTTAATCCGAGACTGGAGATGAGGTGGCATAAAGGTAGAAGATATATATTGAAGAGGGTTGCAGATAGAGCTGATCCTTGAGGTACACCGGTTTCAAGAGGAAGGGGGTTCGAAGAGTTGTTGTTCAGTGAGACCTTGAAGAATCTGTTTTGAAGGTAGGAGGAGAACCAGTTGAGGGTACAGCCTGTGAGGCCGATGTTGGCAAGACTTGATAGAAGGCTTTTGTGGTCGACGGTATCAAAAGCCGCTGAAAGGTCAAGAAGAATTAGGAGGTGATTTGTTTTGTTGTCGAGTCCTCTTAGTATATCATTCGAGAGGTTGACGAGTAGAGTTTCTGTGCTGCGGTTTTTTCTGAATCCATGTTGTGCATCATGTAGAATCTTGTTGTTTTCAAGGTGTTCGTTTAGTTGAGCCAGGGCATATGAGGCTATCACCTTGCATCCCAACTAAATATGTCCCCCTACTGCCCAGCTCCCCACATCCCCGCCAGCAATGTGCACATACCTTACTATATATCCTTTTTAACCCGTTCAGAGTAAGGTACCATCTATAGTACATTTTCAATCCATTTTCCATCAAATGAACAGAGAGGAATGATTTTACCACCAATTCACAGATATTTTCCCAATCGTCAACAACTAGATCAATATGTAAATCCTTCTCCCAATCTACTTCATGTCTTAATTTAGCCTTGGGCTCTTGCAACAGAATTCTATACACCTGGGATGTCATTCCCTTAAGACTATTTTGTTTAGAAGAAAGCACTTCCATCTCTGTTGCTCGTTTACCCAAAATCTCCTTATCAATGTTGTGATTTATATAATGCCTTATTTGAAAATAAGCAAATAAATCAGCATTAGGCAACTTAAACTTATCTCTCAAACCTGCAAAACTTGCCACAGAACCATCCACTATTAGTTTCCCCCAAATCCTAAGTGCCATCCTTTCCCACTTCTGAAACACCCCCTCTAGTAGCCCCAGCACAAAACCCCTATTATATCTGATAGGTGTAAATGGCGTTATTTTCCCCCACGATACCAGCTATGGAGCATATCTACCCCATATTTTTAACATATGCCTAACGTAAGGGTTATGAATCTCACCAGGAACCTTGTATTTGCTCTCCACCCCTGGATAAACCCAAATAGGACAATTATACAGAGCCAATTGTTCTATATCCACCCATTGTTTAACACTCCCCTTCTGCTGCCACTCTCCAAAAGCGCGGAGTTGGAAAGCCACAGAATATTTCTCCACCTGAGGTACTCACAAACTTCCCATCCCCTTTGGCCAGTAAAATATATGCAACTTACATTTGGCAGCCAATGCCTCTAAATAAAACTCAAACATTTTTTCTGGCTCTGATTAAGCATAAACGTCTGAATCTCAAATGGAAGAGCCTGAAATAAGTATGATAAATGAGCCAGTACATTAATTTTTGGCACTGCCACTCTACCTAACCAATGATATAGGCTCATTCGTCCACAGCTCCAAATCTTTATATATCCTTTTCACCAGTGGACCATAATTTAGGCTTAATAAATTATGTCTATCCACTGTGAGATTAATACCCAAATATCTAATAGAGAGGGCAGCCCATTTAAAAGGGAATTATTTCCGAAGACTCCCGGCCTCCTCCTTTGAGACCCTAATATTTAAGATGTCTGACTTTGTATGATTCACTTTAAAGCCTGAAACTTTACCATAGCGGCCAATTTCTTGCTTAAGAGTATCCAGTGAAACTATGGGGTTAGAAAGTATAAATAAAACATCATCTGCAAATAATGATATATGATATTCCTTAGCTTTCATCCTAATGACTTGAAGAACCTGAGACTCCCTTATTTTGGATGCAAAAGGTTCCATAGCTAAAGCGAAAAGCCGAAGAAATAATACAAAAGACTCCGAGTATCCTCTATTGACTTTCAATCTTGCAGTAGGACCATTATAAAGCTGTCTAATTGACTTACAATAATTATTCCCCAATCCCACCTTCTGTAATACTACCCACAGATATGTCCAGTGCACTTGATCAAAAGCTTTCTCAGTATTGGTCAAGAGCAGGACAGCTGGAATATCTTTTTGCATACCCCATATCAAATTTAACACCCTCCTTATATTATCAGCCATGTGCCTCCCAGGAATGAAACCTGATTGATCCTTGTGTACTAAACCTGGGATCACACTAGCCAACCTTGTAGCTAAAATTTTCATCAAAATTTTTTCATCAATGTTTAACAACAAGCTTGGTCCATATGATCCACAGTTTTTCTTATCCTTACCCTCCTTGGGTAATACCACGATACCCGCTTCCTTCATGGACGGATCAATCTCATCCCCCCCCCCCCCCCCCCAGTAGAGCACTGAACAATCTCCTTAAATAATCAACCAGAATTTTTCCGATTTTCTTATAAAAATTAGCTGTAAATCCATCCAGACTCAGGGCCTTATCTGCTTTGAGTGACTTAATAGCCTGTAAAATTTCTAAGGTAGTAATATCGTTATTCAGCCTTTGTTTCTGAGCCGGATCCAATGATGGAAGCATTACCCCCTCCAAATACCTCTTAATATCCCCCTCCCTGATATCCTCATCGGCCGTAAAAAAAGGTTCCTGATAAAACTGCTGAAATCTTTCCCTAATCTGTTCTGAGGTATGTACTAATTTCCCGCCCCATCTCTGATCTGCGTAACTTGGGATTGCGCAATTTTCTTTTTTTAATTTCCTCACTAACAATTTAGAAGCCTTATTATTAAATTCAAAATACTCTTGTTTAACCAACATAAGGGTATGCTAAATAGAATCAACAGTCCTTCAAATCCCTTCGTGCCGTATCCAATTGTTACCAGACTTTTTGTGAACTCGTTTTTTTGTGTTTTACTTCTAATTGCCTAATTTGCTGCAATAAAGCCATCTCTTTCCTATCCCTTTCCTTCTTCTCCAACAAAGCCCAGTATATCAATTTACCTTGAAGTACCGCTTTTAAACCATCCCAGATCATACTAGGGCTCACTTCCCCAACCTGATTAATTTCCAGATACTCCCACAATGCTTCCTCAATTTTCTGTGATTTTTCCATCACAAAGTGTCATTAAGTTTCCATAAAGAGTTCTTATCCTGAACTGAGAACCCCCATTTTTAACTACACTGGAGCATGATCAGACCAAGTGCGAGACTCGATCCCTGCACCCCTGACATCCCTCATCAGTGTATGCTTCCAACCTAATCACAATATCGAAACACTTCTACTGTCCCTTTTTGACATTTTTAAAAAGAAAATTAGGTCTTACCTCCGATAATTTTCGTTCCTGTAGTACCAAGGATCAGTCCAGACTCCTGGGGTTTGCCTCTGCACCAGCAGATGGAGACAGAGCAAGATTTGACAGGCTCTGCCATAAGTGCCAGGGTGCCACCCACAGCCTGTCAGTATAACGTGTCAAAGCATAATGCCCTGAAACTGAAAACTAACTATATACCGGAAGCTTAACCGGAGAACCCTGGGCTCACTATCCCCAATGAGAGACCTGCCCCAGAAACAAAAATACAAACATATAATAACTGAACAGCATGAAAGTCCCCCAAAAACACCTCATAAGGAAACCACAGCGGACTCTCTGAGACTGAGAAAACTATTGAGGGTGGGACTCTGGACTGATCCTTGGTACTACAGGAACGAAAATTATCAGAGGTAAGACCTAATTTTCTTTTCCCTGTACGTACCGGATCAGTCCAGACTCCTGGGATGTACCAGAGCTGAGACTACTTGGGATGGGATCCGGAGAGGCCCACTCTTAATATGCCTGTTCCGAAATTGCCTTCCCTTGAGCCCTGGACATCCAGTCGATAATGACGCGCAAAGATATGCAAGGATTTCCAAGTTGCAGCCCTGCAAATCTCCTGTAGAGAAATCTGCATACACTCTGCCCAGGAAGCTGCCTGGGAACGCGTCGAATGAGCCTTGAGAACCTGTGGGAGAGACCTACCACTGAGTAGATATGAGGAGCCTATGGCCTCCTTCAACCAACAAGAAATGGTGGTCTTCTTGCCCCTTTTTGGACCCTGACAGAGTACAAAAAGGTGATCCGATAAACGAAAGTCATTAGTCACTTCCAAATATTGTAGCAATGTTCTACGCACATCCAACTTTTTCAGATCCCTCGAAACTGGATCCACCCCGTCGATACCCACAAAGGTGGGGAGATCCACCGACTGATTTAAATGAAACGAAGAAACCACTTTCGGGAGAAACGAGGGAACTGTGCGCAGTGTAACTCCAGAGTCAGAGATCCGCAGGAAAGGCTCTCTACAGGACAAGGCCTGAAGTTCTGACACTCTTCTAGCTGACGCAATCGCCACCAAAAATACTGTCTTCAAAGTAAGGTCCTTAAGGGTCGCCCTCTTTAAAGGCTCAAAAGGAGGCGCACACAGGGCCCTGAGAACCACATTCAAGTTCCAGGAGGGACAAGGAACCTTCAAGGGCGGACGAAACCGATACACCCCCTTCAAAAACCAGGCAACATCAGGATGCGCCGCCAGGGGTCTCCCTTCGAGATACCCCCGAAAACAACCAAGAGCTGCTACCTGTACCCTCAAAGAACAACAGGATAGCCCTTTAGCCAAGCCATCTTGCAGAAAAGCCAAAATGGCAGAAACGGACACCCGAGTGGAGGGGATCGAACGCTCAACACACCAGGATTCGAAAACCTTCCACACTCGCACATAAACGCTAAGGAAGTTGACCTCTTACGCGATCTCAGGAAAGTAGAAACCACCGCATCCGAATAGCCTTTGTTCATTAGCCGACGCCTCTCAAAAGCCATGCCGCTAGACAAAAGCGATCTACCTGATCGAAATACACGGGTCCTGATGGAGGAGATCCGGGAGGTACGGCAAACACAGCGGTCCCTCCACTGCTAGATTGACGAGATCTGCAAACCAGGGCCGTCGTGGCCATTTGGGAGCCACCAGAATGACCTCGAAGGGATGGGCTTCTATGCGCCGATCAGACCACCGTCCATTCCGGCGTCATGAGGGGAACTCCCCGAAGAAGGTTGGCCGAACACAGCCACCATCCTAGGCTGAGACGAGCCGGCTTCGTCAATAGTAACGGAAGGTAAAATTGTTCGGACACTGGACTCCATCGGGAAAGCAACATGGACTGTAAGGGCCGCATGTGCGCAAACAACCAGGGAAACAGGTCCAACGTTGACGCCATGGAGCCTATCATCTGTAGATAATCCCAAACCATCGGCGGTTGCTTCAGTAGTAAGGACCGGACCTGCCCCTGTAATTTGTGACGAGAGGAAGACTGCCCCTCGGTGAGTCTCGAACAACGCTCCCAAAAACTCCAGCGACTGAAAGGGAGTGAGGTGACTCTTGGTGGTGTTGACTACCCAGCCTAGGGAGCGCAACAGCTGAAGTACTTGACTGATCGCCGACTGACAGAGGGACTCTGATTTTGCACGAATCAACCAATCGTCCAAGTATGGGTATACCAGCAATCCTTCCCGCCGAAGCTGCGCTGCCACGACCACCATGATCTTGGTGAAGGTTCTGGGAGCTGTCGCCAGACCAAATGGCAACGCTTGAAACTGGTAGTGCTTCCCCAAGACGTAGAACCGGAGATGCCTCTGATGATCCTTCCTGATCCCGATGTGCAGATATGCCTCCGTGAGATCCAGGGACGCCAGGAATTCTCCCGGACGCACTGAAGCGATGACAGAGCGCAACGTCTCCATGCAAAAACGTGGAATCCGCAGGCATCTGTTGACGCACTTGAGATCTAGGATGGTGCGGAAGGCCCCTTCCTTCTTTGGCACGACGAAGTAGATGGAGTAATGTCCTCTTCGTTGTTCCAGATGTGGTACTGGCACAATTGCTCCCAGCTCCAGCAGCCGCTCCAAGGTCTGTTGGACCGCTTGACGCTTGTCTGCATGTCCGCAAGGCAACGGGAAATATCGCAGGCGGGGCTGGCGTGCAAAATCCAAAGCGTAGCCGTGTCTTATTACCGAGAGTACCCATTGATCCGACGTGATCCTGGTCCATTCCTTGTAGAAAAAAGACAACCTGCCCCCTACCCTGGGTACCTAGGAATGGTCCGGCCGGACATCATTGTGTGAACTTAACACCGGAAGAGGAACCAGGCCTGCCAAAACGTCTGCCCCGAAAGGACTGAGTCTGCTGCCAGCACCCCCCCCCCCCCCGACCGAAAGGAGGAGGAAGAGGAAGGAGTACCTGGGCGAGAGGCACGGGCTCTGCGATTTCCCCGGAACCATGACCTAGAAGAGAAGCTGGACCTGGGACGTGCTTTGTCCTCTGGAAGCTGATAACCTTTATTCTCGCCCAGGAGCTGAATCATGTCATCCAACTCCTTCCCGAACAACAGCTTACCCTTAAATGGTAATGAGCCCAGTCTGAACTTAGATGCTCCGTCCGCAGACCAGTTCCGCAACCACAGCAGCCGCCTCGCCGAAACGGCCGAAACCATGGAGCGTGCAGAGGTTCACAGAAGGTCATACAGGGCATCTGCACTATAAGCCACTACCACCTCCAGACGGCCAGCCTGTCGGGCTTCCTCTTCCGAAAGGCCTTCGTTGGCAAGGAGCTGTTGAACCCAGCGCAGCCCGGCCCTGAGCGCGAAATTACTACAAATTGCCGCCTGGGCCCCAAGGGCAGAGACCTCGAAGATCTTCTTCAATTGGATCTCCAACTTCCAATCCTGGAGATCCTTCAGCGCCGTGGTCCCTGTGACCGGAATGGTAGTCTGCTTCGTGACTGCGGAAACAGCTGCGTCCACTTTGGGGACCCGCAGAATTTCCAATGCGTCCTCCAGCAATGGGTAAAGCTTATCCATAGCCTTCGTGACTTTCGGCTACAGACTTGCTGTTTCAGGAATGGGACACCATGATGTGATATGATATATTATGTTCTCTAGTTTGGTTGTCCATTCCCGAGGCTATGGTGTCCCATTCCCAAAACAGCAAGTCCATAGCCGAAAGTCACAAAGGCTATGGATAAGCTTTACCCATTGCTGGAGGACGCATTGGAAGTTCCCGAAGCTATGGTGTCCCATTCCCGAAACAGCAAGTCTGTAGCCGACAAATGGAAGGGAAAAGTCGTAGGAGGACCGCTCAGGCCTAACAACACCGGATCCATGGAACCAAGCGGAGACTCTTCTGGAGGAGTGGCGATCCCTAACTCCTCCAGGATTGCGGGAATGAGGGGTCCCAGTTCATCCCTACGGAAGAGATGGATCACTCTGGGATCGTCGCCCTCCAAGGCCTGACTCTGCCACTGCGTTCCTGGCGACGGGGTCCCGTCTCCCTCTACCCCCCTCGGGGGTGGGGACGGACCCTCCAAATCCTCCTGGTCCGATGCCTCCTCCCAGGAATCCAAATCCTCCTGTAGTGGGAGGGCCCTCAGGGGTCTCTTTGAACGCGGGGGTCCTGGCGGGACCCCCTGCCGGGAGCTGCCGGGAGTTCTTCCAGAACTCAAAATGAAATTTCAGACCAATTACAAGTAATTTGTAACCTATCATTCAAATCATCTTTTGTACCTGAAGACTGGAGGGTGGCCAAAGTAACCCCAGAGGTGATCAGGGAAACTACCGATCGGTGAGCCTGACTTCAATGTTGGGAAAAATTGTGGAAATTATTACAAAGAATAAAGTCACAGAAAATATAGATAGACATGATTTAATGGAATGCAGCCAACATGGATTTACCCAAGGAAAGTCTTGCCTCTCAAATCTGCTACATTTTTTTTTAAATGACAACCAAACTAGAGAACATAATATATCATATCACATCACAAAATCAACTCATGCAAACAATATTTATTGAAACCAATCTTTAAGATACCTATCTAGACAATAAATACTAACTAGCACATCCACTCAATCACAACCATACCATTCATACAATAAAAATACACAATGTATTTTCCATAGATCACCACACAGCGGCAATGAGCAGGTAATATTTTTGCGATTAAGAAACGTAGAAATTTGTGGGACAATTTGAACCAACGTGTAGTGAAAGTTGATTTTGTGATGTGATATGATATATTATGTTCTCTAATTTGGTTGTCATTTAGCAGATATAGAGAACTTGTATAGCTATTAGCCCTCAGTGAGTATTACATTTTTTAAGGCATAAATAAACAACTGGATAAAGGTAAGTCAGGTGATACAGTATCTGCATTCCAGAAAGCATCTGACAAAATCCCTCATGAGAGACTTCTGAGAAAATTAAAAAGCCATGGGATAGGCTGTAATATACTACTGCATACTGGGAACTGGTTAAAAGAAATAGGTCTAAATGTTCAATTTTCTCAATGGAGAAAAGTGAACAGCTGAGTGCCCCAAGGATCTGTTCTGGGGCCACTGCTTTTTTACATATTTATAAATTACCTGGAAATGGTAACGAGTGAGCTCATCAGTTTATCAAAGTTGTTAAATCACAAGAGGACCTTGCAAGACTGGGAGGCTAGGCATGCAAATGGTAGATGAAAATTAATGTGGACACGTGCAAAGTCATGCACTTAAGGTAGAGCAACCTAAATTATAGCTACACAATGCAAAATTCCACATTAGGGGGTCTATATTCAGCCACTGAGCGGCTAGATAAGATAGTCAAAAAAACCTATCTGGCTAACTTAATTGGGATATTCAGCAGCGCTACTGATTGTACCCAGCTATCTTAAAAGTTAGTCGGATATATATATCTAGCTAACTTTAGACCTGCCAGAGTTAGCCGCTTAGGTTCACTGGCTAATTCAGAATATTGGAGTTAGGCAGCTAACCTAACCAGCTATCTCTGCTCCTCCCCAGAACACCTACAACCCACCCCAGGAATGCCCCTAACCTATCCAGCTAAACTGTAGCTGGACAAAGATTTATCCAAGTAGATTTTAGCCAGATAAGTCGCCGAATATTGTGGCTAAGCCATTTAGAATGATAACTTTATATCTACCCCTAGGAGTCTCTATTCAGGAAAAGGATCTAGGTGTCATTGTGGATATGTTGAAATCTTCTGCTCAGTATGCCACGGCAGTCAAGAAAGCAAAGAGAATGCTAGGAATTATTAGGAAAGGAATTGAGAATAATACAGAGGATATCATAATGTCTCTCTGTATTGTTCCATGGTGTGACCGCATCTCAAAAAAGATAAAGAAGAATTAAAAAGGTACAGAGAACGGTGACCAAAATGACACAAGGGGTTGGAACAATTCCCCTACAAGAAAAGGCTAAAGAGGTTAAGGCTCTTCAGCTTGGAGAAGAGATGACTGAAGAGAGACATGATAAAATAATCAGTGGAATGGAATGGGTGAACACAAATCAGTTTTTTACTTTTTTTCAAAAAGTACAATGAATTTACTAGGTAAACCATTTAAAACAACAGGAGAAAAAAATTTTTACTCAATGCATAATTAAGCTCTGGAATTCATTGCCAGAGGACATGATGAAAGCTGTTAATGTAGCTGGGTTTAAAAAACGTTTGAATAGGTTCTGGGAGGAAAAGACCATAAATTATTATTAAAGTGGACTTTGAGAAATCTGTTTATGCCTAGTATAAGTTTCATAGAATCCATTTACCTTTTGGGATCCTGTCAGATACTTGTGACCAGGATTGGCCACTGTTGGAAACAGGATTCTGGGCTTAATGGTCCTTTGGTTTATCCCAGTATGGCACTTCTAATCTATGTTCTTATTCAAAAGTATCAGAAATATCAAAATCACTTATCGACAGACGCACCTGATGGTACATTTGCCCCAAGCTGTTTGCCTTCTGGCTAGCTTAAGGACGAGCAGAGGTGGGGACAAGATGGCGGCATAGAGGGAGCATCAAGTGTTTACTGCTATAGAAGTATTTTTCTTTTTGATTACATTGCTGCCATGCCGGCTAAAAGGAAGGGGAAGGTTAGGATTTTTTCCTCTGAATCCCTACCTATCCTAACGCAGCTTGACATCCAATGCTTCATGACCCAGCCGGAATTGGGAGGGAGCTGGTGGAAGCGACTGAGCAGGAGGGAGCATTGCTCTGCGCTGAAGTCTGGAAGCCCCCCTTCTGCCAGAGTGGAGATTAACTTCGGCAATGGAGGTTTGGCTGGCCCTCCGGGGGAGCCTCTGAGGAGGGAGGAAGACGAAGTTCCCACGAATGGAAGCCAAGGATCAATCTCACTCAGCACACAGGGTGAGTCTTCGCAATTACCATCAAAGCCTGAGGCGGTGACCCTAGAGGCAATATGGGATTTAGTGGCAGGATTCGGGACTTCTCTGAATAGACTAGAGCAGGAGTGGGCAATTCCAGTCCTCGAGGGCCACAAACCTGTCGAGGTTTTAGGATATCCTAATGAATATGCATGACATAGATTTGCATACAACTGAGGCAGAGTGCATGCAAATCTCTCTCATGCATATTCATTAGGGATATCCTGAAAACCAGACTGGTTTGTGGCCCTCGAGGACCGGAACTGCCCACCCCTGGACTAGAGAGTAAGATGGACTCTTTAGCGTATAATTTTCAACAGAAAATTCTGGGTATCCAAGAACAGACAAGTGTTATTACTAATAGGGTTATGGAGGCTGAAAATAAAATTCAGTCTGTCCAAGCCCTTAATACTACTATTATCAAAGATCAAATGGCCTGCTCTAGACGTCTGGAAGCATTAGAGAATAACATTAGACATTTAAATTTGAGGATTTTGAATTTTCCTAAAATGGCTGGAGAAATACCTTATACTACTTTGAAGAGATTCCTGATAGAAGCACTCAGATTTCCTGAGGATAACATGCCTTCAATAAATTCATGTCGGTTTCTGTTACCTGTAAACCGGAGTGATATGTATATTATACAGGAACTTCCGGTATATAAAAACCAAAAATAAATAAATAAATAAATAAGAGGGCTTCTTCTACAGGAACTCTTGCAGCCATTTCCATACCCGCACATTTGACCAGCTTTTTAGAAAATTCGAATATGGACATATTGGATAGAAGTACTTTGCTTGTATCCTTTATTACAGTTCAAGATGTGAATAAGCAAATGTTGCTTACCTGATGTAACAGGTGTTCTCACAGGACAGCAGGATGTTAGTCCTCACAAATGGGTGACATCGAGGATGGAGCCCAACCACGGAAAACTTCTGTCAAAGTTTCTAGAACTTTGACTGGCCCCTACTGGGCATGCCCAGCACGGCACCAACCCTGTAGCCAGCAGGGGTCCCCCTTCAGTCTTGTTTCAAAGCTACAGGCAGTGCCTAAAAATAAAATAAGAAAAACGAACCCAACACCGCGGGACGGCGGGCAGGTTTCGTGAGGACTAACATCCTGCTGTCCTGTGAGAACACCTGTTACATCAGGTAAGCAACATTTGCTTTCTCACAGGACAAGCAGGATGGTTGTCCTCACAAATGGGTGAGTACCGAGCTGAGGATGTCCGGACATGCACCAAAAGTACCCAACGGCGTGCAACAGGCACAACAACTGAGGTGAAATTTGGTAGAGGACATCCGCACCCCACCGGGTAGGCGGAAGGGTGTTGGTACATCATGCTGGAAAAAGGTTACGCAAGACAGATTGGCCGAAGATGGAATCCTGTCTTCCAGCTTTGTCCAAATAGTAGTGGGCTGCAAATGTATGGAGAGAACTCCAGGTAGCAGCCCTGCAGATGTCAGGAAGCGGCACCGATCGAAGGTGTGCTACTGAAGTCACCATGGCCCTCACAGAGTGTGCTTCAACACGGTCTTGAAAAGGAATGCCAGCTTGCTGATAGCAGAAAGAGATGCAGTCCGCCAACCAGGAGGAAAGAGCCTGCTTACCCACAGGTTGCCTAACTTGTTAGGATGGAAAGAGACGAATTATTGAGTGCTTTTCCTATGGGCAACTGTGCGGTCTAGATAGAAAGCTAGAGCACGTTTACAGTCGAGGGTATGCAGAGTCTGTTCCCCGGAGTTGGAGTGGGGCCTGGGAAAGAAAATAGGTAGTATGATGGATTGATTAATATGAAACTCCGAAACTACCTTAGGTAAGAATTTAGGGTGAGTGCGGAGTACCGCCCGGTCCTGCAGGAGTTTAGTGTAAGGCGGATAGGTAATTAGGGCCTGTAACTCACTAACCCTGCGAGCTGAAGTGATAGCTAGAAGAAATATCACTTTCCATGTGAGATATTTAAGGTCACAGGAGTGAAGAGGTTCGAAGGGTGGTTTCATAAGGCGACCAAGAACCAGGTTAAGGTCCCAAGATGGGGCCGGAGGACGTAAAGGTGGCTTCAAATGAAGCAAGCCCTTAAGAAAGCGTGTTACAAGGGGTTGTACTGAAATAGGGACACCCCCGATACCTTTATGGAAGGCGGCTACCGCACTGACATGCATCCTAATGGAAGAAGTCTTTAGATCTGATTCCGACAGATGCCAAAGATAGTCCAAAAATTTAGGAATTGGACAGGAAAGGGGATCAAGGGACTGCGAAGTGCACCATGATGTATACCTTTTCCACTTGTAGGAGTAAGACTTTCTTGTGGAAGGCTTTCGTGAAGCGATGAGGACACGAGAAACTGAATCCGATAGGTTACGTGGTTGAAGGACTAACCTTTCAACATCCATGCCATCAGGGACAATGCTTGGAGATTGGGATGGAGGAGGCATCCGTCGTTTTGAGTGATCAGATGCGGGTCCGTTCCCAGGGGAATGTGTCTGCGGATGGAGAGATCCTGGAGTATGGGAAACCACACTTGGCATGGCCAGTGCGGTGCTATCAGGATCATAGTTCCCTTGTCCTGACGTAGCTTCACAAGAGTCTTCGATAGAAGAGGAAGTAGAGGGAATGCATAAAGCAGTCCGTTTGACCATGGGAGGGAGAATGCATCCCTGGGCCGAGAGTGCTGTGTCCAAATGAGAGAGCAGTAATTGGCCACTTTGTGGTTCTGAGGGGACGCAAAGAGGTCTATGTGGGGATTACCCCATTTGTGGAAAAGAGAGGTCGCTACCAAGGGATTGAGTGACCACTCGTGCGGTTGGAAGACACGGCTCAGCCGATCTGCCAACACATTGTCTACTCCCGGCAAGTAGGTGGCCCTGAGGTACATGGAACGGGAGAGGGCTTCTGCCCAAATCTGCGCAGTTTCCTGACAGAGAAGGAAGGAGCCTGTGCCTCCCTGCTTGTTGATGTACCACATGGCCACCTGGTTGTCCGTCTGAATCAAGATTATGTAATTTGATAGGCAATCTTGAAAGGCCCTGAGCGTATCGGATCGCTCGAAGCTCCAGGAAATTTATCTGGTGTTTGGCTTCCTCTAGAGACCAGAATCCTTGAGTTTGTAGACCGTTGACATGGGCTCCCCAGCCGAGGTTGGAAGCGTCGGTGGTGAGAATTATTTGAGGATCTGGTGGGTGAAAGGGCAAGCCCTGTAGGAGGTTGGATTGATTTTTCCACCAGGCAAGAGACAGACGGAGCGCATCGGTGATGCGAACAATGGTCGACAGAGGCTGAATTGCTTGGATCCATTGTGATTTTAGAGTCCATTGCATGACTCTCATGGCCAAACGGGCCATTGGAGTCACATAAACTGAGGAGGCCATGTGTCCCAGCAGAATGAGAAATTGGCGAGCTGTTGCTGCGGGTTGAGACTGCAACTGGCAAGCTAGGGACACCAGGGTTTGGACTCGTTGAAGAGGAAGGAAGCCCTTTGCCTGTAAGGTGTCCAAGCCTGCTCCAATGAAGGATAAGGTTTGAGACGGGAGTAAGGAGGATTTCTCGTAGTTGACAAGAAATCCTAGAGAGATTAGAGTTTGGATTGTCAGGGTCAGGGAAGACCGGGCGGATTGCTGGGTTGTGGCCCTGATCAACCAGTCATCCAAGTAGGGGTAGACATGGACGCCTGCCTTCCTGAGAAACGCTGCAACCACTACGAGACATTTGGTGAAAACTCGTGGTGCTGATGCTAGGCCAAAAGGGGGCACTCGGTATTGATAGTGGTTTTGGCCTACTAGAAATCGGAGGTATTTGCGATGATCCTGAGTTATCGCAATGTGGGTATAGGCATCTTTTAGGTCTAGAGAGCAGAGCCAGTCCTCTTTTTGCAGCAGAGGGAGAAGGGAGCCCAAGGTTACCATCTTGAACTTCTCTCTGTGAAGGTACTTGTTGAGGGCCCGTAGGTCCAGGATTGGTCGAAGTCCTCCTGACTTTTTTGGGATCAGAAAGTACCTGGAATAGAACCCTAGTCCTTGTTGTAAGAGAGGAACGGGTTCTATAGCGTTTGACTGGAGGAGAAGGGAAACTTCCTGCTCTAGAAGAACAGAGTGGTCGGTAAGTCTCCACGCTTGCAGAGGTGGAGAGTCTGAAGGAAGAGTTAGGAAGTTTAGATGGTAACCTTGTGCAATTATCGCTAGCACCCATTGATCTGTGGTGATGCGATGCCATTTTTCTGCAAAGTGGCTTAGTCGACCTCCTACTGGTATGTTTGGTAGAGGGACCAGGCATCTGCTCTCCAATTGAAAGTCAAAAGCCCGACGCAGGGCCTGGTTGTGGAGCTGTTGTGGGCTTTTGCTTTCTAGGTTGACGAGGCGGAGGCTTTTGATATGGCCTCGTTGATCTAGACTTGGTGTGTGGGGGATAATACTTCCGCAGACGGAAGAATGACCTTTTGAGCTCCCTCTTAAAAAGTTGTTTAAAAGGGAGGTCAGAAGGAATGGATGAAAGCTGCTTAAGGGTCTCGTGATGATCCTTTAATTCAGCAACTATTTGGTGAATTTGTTCACCAAACAAATTATCCCCTAAACAGGGCAGGTCAGAGAGTCTGTCCTGCACTTCCGGGCGAAGGTCAGAAGACTTAAGCCAAGCCCAGCGTCTTGCTGAGATGGCTGTAGCAGATAGTCTAGTGGAAGCATCGAAGATGTCATAAGATGTTCTTATCTCATGCTTTCCAGCTTCAAATCCTTTAAGTTCGAGGGTTTGAAGGTATTGTTGGAATTGTTCTGGTAAGGTATCTGAAAATTCTTGTATCTGCTTATAAATGACCCTGTTGTATTGGGTCATATATAGCTGATAAGAAGCTATCCTGGAAATGAGCATGGCTCCTTGGTATACTTTTCTGCCTATACTATCTAAGAACTTACTCTCCTTGGTAGGAGGTATGGCTGAGTATGGCTTCATTCTTTTAGCTTTCTTTTGAGCGGATTCTATCACCACTGAGTGGTGGTCTAGCTGTGGTTTTTGAAACCCAGGTGCTGACTGTACCAAGTAAGTAGAGTCAGCCTTTTTATTTACTGGAGCAACAGATCCAGGAGTTTCCCAATTCTTTTTAAGAAGGTCTAGAAAAACCTGATGAATTGGTATGGAAGTGATGACTTTTGGGGCATCCAAAAATTGGAGTAATTCCATCATTTGGTGCCTGTCATCTTGCTCCGATTGAAGCTGAAAAGGGACCAACTCCGACATGTCCTTCACAAAATTTGTGAAAGAGAGGTCCTCAGGGAGAGAACGCTTTCTGCTTTCAGCAGGAGAGGGTGGTGAAGGTAAATCATCGGTGTCTGTGTAAGTATCATCTCCCCAGGTGTCATAAGGGTCAGTATGTTGACCTGGAGGACCACGAGGGGGTTGGATACCTGAAGGTCCCAGCTGAGGCTCCGAAAATCCTGAAGGAATCACCGGAGGCATCGAGAATACCTTTGGAGGCATCGGTGCGGGCATCGATGGAGCCGATGTGCGTATCGCCCCGGAGGAATGTATCGGTGGCGATGGACGACACGGCATCGATGGGTCTACTCCCGAAGGAGGAATTCGATATGGTGTTTCCGTACCCAATGAATTTGGCATCGGGGAGCGCACCAGTGCTGTCGGTGACCCAGGTATTACCGGTGGAAGGGCGGTCATTAGCGCTTCCATCCGGGCGAGCAGCAGTGCCAGCGCTGCTGGAATCGGGTCGGTGACTGGTTCCACTCTCGGTGGCGGAGTCGGAGCCGAAGGAGTCTGGAACCGTTGCATCGCTTTATCGATGGCCTCCTGGACCAGCCGGTCCAGTTCTTCCCGGAGACCTGGGGTAACAATACCCGGCTCCGCGGAAGAGGGAGGCTGAGGCTGAGCTGGAGGGACCACCGTCACCGGTGGAATCGCGGCTCCCAAACCCCGATGGGGATAGGGTTGCCTCAGTGTCTCAGAAACAGAGGTGGACGGTGCCACTTCTGATCGAGATTTCTTCGGTGGTGGCTCGGACGGTACCGAGGTCGATGACTTTGATTCATCGATGGTCCGAGACTTGCGATGTCGATGACGATGCTTTTCCCTCCGATCACCACGATCCTCGGGGGAAGGGACGCGAGTCGATGGCCGTGAAGACGCCGATGGCAGCCGGTCACCGGGAGGTTGCCGCCGATGGAAGGACTTCGACGGTGCCGGTTCCGAAGACGTCGATGCGATGGACGGCGTCGGAGTGTGAGCATGGAACAGGAGTCCCATCTTCTCCATTCTGGCTTTGCGACCTTTTGGTGTCATAAGGGCACATTTGGTGCAAGTCAGGACATCATGCTCACTCCCTAAACATAATACACAGACTCTGTGTGGGTCTGTGATAGACATGGTGCGCGTACAGTCTGGGCACCGACGGAACCCCGACGCCATGGCCATTAGTCAAAAAATTTAGCCGCGGGACGGTCGACGGCCAGCAGGCCGCGAAGGCCAAACTCGACGGAAGTCGGCGAAAACCGGCCAAAAAACTTACCGAAACACCGCGGACTAAATTAGATAGAAGAGGGACCTCTGTGGGGCGATTTTTACTTCAAAGAAGTTCAAGAAGAATTTCCTGTCAGGAATGTGGTAAGAGCTCCTTAACCGCATGGCTACTGCTGCGCGGAAAAAAGAAGACTGAAGGGGGACCCCTGCTGGCTGCAGGGTTGGTGCCGTGCTGGGCATGCCCAGTAGGGGCCAGTCAAAGTTCTAGAAACTTTGACAGAAGTTTTCCGTGGTTGGGCTCCATCCTCGATGTCACCCATTTGTGAGGACAACCATCCTGCTTGTCCTGTGAGAAATGTTATAAGATCCTTTTTCAGGAAACTTCCGAAAAAGGTCAGTCAGTAAAAATGTATCCTGATTTGGCCAAGGTGACACAGATCAGGAGGAAAGAATTTCTGTCTTTCAGACAAAATGTAATTTCTTTAGGTTTTTCGTTCACATTACGATATCCAGGCAAATGTATTTTGAAGAGGGGTGATGAGTCCTTCATATTTTTTCAAATTGATCAAATATGTCAATTTGTAGAAGCTCGTAAACCGACCACATCTTCCCCAATAGCCTAAATGGGGAAAGGTCTTATATCACAAAATGTGTTGCGATTCCTCCTGTTGCTGTGCCACAGGAGGCATCTTACCTTTTCCTCTGGAGGCCGCTCCGAAGCCAGGGCCTCGCCTGCGTACTATCCAGGATTTGCTCCAGGGCCTGGAAGGCCTTGATGTTCTTGGGGCCTGCCTGTGGCTTGCTTGGCTCTGCTTGGACTTCCTGGTTTGGGCCACGCCCTCTCCCTAGGGGCCGGCCTGCAGCACTCCTCCTCAGTTATAGGGCCAGTGAGTTGCCTGCATACAGCAGTATAAAAGGACCTTCACTTCTGATCCTGTTTGCCTTACAATGGGCTTACCTACCAGATCCCTGTTGCTTCGTGCCCAGAGTGAGCTGCCTTGGAACTCGCTCGGTTCCTGCTTGCCTGCTACAGTACCTGCTTGGTTCCTGCTTGCCAGCTACAGTTCCTGCCTGGTTCCAGTACCCGAGTCTTGCTACAGTTCCCGCCTGGTTCCAGTACCCGAGTCTTGCCACAGTTCCCGCCTGGTTCCAGTACCCGAGTCTTGCTACAGTTCCCGCCTGGTTCCAGTACCCGAGTCTTGCTGCAGTTCCTGCCTGGTTCCAGTACCCGAGTCTTGCTACAGTTCCTGCTGGTTCCAGTACCCGAGTCCTGCTACAGTTCCTGTCTACTGTTCTAGTCTGGTTCCAGTTCCCAGTCCTGCTCATCAGCCTGCCTGCTTCAGTCTCAAGATCATCATCCCGCCTAAGTCCCAGCGGCCGGGCTCCTACGGGCTCCTCCCGGGGGAGTACCAGCTTCCAGGGTGAAGAGCACCTCTACGTCCAGCCTGACCATCTGCCTCCCGGCCTGCGGTGTACTAGAGACTTTGAATATCTTTCCCAGTCTCCTGCAGGTCGGCCCAAGGGTCCACTAAACTGAGATTCCATAAAAAATGTGCCGGTATAATCTATGTTATTGCCCTAATATTGGGGGATTTCCTGATTTTCTCCTCTATACATTTCTTTATTCTCCCCTCTGTTCTCTTATTCTTTTTTATGAAACACAAATTGGATAAAACTTAAATGTTAATTTTTATAAATGGAAAATGCAAAATGTATTGATATATATGATTTATCTAATTGTGATAACTATATTTTCTAATTTGTAAATTGAAAACGATAAAGAATTAAAAAAAAAATCACTTATTGCATCCTCCACAAGAGTGGTAGCTTGCCAAGTTTACTAAAGCAAACACTGCATATAATCATTTTCCCTATGAAAAAACAATACCAGGAGGTCAGTAATCAAAGGGGTTTGGTTCAGATAACTTCTGAGTTATCCGGATAAACCTTGAGGTTTAACTTTCCTGCCATCTAACCAGCTAAATTTTACAAATCATTACCTGAATAAAACTGAGCTGGATAACTCGGGAGCATTCTGGGGTGGGGGCGATATTATCTGCAGAATTTACCAGGATAACTCCGATATTCAGAGTTGTCCAGGCAACTCTTGACATGCTGTACGGCTGTCCTAAAGCTATCCGCATAAATTTACTCGAATAACTTTGCTTTCGTTTTGGTATATTCGGTGGGTTGGTGGTGCTGATGAATATACGGTATTAAGTTACCTACGTATTTTAAATGGGCAGCCCACAGCCAAATATGGACCTCTAGATCCCTAAACGTACAGTGAATACATTTAAATCCATCCCGACTTGTACACGTTTTTAATACAAAAGCACAGCAGCCTCTTGATGCACTGTAACTGGATTTATAGAGGTTGGAGTGGGAGGTGCTTTAAAAAATTTCACACATCAACATCTCCTAAGGCAGCGATTCTCAACCGGTGTGCCTCGACACACCAGTGTGTCACCAAGCACCGGCAGGTGTGTCGCGGCTCCCGGTGTCCCACTGCCCTGGTTGTGCTTCCCTCTTCCCTGCCCCCGCGGGCCAATGGCAAGCCTCCTCCCTTCTACCTGCCAGTGGGAGTAGGAAGAAGGGAGGAAGCTTCTGTTTGGCCGGTGAGGCAGGAAGAAGGGACATAGCATAGGCCGGGTATGTGGGGGTTGGGAGGAGCGGCAGTGTCGAAGCGAGGCCGCCACGGGAGCTCATCCCCATGGCGGTGAAGAAGCCCAACCCGATGACGCTAGGCCACCACGGGATCCCATCCCTGTGGTGACGAAGAGGAAGCCTGACCCTGGCCAATCAAGGCTGCTACGGGAGCCCATCCCTGTGGCAGCGAAAAAGAAGTCCCGCTGGAGTAAAGCCGCAGCAGAACTGGAGCCCATCCCTGCAGCCAAGGAAGAAGAGGTTTGGTGGTGAGGCCCGGTGCATGCATGTGAGAACGGGTGCCTGGGTGAGGGCCGGAGTGTGTGGGTGTAAACGGGTGCGAGAGCATTTGTGTGTGATTTTGAGCTTGTATTTAAGAGAGAGCATGTGTGTGATTGAGAGAGAGAGACTGGTCAGGGAGTGATGTGTTTCTGTATGAGAGAGACTGGTCAGGAAGATGACTGGTGTGTGCGTGAGAGACCAAGACTGGTCATGGGGTCTAATTTGGGGTATGTACGTGTGAGTGAGTGAATGGTTGTGGGCCCTAAGAAGAGAATCGCAAGGACAGAGGTTAAGCAGCCGCTGCTGCTTCTGCTGTGTGCTTTTGGCCTGAGGAATAGGAGAGTTGCTGGAGATGGTAAGTAAAGGTGTCTTTTTAAGTTTATTTTTCTTGATTGACTGCCATTTTAATTATTGGGTATTATGTAATCTGTCTGTTTTGAAATATTTAATTGGTATTTATACAATTTTTAAATAATTTTTATGAGTTTTTAATTGTTGGATGTTATTCTGTTCATCAGCTGTTTTGAAACATTTATTAGTATAGCTTTACAATTACTTCTGCATGGGGGTTCTATAGCAGCTTGGCTTACTCTGTTTTCCTAATAGGAAGTATATTGGTGTTTAGGGTCTGGTTTAATATTTGTAGTGTTACGTTTTCGTAGGTAGGGTTGTTACTGTTGGAGTGCATGCCATAATACAGGTGTAACTTTGTGCGGGTTAGTTTGTGTGCATTACTGCAGATCCTGGGACTATGTTAGGTGCTATATTTGTTTCCATTTCTCCAGGTTTGCACTGCATGCAGAGTGGCTTTTTTGGTTTTCCATTCCAGTTTCTGTCTCCATATTTATAATTTGTGGTCTTTCTGTCCTTGGTGAAGGTCGGCTTTATGTGTGTGACTGAGGTGAGGTATTTTACTAGCATGTAGGCATTTGTATCAAGCTTATTTGTTGTGTTTTCTCAATAGGATATGCATTAGTGGTAAATTACTGTCTTTTCATAAGAAGGGGTATTGCTTCTAGTAGTAAAGGGAGTTTGTTTTGCTTTTACGGAGATGTCACCAGAACCAGAATATTTTTTTGTATGGTGAGTTATATGGGTAATGACCTAGTTCTGTTCTGAACCATTGTTGGGGGTCGAGGGGATTCCTGTGGGTGCAGAGTGTATGTTTACATATAGCCCCGTGATGGTCACATGTTCAGTGTGTCACGCATGTGAGAACCATCTGTCAGGTGTGTCCCGGCCGAAAAAAGGTTGAGAACCACTGTCCTAAGGAATGAAATGTAAACATGAACAAAGAAAGGAGAAAAGCTTTAAAAAATTCAATAATTATCAGCAAACTAAGGGGGTCATTTTGTAAAGGGATCGCACGCAAAAAAGGACTTTTCGCGTGCGATCGCTAAAAAGGGGAGGAGTCGGGGCGGCATCTGCCCTGGAAGAGGAGGAGTCGGGGTGGCACCGGGGCGGACAGGTGAAAAGATCGCTGGCTGCGACAAGGTAAGAAGCCTTATCGCTGCCAATTTCGCGCCCAATAGCACCACCTTTTACGATGACGCTATTTAACCCGCCCCCCCCTTCGGCCCCCCCCCCCTGCCCCTGGTACCGCGCAATTTACAGAGGCCAGCGCCATTAGAAAATCTATCCCTAAATTATGTACACACATATTTTAAAATGCCCCTCACACACACATGTATGTCAGAATCTTTTCTGAGATTACACAATTTGAATTTCAAACTGGGAATATCCATTTTGTTAACCACCAAATCTACAAGATGCAAAAAAATCACTTGCCCAATAACATAAATTAAAAAAATAAAATAAAAGATGAGTAGTGTATATTATTCACACAGCATTAGTCTCACTCACAAAAAAACCATCAGGCAATCATACAGAGAATATCGCTTTTAAGAGAAAATGGTTTCATACAAGGTGCTGTTAGTCCAAGTAATTACTACAGCCAACAATTGTTCTAACTGTGTCTTGTATGATATTTGTTTTTTAATATCCATTTTGTGCCAGAAGAAGTCAAGCAGTCAATGATATCAACATAATCCCCACTTCTCACAAAGGGGAGGGACATGTTGACGTTACTGCTGTACAAAATAGATGCTCTGCGCATACACTTAGCAGAAAACAGCCTTCTGCTCTTTGGACTTGCTTGGAATAATCAAGAACAAAAATATCTACACAAATATATATTTTTTACTATAAAGTCGAATACAAATTAACCCAATAAACCTGGCTATCCTCACTGCTAGAGATGTATGAACTTCTTTAAAAAGAGGTTCATGGGCAATTTGTTGAACCTGAGAAAATAAATCTGCCAAAAAAAAAAATCTGACAAACTTTTTTTTTTTTTTAAAGCACCCTCCCCCTCCCCAGCATCTGCTCACATTCTCTCTCTGTCTCATCAGTCTCTTCCACTACCCGGTTAGATGCTCTCACTCCACTCTCTAATTTTGTCGTCATTCTGCTTGCTCTGTTTGCATCCCCCTCCCTTCCCAACCCTTGTCTCCATTTTCTCCATCCTCCCGCTCCCTCAAGTGCAGACCCAGCTCTCTTTCCTCTTCGGGTCAGACAAGCGGCAGCAGTGAAAGGAAGTGATCGGTGTGATGCCAGCTGGAGTGAGGGAGGAAAAAGAGGCAGCGGTGGGAGGGGAAAAAGATGGCAGCAATGGGGGATCATTGCTGCCACCATTTTCTTCTCCCTCCACCCTCCTCCCTTCACCCATCATTTTCTTCTCCCTCCACCCTTCACCCATCATTTTCTTGTCCCTCCACTCTTCTTAGATTTGTTTATTTAGTTTCACCCTTCCCCAGTTCAATATCAGTTACATTGTAAAGCTTTTACGCTGCGGTTTTTGTTTTATGGAAATCGATGTGATGTTACTAACGAATGTCGGTATACAAAAATGTTAAATAAATAAAATAAATAAGAAGGGCAGCAGAGGGGTGGGGAAAGAAAGCAGAGATAGTAGAAGAGAGCCAAAAATTATGTTGAATGTATCCCCATGTCCACAAGGGGGGAGGGGGGCAGTAGGAGACAAACAGATAAATTCTCCAGCACATCTGGGGAAAACCCATTTTCAACAGACTAATGTTACACTGCCCCCCTAAAACCCACTCTGAGTTCAAAGTGCTCCTGTACAGAGGGATATTAACAGAGTATCAGATTGGTCCTTTAAAAAAAAGACTCTCCCCCCAGACTTGTGCCTCATCAGGAACAGTAACTTGGTGTATGTTGCCATGGTCAGCCTTGCAAAATTCAGGGGTTACATGTGTATGTCTTAACACCCATTTTCTGCCTACTTACTCTTAACACGTGTACTTCCCAGCTTCTTAAAATTCATGTTGCTTGTACACGGCCCGCATACACGTGTATGGAGCCATTTTTGCGTAAGCAATGCACTTAAAATGTATCTGTTAGATAGTAAGCTCTTTTGGCAAGGTACTTATTGTACCTGAATTTTAATAATGCAGAAAGTCTCCTTTAGCATCATTTGTAAAGATGGACTAAAAAAAATTTATCGTAATAATAATAATAATTATTATTATTAAGTGCTCTTCTGAGGAGCTAAATCTAGGACTCATTCATCCTTCTTTCACTATCACGTACCTTGATGTTTTGTCTCTTTGCCTTTTAACTTCGCTTTGGCTCCTTTTGCATGTTGCTCTCTTTGCTTTTCAGTCTCTGCCAACAATATCAATATTCTATATTAATAACAAACACATTTACGGAGGGTCAGCAAGGTAATCTAATATTGCTGCTTGCTCAGGATATGAAAGAAATTCTAAATCCAGTGACAGATCAATGATTCTAAAATTGGGTTTTAAAAATTAATAACCATGAGAAGTGAGCATCTTTGATACAAGAATGCAGCAGCTTTGTTTTGCTTAAATGTAATGACTATGTAATTCAAATCATATTTACTGATGCACACCAAGCATGACTCAAATGTTGCTTTTGAGGGCTTCACTTGTGATCTGCGAGTTCTAAAGTGTGGATGGTCAGATCACCTTATTCAGTTTCATCTAAGTAAATGTTTACCTTCTACTGTAAGTAAGAGAAAACAAAAAGTTATTTCTCCTCCCCCCCCCCCCCCCCCCCCGTGCCATCTTGCTTATGTGTACTGATGTGCAGAGAAATGCAGTGGTAACTCCAATCCCCCCCAAACTGCTCCACCTTACCAGCTGAATCGACAATCTGTCGCCTGAAGAAACAAACCCAGAGCTCCAGCGCTGCCACAGTCTGCCAACCACTGAGCAGCTCCTCCAGTCCCTGGAGTCGCTCCTTTTTTTTTTTGCTTTACTGAGAACTTAAATAAACAGTCCCCCACCACCTTGTTATGTAGGAAGGAGAAGAAGCACCAAGAGGGGGGGAAAAAAGGAGGCAGGAGGGGGGAGAGAAACCCTTCACCAGGCCCCCTCTGGACCTGACCCGCTCCACAGAGGGAGTGGGGAAGGCTTTCACCTCTGCAGCTGCTCTTCTCTTCTTTTTGACAGCTAGGGGCTCTGCTGCATTGAGGGAGGAGAGATTAGACTTCCATCTCAGGAGCTCTGATAAATTTTCCCTGTTCAGCCCACCAGGCCTGAGTCCACAGCAGGGGATGCTTGCCTACCATCTGCTGGAGACAGAGAATACTGGCAGGCTGGTTGTCAGCGCAGAAGTATAGAAGGTGTGGCATCGGCGAGCCTGTTGGATCCGTCTCCATCTGATGGTTGGCGTGCATAACCCGTTCAGCTAGACTGGTGTGACTGAAGAAGAATCAGATTTTTCTGTGCTGTGGTGTGACGTGATATGGTGTAGTGGGATATCAGCAGCACATTACACTGGTTTGTGAACACTTTTCATATTTTGGTCATGCAGGATGACTCCAGATTGGCCAGTGGGAACGGCTGATTCAGGGTTTCTGCTCACACAGACTGCTCTTGGGCAGGCAAAGATTTCGGTCTGGACTGACTGACTGGACACGATGACACACTTAACAGTCTACTCAAAAAACAACTTAAGGATCTCAACCTCGCCAATGCCAGAATGCTTGTGTAAGGAATGAATAGCACTGTGTATCCTTATGAGAAAAGAACTTTGTTTTAAAACGTTATTTTCCTCCCGATCTGGATCTCATTTCCAGGTGGTATACACACAGCTGCCTTTCCAGTCCCTGCCTGGGCTTGTTAAGACGGAAGCATTTCCCTCCTACTCTCAGGAGGGTTTTGGAGGAAAAGAATTTGCTTAGAATATGTCAAGCCTCAAATTAAAGAGAAATTGACATTTTTCATGGGAAAATTATTGTGTCCTCTAATAGGGAGCATAGTATCATAATTTAGCACTCTTTGTCCCTAGGGAATCATTTCAGCCTAGCTGGCTTTTGGAGCAGCTAGATTGATATCCCTTTAATAACAGATATTGTATATCCACCTGATGGGAGATACACCAAAAATGAGCATTCGATTTTATAATATATCTTCAAAAGTCTCACTATGTTTATTCAACAGAAAGGAAAATTGTTTCTTACCTGCTAATTTTCGTTCCTGTAGTACCACGGATCAGTCCAGACCGTGGGTTGAGCCTCCTGTCCAGCAGATGGAGACAGACCAAAACTGTGAGGGTATCCTATATCAGGACAGAGCCTTCCCTACACCCCTTCAGTATAAAGTACTTTCCAAGCAGATATAACTTCCCAAGCAACAAGCAAAAACTAACAAATTGAACCAGTGAACAATTGAAAGAATTCTGTATGAACAAACACTCTTGCATACAATTTTATTTTCATCTGTTAGAAGATTCTGGTGCCTTGAGCAATAATAGACAAAAAAATCAGATAATTGAAAAATCTGTAGAGAAAAAAGAACCTTTGAGTGGACGTAACAGATCTAGTATGGGAGGGTGTCTGGACTGATCCGTGGTACTACAGGAATGAAAATTAGCAGGTAAGAACCAATTTTCCTTTCCCTGTACGTACCCGGATCAGTCCAGACTAGTGGTTCTCAACCTTTTTTCTGTCGGGACACACCTGACAGATGGTTCTCACATGCGTGACACACTGACCCATGATTGTCACAGGGCTAGATGTAAAAGTACAGTTTGCATCCACGGGAACCCCCCTGACCCACAATAATGGATGTAAAGCAGAATTATGACATTCCCCATACAACTCACCCTACAAAAAAGATATTCTGGTTCTGGTGTCATCGCAGTAACAGCAACTCAAACTCCTTCTACTTCCAGGCTCAATAGCCCTACTTATGAAAAGACAGCAGTTTACCACCAATGCATGTCCTCTTGAGAAAACACAACAAATAAGACTGATAAAACGCTTACATGCTAGTAAAATATCTCGGTAACAGACACAGAACTGACCTAACATACTCCCAGGATCTGTAGTAATGCACATAAACTAATCCGCACACACCTGACAGATGGTTCTCACATGCGAGTGTATTCCATAATACACACCTGTATTATGGAATACACTTAAACAGGAGCAACCCTATCTATGAAAAGGCAAAACTACAAATATTAAATCAGGCCCTAAAAACCAATACACCTCTTATTAGGAAAACAGAACTAGCAAGCAGCTATAGATCCCCACACAGAAATAATTGTAAAACTTTACAAATAAGCAGAATAAATGTTTCACAACAACTATGAACAGAATAACATCCAACAATTAAAAACTCATAAAAACTATTAAAAATTCTCCAAACACCAATAAAATATTTCAAAAAAAGTAGACACATCATATAATATTAAATAATTAAAATGGCAGTCAATCAAGAAAAATAAACTTAAAAAGCCACCTTTACTTACCCCCTCCAGCAGCTCTCCTACTCCTCTTCCATGCAGGCTGTAGCACACACCAGAAGCAGCAGTAGTGGCTAAGCTCTATACTCATGGTCCTCTTCCTTAGGGCCCATGTCTCTCACACACACACCATACCAGTCATGCCCCCATGACCAGTTTCTGTCTCTCACACATCAATCATCTCCCAAACAGTCTTTGACAAACACACCAGTCACCTTCCTGAACAGTTTCTCTCATGCCTTACACACACACAGGCTTCCCACTCCCGTGTTCCACTTACATATATGGGCTTCTCACTCTCATAATCACTTTCTCTTTCTCACACACACTCACCAGTCTCTCACTCCCTTGCTTGTTCTCTCCACATGCACAGGCTTCTCATTCCCATAATCACTTTCTTTCTCTCACACACACACACAAACACACATACCAGTCACCTGATCTCTCTCATGCATACACACACACAGGCTTCCCACTCGCATGTTCTCTTTCAGATATACAGGCTTCTCACTCCCATGCTGTATCTCACACACTCCCAGCTTTCTCACTCCCATGCTCACTCTTCACATGCACAGGCTTCTCATTTCCATAATCACTTTCTTTCTCTCACTCACATACACACAAACACACACCAGTCACCTGATCTCTCTCATGCATATACACACACACAGGCCTTCCCACTCATGTTCTCTTTCAGATATACAGGCTTCTCACTCCCATGCTGTGTCTCACACACACACAGGTTTCTCACTTCCATGCTCACTCTTCATGTGCACAGACTTCTCATTCCCATAATCACTTTCTTTCTCTCTCTCACATACACACAAACACACACCAGTCATCTGATCTCTCTCATGCATACACACAGGCTTCCCACTTCCATGTTCTCTTTCAGATATACAGGCTTCTCACTCCCATGCTGTGTCTCGCACACACCCAGGTTTCTCACTCCCATGCTCACTCTTCACATGCACAGGCTTCTCATTCCCATAATCACTTTCTCTCTCTCTCTCTCTCTCTCTCTCTCTCACACACACCAGCCACCTGATCTCTCTCATGCATACACACACACACAGGCTTCCCACTTCCATGTTCTGTCTTACATATACAGGCTTCTCCCTCCCATGCTGTGTCTCACACACACCCAGGTTCTCACTCCCATGCTCACTCTCTTCACATGCGTAGGCTTCTCTTTCCCATAATCACTTTCTCTCTGTTACACACACACACAGCCACACCAGTCTCTCTCTCATTTCCATGCTCGCTCTCCATGTGCAAGGGCTTCTCATTCCCTGAATCACATTCTCTCTCTCACACATTCACATACACACCAGTCACACAGTCACCTTACCAACCAGTCTCTCTCATACATGCACACACACACAGGCTTCCCACTCCCATGCTCTCTCTCACATAATCAGGCTTCTCACTCCCATGCTTTCTTTCACATACACCCCCACAACACCAGGCTTCTTACTCTCATGCTTTCTCACATACCCAGATTTCTCACTTCCATGCTTTTTCTCTCTTTCTCACACACATCAGTCACATCCTTGACTGTCTCACACTCTCACATACACATCAGTCATCTCCTTGAGCAGTCACTTTCATTGTCTCTCACATATACACATACATCAGCTCTCTGACCAGTTTCTCTCAATCACACACATGCTCTCGATCAAATACATTTTCTCACTTACACACAGGCTCTCAATCACACACACATTCTCTCACTTACACACTGGCTGGCTGGCTGCTTCTCTCTCTTTCTCTCACTCACTTCCTCTCCCGCCCCTCCCTCCCCGAGCACAAATGGTAGCTGCAGCAGCCTCCTCCAGCCCCCGCAAGCCAAGAAAGAAGAATCCCATCGGCCGCGGGAGGCTCATGCTGCTGTCTCCTTTCTCGATTACCGGCTGCTTCAATTGCACGGGGATCGATGCTGCAGCCACCGCTGCTACTTTATCACGCGGCACGGCTTTCTCCTTCCCGCGCACCGCGTATCACTTCCTGTTCCGGGTCACGGAGGGGGGGGCGGGCGGGCGGGCGGGCAGGCGCTCAACCAAGCCAGGGGGAAAAAACACTCCCTGAGACAGTACTGATTTACAGTGGACAGCTAGACAATGGGGGAGTGACTGGACCACCGGGAAAAAGGGGGCCTAGGATAAAAAGGGGGGAGGGCAAGTCCCCTCCTAGGCTCCCAGCAGAGCGAAGAGACCGAACTGTCTCTGTAAGAAAAAAAGGGGAAAACTTTCAAAGTCCTCTTTTTTTTTTTTTAAACAAGAATTAAATACTTGCTTGATCCAGACCACAAAGGAAAGAAGATCCCCTCAGGGAAACTAAGGGAAGAAGAAGAAGGGGAACCGTAGGTCCAGCTGCCTGCATCTGCTGGAGACAGACGAATACTGATATAGGATACCCTCACAGTTTTGGTCTGTCTCCATCTGCTGGACAGGAGGCTCAACCCACAGTCTGGACTGATCCAGGTACATACAGGGAAAGCTTATTTCATAAGGGGACCGTCATAAACCCACACTAAGGTTACTTAATGATTTTTCACCTTCATGGCATATTTGGATCCATTCTACTAATGTTTTATATACTCTTGTGAAACTTTTTATAACTTTTTATTTTGCACTTAAAAGTAAAATGCATGCAAAAACTTCCCTGTGTATTTTTAGGGAGAAGCACAATAACACACAAAGAATTACAAAAAATATCCCATACTGAAATGTAATGAACCAAATGGCACAACTTTCAGCATTTCAGTTTTGTAGGGTAGAGGGGCCTAGCCCTGACTTAGGACTAGCCAAATAGGCAACTGCCTAGAGTGTCAAAATTTGAAGGCACCAAGGGATACATATTCAGCTGCTAAGCACTACCTAAGTTAGCTGAATATCCATATCCAGCTAACTGAGAAATTCAGCAGCACAGCCGCACCGCTGAATATAACCAGATAAGTTACAGTTAGCCGGATATGGGTTAACTTAACCAGCTAACTCAGCTTTTCCCCAGAATGCCTACCTCCTGCCCCAGGAACGCCCTTGACTTACCCTGCTAAATTCTAGCCGGGCAAGCATTTTAAAAATGCGGCTAAGCCATTTAGACGGATACCTTTCCCATTATCCATCTAATTGGCTTTTGAATATGTACCCCCAAATATCCAGTTCGAAAAGGAGCCGTTTCCCGCTTGATTTAGAGCCATGCACCACAACAACTTCAAGGAGCGCCACTGCAGTACTCTACTACCCTCTCCTCCCCCCGCCCCAAACTCCCCAGTCTTCAGAAAGTTGGAGACACTCTTACCCCCTACTCTTAGGTCCTGCCTATGGGCATTAAAACCCCAAATCTAGCCCTGCCTAGCATAGATGTGCAAAATCTTATCAGGGCACCCCAGAGCTCGACTACAGCAGTGATTCAGCACTATGGCTAATTCTGATTAAAAAAAACAAAAAAAACAAGATCCCTCCATCAGTAATGACACTCAAAAATATAAACTCAATAGTACTTTGGTGACAAACATGTCCAATTACGTTAGAAAAAAGTAATTGGATCTTGTGCTATTTGTGTGCAAATCATTAGTTAAGCACTTCTGTTATTAGCAAGGCATGGCCACAGGCCAAATCTGCTTGTCGAATTTAGCCATTTCTCACTTATATAACCAAAATACACAGCTTTATGTTGATCACGCAAATGGTAAAAACTGATCCAAAGGGAATGCCAAAAGCAGGCTTGCTTATGAAACCCCACCCTAGAAAAAACACACCTGTCTCCAGGAAACAGCTCTACAATGTCAACAGTAAACACGAGAACAATAAACAGCAGGAAACAAATAATGTGTCTTACTGTCAAAATGTTTCCATCATAAAATACGCTGAATATTACATTGCAATTTTACTCCTGCCATGCAGCTGTATTCAAAAATAAGAAAGAGAAAAATACATATATATATATATATATCACTTTACAAGTCCTTTTTTTCCTGTTAGCACTGTGCTGGGCTCACCACTTTCTGAAGAGGATGATGACTCAGTGCCACTCCATTCCGTCTGCGTCTGGACATCCACTGAAAGCAACACTCTGCCTTTATCCGTCTGGCTCCTCACATTCTCGTAAGAAGAAGTTGTGTCCGCAAAAAGGCTGCAAAGAGGCCCCAGCAGATTAGCGGCAGCAGTCTCAAGCACTGCTTGAAAACTTAGCAATGCAGCACTGTTTGTGGTTTCTAGTGAGATATTGTGTAATATGTATTGAACTTAAGCAATGAAGGCCCTGACATTATAAATTAGCCATTAGGACCAGAATAAGTATTCTCCTTGACATTCAATGATTTCATTCATCTCTCTGAGAAACACAGAAAGGGACCACCAATATGTGGCTGTAGTGTGGTTAATTTATCACACCCTCCCTGCATTAAACATCAGAGCTTTTCATGGCAGGCTTATTAGAGCAAAGTGCAAGGCTACTAAGCACCACATGAACAGGTCAATGGAATGATCTAGAAAAGCTTCAGCATTTATTCTCCTCACCTCATCACCCTGGTTCCTGAACCGTGTGAGGCAGAGCCATCCTGGTCTTTTGTTTCCAGCTCGGTCCAGAATTCTAGGAAGGAAGCAATCTTCAGTTTAAAAATCCATGGACTTTGTGGCGCTTTTCTCCTTTCACTGCATTATTATACACATATGCAATAACACAGCTTGTAACTGTGGTAAGGACATACTTTTCTCCACTATACACACATTGGTCTGGACTCCCAATCATTCAGTAAGGCAAGGCAACAGGAAAAATTACAAAATATTTTCTGTACCATAAACCACAGACCTGCATTATGACCTATCCTGAAGGAGAGAGAAATAGAGAGTCTGCACTTGATAGCTTTTTTTCCCCCTTCAGCTCCTCTTAATATTGGCCAAATACTTGATTTTGTCTATAGCCTTACATTGTGAGTGCCTTCTCTCTGTACTGCCGGATGCAAGCCATGGCTTGTCTCTCTCCAGCCTGGTTCCCTTTCATTAGGCGATCCTAGTCTAGTCCTGTTTACTAACTCCAGTCTAAAAGTGGACCGGGGGAAGGGAGAGGGGTATAAGAACAAAATACAAATAAAAGGCTTGCCATACTGGGTCAAACAAAGGTCCATCAAGCTCAGTATCCAGTTTCTAACAATGGTCAAATCAGGTCACAAATACCTGGCAGGATCTCAGGGGGTAGATAAGCAGTGGATTTCTGCATCTCTACCTTAATAATGGTTTATAGACATTTCCTCCAGGAAATTGTTCAAACCTTTTTTAAATGCAGCTACACTAATAGCTTTTACCACATCCTTTGGCAACGAATTCCAAGGCTTAATTATGCGTTGAGTAAAAAAAATATTTTCTCTTTAGTTTTAAATGTATTACATAGTAATTTCATTGTGTCCCCCCCTGGTTTTTGAACTGTTTGAAAGAGTAAACAACTGATTGACGTCTAGTCATTCCTTTCCATTTGTTCTTTTATAGACCTCTATCATATCTCCCTTCAGCTGCCTCTTCTCCAAGCTAATGAGTCCTAACCTCTTTAGCCTTTCTTCATAAGGGAATTGTTTCACCCCCTTTATCATTTTGTTTGCCCTTCTCTGTACCTTTTCTAATTCTTCTATATCTTTCTTGCAGTTCAGGTGCAAGGATATTCAGCTGCCCTAGGCGGTATTGTCACCCTACCAAGTGGTTTCTCTCTCCGCGATCTTGCCGGCACATCGACCATGGTGCTCTGCCCACTTCCGGCCGCTGAGTTTGCCAATTGCCTCCTGCCAGCCCTGCTTTCTTGAGATGTGGTGACCAGAACTGCACACAATACTCAAGATGAGGTTGCACCATGGAACGATACAGAGGCACCGTGATATTCTCTGTTTTATTCCCCATTCCTTTTCTTATAATCCCTAGTATTCTACTTGCTTTCTAGGCTGCTGTTGCACACTGAGCAGAAGAATTCAACGTATTTTCGATGATGATACCTAGATCGGTGTCAGCCATTGCTAATCAGTGACACCTACTGACTGGATTTAGAGTGCACGGGTACCGGTTTCCGGTGGGAGCCGCACTCTGTGGCCCCTGACCAAACACTCTCGCTGCAATGGCCGGGGGGGGTTGAAGCTAGGGGGAAAAAATCCCCAGCTAGATGTAAATGAAGGTTTATGGCACTAAAGTCCAACAGAGACTTTTATTTATGCAAAAGCCGCAAGCAAACACAACTAAGTCGCCAGTATATTTTATGGTTAAAAACCACTTCCTCAGGGGGCTGCCACTAAAATCCAAATAAGACATCCATATGTAATAGAAATTTCCTTCCTTCAATTAAAATCAATTAATCCAAATTCATCAATGATTAGTTTTCATCAATACACATCACATGCAAATTGATTTTTCATTATTTGGGCAATACTTTTAACATTTAATTAGAGAAGAGGTTTTAAATCAAAGTTATCATTCAGTCCATGAGGCTTAACTGTGTTCAAGTAAAAGAAAAAAAATCCATTTAGATTCACATCTCAATAACAAATTCAATTGATTTCTCCTTTTGCCTCTTGGGGACACGATCAATACACATACATTTAATGCAATCTGAATTACCATCATGAAATTTCTCAAAATGTGCACAGGAAGGATTATTATAGTCCCTACTAACTTATTCATATGTTCCAAAACTCTGATCTTCCAGCATGGGCTTTTTACAAGCTGCATCAACGTCAGCTAACGTGTAAAAACCAAGGCTCTATTATAATTGAAGAAAAACAAATTATATTTAACAAATGTATTCCCATCAGAAGTTTGGAAGCTTCTAATGAGAATACATTTCTTTAATATAATTTTAAACTTCTAAATTTTACTAGACCCTTACTTACGGAGCGATAACCGCAAGGAACATTTACTGCTGCACAACCTAAGCTTCAAACCATGCATACCTGCTATGGAACTAGTGGTTCCTTAAATGCTTTAAATCTCCAAAAGACTAACTATGGCTTACAGGGGCAACTTTCAAGAACTGTCTGCATGGCTGTGGGTACTTTTATTTTCATGGAAACCATGTGTGTAAAGTTGAAAATGCAATCTACGTGCATTTCTTCCCCCCGACCTAACCATGCCCTTGAGAACACCTCCTTCTCAATGTGGCTAAACGTGTTAACGTTTACTTTTAGTTACAACTGAGAGGGGGCAATTTTCAGAAAGCACTAGACAAAGCACTTTAAAAATTAAATCGTCCTCTCCATAAATAAGGGATGTGTGGGCCTTCAAAAAATTATCCATGGCCCAAATATTTAAAAAATGTAAAAATGGCACCACGGCAGCAAAATACGCAGTAGATTGTCAGACAAATTGGATTTCAATTAGTCTGTGATGGATTTTGCCACTACTGCACCCTTATTTTTTTTTTCTGTCTCCAACATCTCATTATTCATTCCTTATCATCCTGCCAGACCAGTCCAGATGCATGGGTTATGCTCCCCTTCCAGTTGATGGAGACACAAAACAAGCTCTTATGCTGATAACATCCTCCTCTACATAGTCTGGAACAGCATGGGAATTTGTCAGTAGTTCTCTGTCGTCACTAGACAGGTGTCTGATCTGTTGCAGCAGGCTATTCTCCTTTTAGTAGAACAAGGACTGAGTAGACCAGTGTGTTTTTGCCTGGGACAACACTCAGCCTGATTGCTCTTTTCTTTCTTTCTGGGAACCAGCACTTGAAGTTTCAAATTTCTTTATTGTAGCTGTGGGAGCACCCAGTGAGGCCTTGGAATCTTTCCTTCTTTTTTTTCCTCTGCTAGCAGCTAGAGCGCTGTGGATGTCTGGGAATTGTGTGCAGCATAACATTTTTCTTAAAGAAAAAGAATGCAAAATGAAAGCTCCCACTGTGCTGCCGGCTTAGTTCAGCAGGTTCCTTCAGACCCTGCAGCAGTGACTCAGTCCTCTCGGAGGTGTTCTCCCAGGTATGGAAAAGGGAAGAAAGAGCAGCACCAGAGCAGTGAGGACAGTTCTTTTTGCAGGCTGTGTGATGGCATTAAGGCCCTGCTCTGTGATCTAATGCTGTGATTACTACAGAAATGGGGATGAGATCAAAGCTGGCAGAGGAAGAAACGTGCCAGTGGCTCAGTCAGAACTTTAGGCAGAGTCAGCAGCCATTTTTCCTGCAGTTCTTCCTTCAGCGGACTTCTCTGAGGCCGGCTACTACATCCGCTGCTACTGCAGCTGCTCGAGTTTCTTCTGTGGAGGAAGGGCTTTGGCCTGAATTCATATTAATTCAATGCAGGGCTTTCTGGACCACAAAAGGCTATGCCGGTGGAGCATGGGGAAGAGAGTCTTTTTCTTCTGCTTTAGCTCCACTAGATCCTTATGAAGGGCAGGGTCTGGCATCTAAGAAGCCCAGTTTGGGAATGGAATAGTGTTCTTCTCCAGCTAAGTCCCTGGTGTCTCACAGAGGATACAGAAGTTCATGGAGGGTCTTCAGCTGAGATGGAAGAGGGGAGCAGATTTGTTGGTGAGGCTATTTAGGAAAGAGGAACCCAGTGCCCTCATTTCTCAGTTGATGGAGTTCTTAAAGCTACCAGGGGAAAGAGCTTTAAGAACATAGTGAACCAATCTTGACAGAGATTTCAAAACCCTTAAAGCCTTTCCAACCCACTCAGCCATCCAAGATATGATTATGGCAGAGTGGGAAACTCCTGATTTGTCCCTGGAGATTGGGAAAGTTATGGACAAGCTTTATTTGCTTCAACGGGTAAAGAAGTATTGTTTGTTTTATATGCCAAAAGTAGATGCTCTAGTAGTCGCAGTGACTGGCAAAGACCACCATTCCAATGGAAAGAAGCTCAACCTTGAACGAAGACTGAGACTCTTCTATAGCAGTCATTTGAATTGCTAGTCTTTCTATACAGGCTGCAGTATATGATGGTTGCATGGCCACAAAGCTGATAAAAATGGATTCAGAAGTGCTAGACGAAAATGAAGAGTCGCAGCTTTTCTTCCGAAAAGTGGTCTCATTGGAGTCCAGAGTGGCCTTCCTGATGGATGCCTTGTACAATCTCATATGAACGTCCTTTAAACATGTGGCAACAGTGGTTATAGCCTGAAGGCTGTTATGGCTACGAAACTGGTCAGCGGATTCAGTGTCCAAACCTCGGCTCTGTAGGTTACCCTTAGGGGAGTCTTTTGTTCAGAAATTAATTAAAGAAGTTGGCAAAGGACTTGGAAGAATCCAAATCTCAAAAACTCCCTGAAGACAGGTTAAGAGGGTCCTCACGTGAAAGTCAATCATTCTCACAGTCCGTTTAGAGATGCCAGGAATATAAGCTGGGCAGGATATATCATATTCAAATGTCTAGGATACCAAATAAGTCTCAGCAATTTTGTGATGGCAGAAGGGGGGCATGTGAGGTTCTGCAAGCACCAAGAGCGCTCCACAGTGATCAAGGGGTTTTCGTTGCCTCCAATGGACAATCAACTGTGAATATTCTACGAGGCATGGATCCAGATTAAAAAGGACCAGTGAGTCCTAGAGATTATTTGGTACAGATATCCTTTCGAATTGGCTTCTCCAATTTCAGATACCTTTATCTGTTGCCCCTTAAGTTTGGCCACAAAGGTGATCACTGCTTAGGTGACTATAAATAAACAAACAAATAAATAAATATATTTTTTTTTTTGCTTTTGTTTTACTGATTTTATTCCTGTCTAAATTATTTTTACTGTTTTTATTCTGTTTTATTTGTATTATGTATTTAATCAAACAATGATTGTGCACGTTTTTTGTAAACCACTTAGCAATGTTGATAGGTGGTATATGAATTTAATAATAATAATATAGATCAACTGAAGGCAATTGTTCCAGTAACCTTGCCAGAGTTTTGGATCCAAAAAAAGGAAGGAACCCTCTGGCCAATTCTGGATCTAAAACAGATCATCAGAGCTCTTTGGGTTTTCCATTTCATATGGAAACTCTGTAGTTGGTAATTGTGGCAGTAAGGAAGGGGTAATTTCTAACTATCTTGGACCTGCCAGAAGCATATCTTCACATCTCCATCACAAAGGAACACCAGAAGATTTTAAGGTTTGCAATCCTGGATTCATCATTTTCAGTTCATGGCCTTACTCTTCAGACCAGCTATGGCTCCTCAGACCTTTCCCAAGATGATGGTGGTTGTGGCAGCATTTCTTCCTAAGCAAGGAATTTTGGTACACCTGTGCCTGGACAAATTGGCTATAAAGCTAAGTCCATCTAGGAGAGTTGAGAAACCACTCACAGGGTTCTTGAATCTTTGAGCTGATGTTGCGGCTTGATGCTGCTGGAGTGGATAGTGGACCCTTGGGCCGACCTACCGAGGGTGACAGGGTAGGCCGGGAGGCGGAGAGTCAGCCTGGTAAGGCTTCACCCGGAGCCGGGGACCCCCCGGGAGGAGCCCGTAGGGACCCGGGCCCTTGGGACTTAGGCGCAGTTAAGGAAAGTCCAGATAGGCTGAGGCAGAGAGAGGCCAGAGGCCTAACAGCAGCAGAGGGAAAGCGGGTGCAGGACTGAACCAGCAGGGCGCCGGACCCAAGGCAGGCAGAGGGAGATAAGAATTCGTGATACCCGGGTAGGGTTGATGGCCGGCTGCGCAGAGCAGAAGGTCGGGTGAAGGCAGGGCAGACCGGAGGTTGCAGCGGAGTCAGAAGCAAACCAGAAGCTGAGGCAGACAGCGGGCTGTAGCAGAGTCAGAAGCAAACCGGAGTCAGAGGCAGGCAGCGGGCTGAAGCGGAGTCAGAAGCAAACCGGAGTCAGAGGCAGGCAGTGGGCTGAAGCGGAGTCAGAAGCAAACCGGAGTCAGAGGCAGGCAGCGGGCTGAAGCGAAGTCAGAAGCAAACCGGAGTCAGAGGCAGGCAGACTGGAGGTCAACAGGAACGCAACTGGAAGCAACTCAAGAAGTTGTGAACCTCGTTGCAAGGCGTTTAGGGAACGTCTGAACGCCGGTTATATCGGGAGTCGGGTGTGATGTCAGCCGCGAGGGTGGGGCCGGGCTTCCGGGAGCTGGGCGCACAAGAAGGACGTCCTCGCGCGCGCGTGACCGGAGAGGAGCAGGCCCGTAATGGCGACCGCCACGTGGGAAGATAGAGACCACCGGAACCCGGACCGGGCGGAATCGGGCGACTACTGGAGCGGAGGTAGGCGGGCCTGAGCCCTATCAGGAGAGAGGCGGTCGGGACCGCAAAAGCTGAGTAGTCATCTAGCTAAGAATCAGCATCAACCCTCTTAGTCACTGGTTTCCCTGGAGACTCATTTTGATATGAAAGCAAAGAAAGTTTTCATGATTTCTGAGCGGGTCCACAAACTTTAGGTGAAGGTGAGGGAGCTGTTGGTAATCAGGTCTCCCTCAGTTTAGGCCTATTTATAGGTGCAGGGCTTGATGGCAGCCGCCCAGTCTTGGTGCCCTGGGCGAGAGCCCACATGTGTCCACTCCAGAGATTATCATTGTCAAGATGATCTCCTAAGGGCCAGGATTTCAAGCTAGTTCTGTGTATGCTGATGGAAGACAGGAAGAGTCTGAAATGGTTGCTGCCAAGGTCAACCTCCTGAGGGGGGGAATTACGTTGGAACCTCCAGAATGGGTCATGATCACGACAGATGCAAGTTTGTTAGGATGGGGAGTCCATTGTTGGGGGCAGGTGACTCACAGACTCTGGTCTCCAATGAAAGCTTATTGGTCAATAAATCTGCTGAAAACCAAGGCTATCAGATTGGCTATAGGCTGTTTTTTCCCCAATAAAAGAATGGGCAGCGGTCAGAGTTCTACTGGACAACACCACAGCAGTGGAATTTGGGAACAGACATGTGGGCACTAGGAGTATGTATGAGACAAGAGAGGTAAAGTTGTTGCTGGACTGGGCAGAAAAGCATTTCAAGTATCTGTCAGCAGTACACATCACGGGCATTAACAACATTCAGATGGATTTCCTGAGCCAGTATGCTATAGACCTAGGGGAATGGTGAATAGCAGTCAGAATTTGCCAAAATAGTGGACAGGTGGGGTCAAGGCTTTTTCAGTGGCGGGAGAGAGAAGTGGTACAAAGGTTTGGTTGTCCTTTCACAGCCATGGCCATAGACAATCTGTTGTATGCATTCCCTCCATGGCCTCTGATCACCCAGACCTAGTCATTTTTGTATCTCTGGATTGGGTCAAGCATTCATGATACACAAACCTCATCAGGATCAGGACAGGGAAGCCCATCAGATTCTATCTGGTCAAGGTGTTACTTTGCCAGGGTTCAGTTTTTATGGAAGAACTGACTCCATGCTATCTTACGGCTTAGCCCTTTAGAGGTTACACAAGCAAGATTACTCCAGGGTGGTAATTGCGACATTGCTGAAAGCCAGAAAGAGTTCCACCTCCATGGCTTATGTTAAGGTTTGGAGGATCTTTGAAACTTGGTACCAGGACCAACATTACATCATCTTGGTCTTCCTTCAGGTTTTGGATAAGGGATTATCCCTGAATTCCCTACAAGTGGCAGCACTGTCCTGCTACAGATGTCAGATATAGGGAAGATCTTTAACTACCCGCCCTGATGTGGTTTGTTTCTTCAAGGCTGTGATGCATGTTAAGCCTTCGTTGTGCCTGTTAGTTCCTCAGCGGGACCTTAATGTGGTGCTTAGGGTCCTGTCTATGGCACCCGTTATTAAACCTCTGAAGAGGGCTTCATTGAAGGATGTCTCCAGAGACTGTGTTCTTTGTGGTCATCTATTCCACAAGAAGAATCTTGGAACTTCAGGATCCCTATTTGATTTTTTCAAAAGAAAAGATCACAGTTCATCAAGTTCTATTTTTCTTGCCTTACATGGTTTTTATTTTCCATCTAAACCAGCTTATTTCCTTTCTTTCATTTAAATCTTCAGTGCCTTGGTTCAAAGAAGGATCTGTACTTCTTTGATGTTCGCAGGTTCACAAATCCCTTCTGTAAGTTGGACAGGCTATTTGTTCTTTATAGTCATTCTCAGAAGGGAGGCAGCTTCTGAAGCCACAATCTCCAGGTGGATTAAGGAAGCAATTGCTTCCTCCTATATAGGAAAGGGACTGCAAGTCCCAGAAGGGTTGTGGGCTCACTCTAATAGAGCTCAAGTCTCATCATGGGCAGAGTGCAGACTGCTACCATTGAATGATATTTGCAAGGTGGCAGCTTGGTCCTCTTTTGAATCATTTGTTAAAAATTACAAGTTGGATGTTGCAGCCAAGGGAAAAGCAACTTTTGGAGCTGGTGTTCTCAAGAGGGCTTTGGCTTCTTCCTGCCCGGCTTAGTCGAGGCTTTGGAATATCCCTCGCATCTGCACTGGTCTGGCAGGACAATAAAGAAGGTTGACATTTAAACTTACCCGTTAATTTTCTTTTCTTGAGTCCTACCAGGCCAGACCAGAACCCACCTGGAAGCAAGGGAGGATCCTTTTCAGAAGCCGGTTATTTAAGTCAGCAGTGAAGAAAGATGGAAGGATTCCAAGAATGCAAAAACTGTCCTTCCCTGTCCATGGACTTTCCAATTTATAGGGAGAGAAGCAAAATATTCTCTTGGTTGGTATCCATAGTAAGAAAGATTTAATTGCTAAAGGTTGTATTAATAGTTTGAAAGCTATGTTATTTCCATTAGCTTTGTCAAGTATCTACTAATGAATTCCCATGCTACAGCAGATTAGAGGAAGAAGTCATCAGCAAGACAGCTTGTTCTCTGTCTCCATCCGCTGCAAGGGGGGGCATAACCCATACATCTGGACTGGTGTGACAGGACTTAAGGAAAGGAAATTAACAGGTAAGTTTAAATTTCATGTTTTCCAATTTCATCTTCTTCCCCTTTTTTGGACAGTAATAGTTTACCCCTCCATGTCATTCAGCATATCTGTGACTCTTCAGTCTCCAAATCACAGTAGTTTTTTGCAACTATAGTATATTATATTAAAATAGTCTATAAAAGATCTATTTTTAGCAAAGGTCAGTTACCAGCTAATTATTTGCTCTCTTTCATTTTCAATATATAGTTGAATAATTTACCCTTAAATGTAAATTCAAAAAATGTACGCCGTACTTTTTTTTTTTTTATATGAATCACATTTAGAAAAATATTGAAATCACACTGGGAAATCTATTGAGGATATGAGTTTTGTTACATAGAAGTAAGACTGGACCATAGTATTCCTGATTTGAACATTTTGAGTAATTTCATGATTAGAGTCAAAACTGTAGTAAATGGATGGCTATAGATCACACTCCTAAGAATTAAAGGGCAAAAAAACTGAATTTATTGTTAGGATGTGAATCTAAAGGCATTTTTAAAATTTGAACACAGACTTTGACTAAATAATATATTTGATTAAAATCTTCTCTCTAATTACTTGTTAAACTATTGCCATAATAATAAATAATCAATCCATTGTGGATTTGGGACTTCTGCATGTCATATGCACTACTGAAAACTAATTAGTGGTGAAGATGGATTTATTTTAGGGAAGAAAATTCCCTTCAAATATGACTATCTGTCCCGAGAGCCCCTCTGATAATACATTTTTCATGGTGAAACATGTTGGGGGTTTTATCATGTTCATCTGTAATTTCTGCATAAAATAAAAAGACATGCTCCGGCTGATGCAGAAGAACAAGACATCAAGCGCCTGATTTATTAAGGCCTTTCCCCCATACTATACCTATCAGGAAAAAAAAGTTTAGTAAATCAGACCTCAAGTTTCCTACTTCTCTAATCTGGCCAGGGCTGGAAATTTCATGGAGCCAATGGTAGTGAAGTTCTCAGCTGCTGAAAAAGATGCAACACTACCATGGTTTCAGCACTTTCCCTGCTGATTCTGATTTGGTACCATACAGAGAAAAGTAGCAGGAGAAGTGACTCAGATCTAGTCTACACTGGGAAACTGAAGGGGAAGAGATTTCATCTCAAACACTGCTTGTGTTGAAGGGGAGCTCAGTGCTAAGTTTTCGTGACCACATGAGGAGCCTTATAAAGGAACAGAACTTCTTAGGGTTTGAAATAGTGGAGAAAATATAAACAAATTGGAAGTGCACCTTGTGACACAATGGCGTGTTTCCCCTTTCTCAGTTTCCTCCCAAATGGGCCAGTATACCCCAACATCTCAACTGCCTGTCCACTTTTAGTGCAGATCCAGCATGCCAAATTTTATCTAAATTGGTTCATTTGTTCTGGCATTCTTAGATTCGTATGGATGGATGTACAGAGGAATTGAACATCGACAATAGGTGCTCTTGGAATAAAGCTGAGAAATATGCCTAATAAAAGAGAATAAGATCAATGTTTTGATTTTGGGAGCACAGAGAGTAGTAACAGAGTGTGAGATAATTTTTTTTACTTCTTTGGATAATAATGTAAGCCATCTGACAATTATTTCATTTTCTGCTTAGCATAACAAGTATCAATTTCTGAAGTGTAAAAACATGGTTTGGAAGCCATAGGGAACACTGGGACATATATGATGTCCTAATTTAATTCCACTTGGACCTGGCTTTGAATCTCAGTCTCTCCCTGCCTCCAAACTGATAAATAATGGAAAAAAGACCAGGTGTTTATTTTTCTTATTTTCCCAACAAAGGCCTTCACAGGAAATAAGGTACAAGTTCATTGGAAAGGTTATTGATTTATTTTGGGTTCTACTTCCACTCCCCATCCCGAACAATTCTGACTTTGGGGAGGAGGTGGGGGGAAATGACTAGGTTAAACTTTATTTGGAAATTGCTGCTGATCTGTATCCAAGCAGGCTTAAAATATAAAAACTGTCTTTCATGAGAGAAATTCATAGTTTGTATACTCTTGCCTGATTGTTTTAAGTCATGTAAGACAATGGGGGAATACAGGGATGGGGAGAGATATGAGATCTTCTGAAGCAGAATCTTTGGATCTCTTTCCTTGTCACCTTGCACCCTGCTGCTGAGGAAATTATGACACCTAATCATTGATGAAGTTTTCT